>NC_135423.1:19786250-20127500 GCF_051991245.1 Festucalex cinctus
GCGAGAGGCTCCAGCAGACAAGGTTCAGGAGCGAGAGGCTCCAGCAGACAAGGTTCAGGAGCGAGAGGCTCCAGCAGACGAGGTTCAGGAGCGAGAGGCTCCAGCAGACGAGGTTCAGGAGCGAGAGGCTCCAGCAGACGAGGTTCAGGAGCGAGAGGCTGCAGCAGACGAGGTTCAGGAGCGAGAGGCTCCAGCAGACGAGGTTCAGGGACTTGAGGCCTGTCTGACCCGTCACTCCCGACGCCACGGAGCAAAGCCAGTACCTCCTTTAGCCCGGCAATGGCTCGGTCGCAGGCTTCAAGCCCCTCCTTCTGCCCGGCAATGGCTCGGTCGCAGGCCTCAAGCCCCTTCTTCGCCCAGGGCTCCCATTCCGCCATTGCCCCCGCTGGGTCCAGTTCTGGTGGAGTCATTCTGTCACGATGTGGGGGTGTTGGAGGCAGGACCCAAATGCAGGGGGCAACAAAAAAGCAGGGCAAGGCAGGGATGCAGGTAAAAAAGGGGATTTAATTAACAAAAACTATAAACAAGGTACTATGAAAAAATTAACAAGATCAAAAAACAAACACAAGGCATGGCATGGCATGGAACACAGGGACAACAACAGGCACAACAGATACTATGACTCCACAAGAACCGAACGGAAAACAGGGGACTAAATACACACAGGCTAATGACAATGACTAGACACAGCTGGGCAAGACACAAGTGGCAGGGGAAGCTGATTGGTGGATACACTGGGAAGGGAAGAAACACTCAGGTGGACGTGGTTTGACATAACGGGACAAGGGAAGAAACAAGGAACACATGACAAACGACCAAAAGACAACAAAAACCCACCCCCACCAAACCAAAACATGACATAACCCCCCCCTCAAGGGACGGCTCCCAGACGTCCAACATAAAAAGTCCAAAAACAAGGGCGGGCGGAAGGGGGCACACGGCCCACCCATCCGTCCCAGACAAAAAGCAGTTCAGGAGGGCGTCCTCGACGCCCGACAAGAGAGTCCCAGCGGGGCCAGTCAGGAGGGCGTCCTCGACGCCCGACAAGGAGCAGAGGTGGCGGCGGGGTGTTCGCCGCCAGATGAGGAGCAGGAGACGGCCGCTGGCCGGGCGCCGCCGGAACTGGTGCAGGCGATGGCGGCCGCTGGCCGAGCGCCGCCGGAACAGGTGCAGGCGATGGCGGCCGCTGGCCGGGCGCCGCCGGAACTGGTGCAGGCGGTGGCGGCCGCAATCCATGCGCCGCCGGACGAGGAACAGGAGGTGGCGGCCGCATTCCATGCGCCGCCAGACGAGGAACAGGAGGTGGCAGCCCAGGCGAAGCGGCCAGGGGCTGCGGCGGCGGCGGCCCAGGCGAAGCGGCCAGGGGCTGCGGCGGCAGCGGCCCAGGCGAAGCGGCCAGGGGCTGCGGCGGCAGCGGCCCAGGCGAAGCGGCCAGGGGCTGCGGCGGCAGCGGCCCAGGCGAAGCGGCCAGGGACTGCGGCGGCAGCGGCCCAGGCGAAGCGGCCAGGGGCTGCGGCGGCAGCGGCCCAGGCGAAGCGGCCAGGGGCTGCGGCGGCAGCGGCCCAGGCGAAGCGGCCAGGGGCTGCGGCGGCAGCGGCCCAGGCGAAGCGGCCAGGGGCTGCGGCGGCAGCGGCCCAGGCGAAGCGGCCAGGGGCTGCGGCGGCAGCGGCCCAGGCGACGCGGCCAGGGGCTGCGGCGGCAGCGGCCCAGGCGACGCGGCGGCAGCAGACAAGGTTCCGGAGCGAGAGGTTGCAGCAGACAAGGTTCAGGAGCGAGAGGCTCCAGCAGACGAGGTTCAGGAGCGAGAGGCTGCAGCAGACGAGGTTCAGGAGCGAGAGGCTCCAGCAGACAAGGTTCAGGAGCGAGAGGCTCCAGCAGACAAGGTTCAGGAGCGAGAGGCTCCAGCAGACGAGGTTCAGGAGCGAGAGGCTCCAGCAGACGAGGTTCAGGAGCGAGAGGCTCCAGCAGACGAGGTTCAGGAGCGAGAGGCTGCAGCAGACGAGGTTCAGGAGCGAGAGGCTCCAGCAGACGAGGTTCAGGGACTTGAGGCCTGTCTGACCCGTCACTCCCGACGCCACGGAGCAAAGCCAGTACCTCCTTTAGCCCGGCAATGGCTCGGTCGCAGGCTTCAAGCCCCTCCTTCTGCCCGGCAATGGCTCGGTCGCAGGCCTCAAGCCCCTTCTTCGCCCAGGGCTCCCATTCCGCCATTGCCCCCGCTGGGTCCAGTTCTGGTGGAGTCATTCTGTCACGATGTGGGGGTGTTGGAGGCAGGACCCAAATGCAGGGGGCAACAAAAAAGCAGGGCAAGGCAGGGATGCAGGTAAAAAAGGGGATTTAATTAACAAAAACTATAAACAAGGTACTATGAAAAAATTAACAAGATCAAAAAACAAACACAAGGCATGGCATGGCATGGAACACAGGGACAACAACAGGCACAACAGATACTATGACTCCACAAGAACCGAACGGAAAACAGGGGACTAAATACACACAGGCTAATGACAATGACTAGACACAGCTGGGCAAGACACAAGTGGCAGGGGAAGCTGATTGGTGGATACACTGGGAAGGGAAGAAACACTCAGGTGGACGTGGTTTGACATAACGGGACAAGGGAAGAAACAAGGAACACATGACAAACGACCAAAAGACAACAAAAACCCACCCCCACCAAACCAAAACATGACACAAAGATAGCATATTTTCAAACATGAAAAATACCAAACATAATCATGCACTGAAGACATAATCATAAATCTTAAAAGTTATGAATAAAAAATGTTATTTATTTAGTTTTTGAATATGTGATTATTATGTTGGCCAAATGCTAAAAAAAAAAAATGCATTTTTTTACTCGTGCATGCACATGTAATAAATACCCCGTGGCATTATAGGAAAATATGCCATGTTTGTAGCATTTAGCCTAAATATACTCGCAAATATGCTCAAACGTATTTGTGAGTATGTTTGAACGTATTTGCGAGTGCGTTCGAACATATTTACATACTCCATTGGCAGCTCCATGCTTCGGTATTTTATTAAATTATCGTAAATTATAAAATGTTATTCCTCATCATATTTCGTGAAACAATTCAGATACTTTGAAATAATTTTGGTTTGTGAAACACACATACATGCACGCACTCGAGTAACAAGTCCATCTTTAATTGATGAGCATTGTGTGTTTGTTTTTTCAGCTCGGAATGAGTCAACTACTACTCCAAATGGAAAACACTTCATTAAGGGCCCAGTAGCCAATTAACGACTCACAACAAACCGAAACTCAGAGCGGGTCCCTCTGTGCACACATTGACACCTAATTAATTAGCATTAGTTGTGATTAATAATGAGGGTCCTTTAATAGTAAATCTGCAGCTCGGATGGCAAGCTGACACAACAAAGACGCCTGTGTCCACGGCGGGATTTATCTGGGGAGCTGTTCGGGGGATTTTAACATGTTTCTCACAGTCCTGACAAATGGCCTATTAATTATCTAATGTCTGACAACAGTCACTTGATAAAGACGTATGTTTGGACAAGCAGTGGATGGAAGATGCATCGGAGGGGAGGGAGAGAGAGAGAGAGAGAGAGAGAGAGAGAGAGAGAGAGAGAGAGAGAGAGAGAGAGAGAGAGAGAGAGAGAGAGAGAGAGAGAGAGAGAGAGTTAAAAGGAATTATGTAAATTTAATTTCAGCACAACAGAGTGACTAAGCCACTGAGATAATCAATGTGAAAGACTAACAAAGTGCATTTATTTTTAATGAAATGCAAACAAATAGGATCTTGATATACACACAAATGGAAATACAACAGATTCCAGCCTTGAGCCGCAATCAATAGCCACAATGTAAAGACAAGAAGCACGGATAGCATCTTCATCTCTGTCTCTCTCCCTGAGTTCATCATTTACTTCTTGCAAGTATATAAGGCTCCAAAGTGAGGCATTGAGCCAAATGATCTCTATGGTTGTTTTAATGAGATGAAATCCCAGTTGAACACCAACTCAAGTCTGTCCATTAGAAACTAGCAGAAAAATAACACGCTAACTATGTTTCATTTGCTGAATGAATGACATTCACTAACTGGTGCATAGAGGAAAGACTTTTCGAATCAGACACTGGGCACCAGGATACAGATGATGACAGAATGAAAGAGCTGAAAACAGACCATAATGGAAGCAAGCAGACACAATTGTTCTCAAACACATTTGTAGAGTAATAGGACTATTTCCTCACATGTTGCTTATTTGAGGGAGACATCTGGAGAGGGTATTTCAGGATATACAGTAGCTACCATATTTCATCATAATCACATGTTGCTGCATCTAATTTCATATGTAGTCTTATGAATGAAAGTGTCATTGCTTCAATAAACACATTTAATTTATTTTTTATTTGTTTTAGATTCTAATGTTCACTTATGATTGGTGTCATTTATCACAATTCTCCATCTATATAACAAAGGACACCAGAAGTAAAGCTTTATTCATAAAAAGGATCATCACAAATAAAAAAAAAAAAAAAAAGGAGTTTGTAACTTTGTTCAAACCTTTGTGCCCATCATAATATTGTGTTACAATACAAAACAACATCGATTTTCCCTCCCTCCTTTTCTTCACTCCCACTCTCTATCACTTCCATGCCATGGCTGGGTGCCATGAAGTCCTAATATAATTATGGCTCACAGTTGTGCACATTTGAGAAATTGATTCCTTCGATGAAATGTGAGCGAGGCAGGTCCAGGCAGAGCAGAAAGGGACATATATTCAGAGTGGTTACTGACAGCCCCTCCGAAGGCCCCCCTGGGTACCAAACCAGCAGCCTCAGCCGGGGCCCAGTCGTTAAAAGAAATGATAGCATATGTGCTTTGTTTACCTTTGATGCCTTCATAATACATTACACAATTAGACTGATTTGACAATTTCCATTATACTTGATAAAATATTTATGTAGGCCTCAGGATGGGAGATCTTATCAAATGGGAGGGGGCTACTCTGTGGTACAGATGGGAAGTCTGTTCTGCAGGTCTGCTCTAGCTTGTAAAAATGTCTGATGAACATTCTTATTTTTCCCCAAAACGGGATTTTGAGTTTGAGTTCCTTGCCCAGGTGGGGTTTTCAATCATGGGATATCGCTAATTATTGTTAACTGTGGCACTTAAGACTCTTTTGTGAGGGCTATGCAAATAAAGTAACTTGACTTAACTTTACCGTTGCTTTTGCTGTAGGCTTTAACTCCCATTTAGGTTTTGTTGGCACAAACCCAAGAGAAATAATCTGTCATAAACAATATGTGTGGCTGTGAATGTCTTGGGATGATACATACGCCTTTGAATTTGCTTGCTTTTCTTTCTCAGTTTCAGAAAACAGGTGAGCAGTGATTGGTCATTGCCTGAGCCCTGAGCAACATTGATGTCCTCATCAGTCGACAGAAAATGACCACCCCCACATGGACAAAAATGGCTGAATTTCGATTTATAACTCACATTCCACAAATGTAATATTAATCAGAATGTCAGGTTTAGACTAGTGACGTCACATAAAACATTATTTTCTAGAAATGTTTAAGGGTGACTTCCACTTTAAAGCTTTCTACAGTGTGCTACTGAACCCCTTTTTTTAACCACAAAACAATCTAATAAAATGTTGATTTGTTTGCTTGATGAACAAATGCAAAATGAAGCACATGCAGTTGTATGTATGTTTTCCGAACTCCTTTTATGTGTCTATTCAATAAAGCAAACATGGTCCAATATTAGGGCCAATGCAAATTGTTAGGTTCTGAGGTTGGATCCCAAAAGCGCAGACACAAATAAGAGTTTAACACTTTATTCGCATAACATCAAGAGGCATAGAACAAACACGACTAGACGAAAAGCAACAAGAATGTATCGAGAATCACGAGACACTAAGCTAACTTGGGCTGTGGAGGTGCACAGAGGATCAGAGGTAATAATCCGACAAAAACACACACTTCTCAGACAGCTTATATAGACAGTGAATTGATCTGATTGGTTGTGGCTAGTAATGTGGGTAACAGGACTGACATGGAATTATCTGATTGGCTGTTGACTAGATAAAGAGACTAAAGATTCCTGACATCACATAGCTTCTGACATCACGTAGCGTATTACCAGTTGAAACTAGTTGCTGTTACATGCTGACTGCATCAGACCACAAACAAATCACAGTCATGACCCAAACATAAACCTTGCATGACCCAAACATAACCCTTGCATGACCCAAACATAACCCTTGCATGACCCAGTCATGACACAAATGAACATTTAACTTCCATTTGAATTACATTGAATCCGAACTCCTGATGGAGTTCTTCATGTTTAGATCAACTTCTGTTACAACCACAGCATGAGTCAAATAAAACTTGAGTCTCGTGGGTTTGCCAGGGGGTATTGTGAACGAAGCTGTGTATATTTGGGTCTGTGGCATGCATGGACAACTGAAGCAGATCAACCATACTTTATATTCTTCAAATACACTTCATGTACTATAAGTGAACAACAAGTCTTGTGCCCACATTGGACACGAGAGTAAGCATTCAACAAAGTAAATTATGACCTTGGCAGTGCGCCCTCCATAACTTTTCCATCCATGACAATTGTTGGCAGCGAAAATTTCTGGCTGTATGGCACATTAGATTTGGATTTGACTCAGTTGAAATCTGCAAGGGCAAACAAAACAACATGCTGCATATAGCTTAATTTCTACCACCATCAGAAATGTTCAATCATGCCTTTAAGCTTTCACTACAGAATTTTAATATGAAGAGAAAAAAATGGAAGTGATTCTAAACATTCACCTTTTTTTCTTCCCTTATTCTTCTCATTCGATCAGAATGCCCGCATCTTTCTCACCTGTCTCCGCCCTCTCCTTCGCTCCCCACGCACCCTTCCACAAACCTTTTTCTGTGTGCAGCCACTCCACATCCATCACAACCCAGAAATTTAAGGAGCCAAATTGGCCTCATCTGTCTCAATGTTAGATGCAGATGGAGTTTCTTCTGCTCAGGGAGGTGCAGTTAGTCACCCCGCCTGGCCCAACCGCTACAATCTACTCCTTAACAACCAGCCAGACTGCTCCGCTGTAGAGCCACGTTATGGGCTGGCTGCTTGGATGAAGAGGGCAGAGTGGGTGAAGTGACCACTTCACTGACCACCCACGCCCTACCTCACTCTTGAAATCCCGTCTTTTGTTTAGGTTTTATTTTCCATTTAACCTCCACCTCATTTCTCTATTTTCCACCCCGCACCTCCAAACACACGAGCAGCCGCGGCCGTGCTGCAGCCCGCGGTGCCGTTGCAGGCAGCCTGGTCAGAGCGTGCTCGTTAATAAAGGCCTAAATGAGGCAGCATGCATAAAACATGAAGCGCTGCGTGCTGCCGTAATGAACTGCTGCTCCATAATTGCATCTCAAAGCTGTAAAATGAAGACAAAATATTTGAAGAGGGGTTCTGTCACCTCTCTGCAGAAGCAACACTAATCACAGGCGTTGCACAGGGCCCTCGGGGTCCACCCCTGACAGAGAGTAGGGGCTAAATGCCCAGGGCGGCAATACTGGCAACACCCCCACAAACTAATGGGACATAATTGAATAATTGCTGATTATAAAATAAGGGGAGGGGTAGTAATAAAATAACTGTTTATCTCAAATGATACCATTGGGAAAGCAAATGTAATTATAAAGAATATGAATGAATACTAAAATATTTCCCGACTAAGAAATAATTCCATCAACTCAAAGTGAAATTATTTTCCTGGAATTATTATTAATGGACAATCACTGAATGGTGCCACTAAAAAAATAAAAAATAAAAAAAATAAATAAAAAAGTATGTGTAGCATATTGTGTTCAGCGGAAATGATTGCAAAAAAAAATAAAAATACCTACACACAAAGCTAAAACGCCCACACAAACATATACAGTGACGAGCCTGGAGACAGGCAGGCTTCCAGATGAGAGATTGGAGTCCCACCCGAGGGTGTCACCCAGACAGTTAGAGAGTCTGTGTAGTGACAGGGTGGCTGCTGAGACATAATGAAGGTGCTGTGGCTGTCACAGGAGGTCAGTGCTGATCACACTGCCCAGCTGTGGGGGGTTAAGGACACATGTAATGAATCCCACCAATGACAAATGGCCTTAAAGTCCAAACTGAGGCATCTGACAAACTCAAGACTCATCACTTCGACACACACTCACATGCACAGATGAAGACTAGAAAAAAAACAACAACAACAACAACAGAGCCATACACATTCTGTTACCGTGTTACCCAGTATGGCAAAATGGTAGTCAGTTAATGTGCACATGTGCACTGTAAGATTTGTATGAAAATGTATTATTTATTTATCTGAAACTTCAGTCTTATAACTGTGAGCCACTGTATTTAACAAACACTTGCAATCTGTTTCATGTTTGAACAGCATTGAAATAAAATATTAAGGCTCTATCTTCCATTACATGCTTAAATTGTGAACCCTAATCTTAAGCAAGACATTTTATGGAATATTTCCATTAAAAAAAACTGATGTCTAAACAACAATTCGGCTGCATATTGAATCGATATGAGAACTGCACGATTAGTTACACCAAATGTTATCTTGAACCCCGCCTCTGGTTATGAATGGCTACCCAATGGGACATATTGTAGATTCTGCATTGAAGGACAGAAATGCCTGTGTCCCTATTTCTGACATTGCAGTGCAATGGAAGGTCAGCGGTTAGCAATGGCAGTATTGTTTAACATGCACAGTAACCACAAGCCTCCAACTTGTATCATGAAGCTTGAGTTTATGCAGACTAAAATGAAAAGTACGATACAGATTCAACACTGCAAGTCTAATGCTCTGTTTAAAAAAAAAAAAAAAAAGATTAATTCAATCAAGACTGGGATCTGTGTATGGTAAAAAAGAGGTCTATTTTTAACGCGACAATCTGACCACCTAGCACCAACCTGACATCCTTGATTTAATATTTATGGATGTGAATCAACTTTGTCTGAGTGTTGCTTTTCCGTTCCGGGGTCTGCTTGCTTTTTGTCTAGGGTGATTGCACCATCAGACCAATTCCACTTTAACTTTGTTACCGAACTTGTTACATACAATAATGTCCAAAGCGGCAGAGACTTTCCAAACCACAGGGCAACATGTGGACCGGAGCATTCAAGGAACGGTCCCACAAAGGATGTTAGTTTAATGATTGTTGAAGGTTAACATTCGCACACCGAGAGCAACAAAACCCCCTCAGAGCACTGAGGCTGTTTGTTATTTGTTATGGAAGTTAATTTCCTCTATTTAGGAGTTGATTCAAGCAGACCATACTGTAGAATTGTGCCCTTTTAGGGTAATTGTTTTCTGCCTGTGTAATGTATGAGACAGCTCTGAATGAGTCTGCACTGAAACACTGTGGCTCATTGTCAGGACTTAGAGAGACATCACGTTGACTGCACAAACACCTGCCATTAGATTAGCTCCTGTAAAAATATGACCTCTACACATATTTAGAAATCTTTAAATTCTTAAAATTCAATCATTGGTGACACTTTATTTACCATATAAGAAAAAATATAATGACTTAAAGCTAGTGGAAGGCAGGTTCTGTTTTTAGCATATGCTAACTAGAAAGAGAAAGGATGGTTTGCGTGTGTGCGCGTGTGTGTTTGTGCGTGAGGTGGGAGTTGAATTAAATGAAGAGTGACAGCTGCCAAATGTTAGCGAGATTGGGGTAGGAATACAAAAGGACAATGATGGAAGAAAAGGAACATGACAGTAACAGCATGCCAGATTAGACGCAGAGCACATGTGAGATCTGAAGGTGCTCGTCAGGCGTCCTTCGGATGGTGGTTGGGGGGGGCGGGGTATCAAGGAGATGCACAGTTTTGTAGTGAGTGTTCTGTGTTTCAGACAAACGGGGAGAGGGACCTGAATCACCTGTTGCAATTTTGTAATATCTATACTGTACTGAAAGAACTAATTTTCCTTCTTCTCTTATTGTCATTTTGTTTAAATATAATCAAGGTTCCCTGGTTTTGATTTTAAACCAGGCCGGGCCACTTTGGACAGGGCCACAGAAGGCTGCACAGTTAAAATAATAAAAAAAATAAAATAAATTACTCAACTTCCAGTTTGTTTATAATCCAAGGCTAAAAATATTTTATTCTGAAAAATGACTAGATTCTCTGTGTTGCAACTGCCTATGATGGACTCTTGACGCATATCATGATGCTAATTATCCTGGTCACGTAGCGCTGATAGTTAATCCACAAGCTAGCAAAGTGAGTTACAAACAGACCTATTTGTCGCTTCACGTTTACTGTTATATTACTGTATATCTACAAAATGCACCAGTTTTTGTGTTGCTCGTATCATTCATGATAAGCGTTACAATAGTGACTGTTGTTGTTACCCTTTTTATGGTGTTTATCCTACTGGTACTGGGAAGTTATGGACTTGTATGAAATGGTCCATGAACAAAAACAAGGCATGTACATGTATGTGGGTAGTAAATAAGAAATAGAATAGCATTATTATATGGAGTGACAGAATTGAAGTAGAACAGGGGATTATATTCAATATTTCAATTCTGTGCTATCTACATCCACTTATAAAAAAATAAATCATATATAATGAATTTTTGCTTCTTTGACAGAGTCACTGACAATGTTGTTCTTTCTTAAAGAGGAAGTCAACCTTAAACATTTCTTGACAATTAATATTACATTTGTGGAATATTGAGTTATGTAGCTGTGATTGGCTGGCAACCAGTCCAGGGTGTCCCCCGCCTACTGCCCAGAGCCAGCTGAGATAGGTGCCAGCACCCCCCGCGACCCTTGTGAGGAATAAGCGGTCAAGAATGGATGGATGGATGGATGGATGAGTTATGTAGCAAAATCCAGCCATTTTTATCAAACTCAGGGGACGGCCATTTTACCACTTGCTGTCGACTGAAGATGACATCATAGTTGCTCAGGGCAGGGCTCAGGCAATGACCAATCACAGCTCACCTGTTTTCTGACATTGAGCTATGATTGGTTGTTACCTGAGCAACTGTGATGTCATTTTCACTTGACAGCAAGTGGCACAATGGCCACCTTCTGATATTGATAAAAACTGCTGGATTTTACGACTTAACTCATATTCCACTTATGCAATATTAACCAGAATTCCGTATTTAGACTAGTGGGGCTGCATGGAAAATATTGTTAAAAATTTCTTGGGGGATTGACTTCCCACTTTCAAGCTGCTGAGTACAGAAAATTTAATTTCGAATCACTACTGCCACCTGTGGCCGAAAAATGAAACTGCATTTTCCCTTTTTCACATACACAACGTGCACATGATGTCACATCCGCAGACAGAGGGTGGGAAATTTCAACCCGAATCCAGTCTGAAAATACAGGTATTGACCAAGGGCTTGCAGCAGTACACACTGTGAATAGCAAAGGTCTTAATCGGCTAATTAGAAGATGTTTAAATCATAAATGGTCAAATAAAAACACCATTGTAAAGATATTTTTTTGGGCAAATTGTTACAGAGAGCAGCTTTAAGAATATCTTCTTTTTGACATAGCAATTTAATTTATCAATGAGTATTTTTTTATGATATACAAACTTTTTTTAGTGTTATTTTATTTTTTTAAGCAGGATAATTGTAACTTAGTTTTGGATATATTTACTCTGTATTAAAGCATGCAATTATAGATCACCCTGGCTGGCACACCACTAAAGTACTTCTAAACCATTTGATAGATTGACTCTCCATCAGTAAAATACACGGGACAAAAGAACCCCCCAAAGACATTAAAGCACGACAGGCAATTAATAATTGCCATTTTGCACTCATGCTAGCAAAAATCAATAGAGCTCTTCTTTTGTGCATATTGATGGACTGTGTTGAGTAAAAGAACTTACAACTTTTAAAGCAACTGCCATGTACTTAGATGCAAATCAATTGTAATTAAAACTGAACAAGTGTTCCGCTTTATTCACTCAAAGGCCGCATTGCTCATTAAATCCATTTTCATCAGTTATCAGTTAAAGGATTTAAATGAAGTCCACGGCTTCTGCCTCCTTTGGGATAGCGCTCAATGCCGCTACACTTGCGTGGTAAATTCACTCCTGCTCGGTTAGCGATCAAAAGCCATCCAAATGAAGTATCAAACAATTAGCTGTTTTGTGTCATTCTCCAAAACAAACTGTATTAGACGCACTTAATTAAACTTTCATATTCAAATGCACTAATCAGTTTTCAGCAGAGTGGATGCTTGTTTTTTCCTCACATGAAACACTCTAACCAGCCAGGTCGGGCCATCGCCTGCTCATTAACATGAAGGTGTCATTTGCATTTGCTGATGGAGTGTTCCACTTTTTCATATCCCTCGTTCTGCTCTTACATCAATCATCGGCAACGGGGGCCAACGTAGGCCACAATTAACCCTCCAAATCTGCCACTAAACAAATACTACAAGAGTTCACTCATTTGGAGATCAAAACGCCACTTGTCCATTATATAATTGAAATGAAGGTGGAGTGTTGCACTTCTGAAAAACTCCATAATTACCAGCTGTTAATTGCACACTTGTGGTGTCTCACTTTTAATTAAAAAGAGAGGCTCGTTGTTGGATGATAAGCAACGGTGGAGAGGGAATGGTTTAATCAACAAAGCGAGAGGAATTTGTTTCTGCTGGGGCCAGAGGCAGACTGGATAAATCTTCAAATAACCCAGGGAGATTAAAACGTGTCCATTAGGACCAGTCAGGTTTTATTTGGGGCGGACGGAGCGAGGTGCATTTGAAGTCGTCCCGCTACAGAGTCCTCTACGAAGCACGGCTGGGGGTGTGCGACTAATCAGCCCGCTGTTAGCCCTGAGCGCTCAAGTGGAGGAATTGGACTCTGCTGGGGGTGAAGAAAGGAAGGGAACAAGGGAAGGACAGAGTGAGGGAAGTTGAAAGGTCCCCATCACTTTCTTTTCTTATTTTACTTTCTATCCTTCTAAAAAATACTCTTAAAGGTATACAGTAGACCCATCCTGCCATCTATTTCTGTACTTTTATAATTCCACAGGGGTCAAAGGGAAACCTCAAATATCTTATACACACCTGACATAAGAGACACATTCACAACTAACAAACTAACATACCATATTTTCATCCCATAAGGCGCACTTAAAATCATTTAATTAGATCACAAGTCGACAATGTGCCTTGTAATTCAAATTCATTTCTTTTATGTTCATGTTTTCATTGTCAACAGCATCTAATCGTTAGCAGGTGTTTTTGTCTTTGTCATACTCAAACTAAAACTACTTCCTGTTTCTGTGTCTAAGCATCATGGAAATGTAGTCCTACTAGCCTCATGCTCTGGTCATCGGTTAGAAGACCCAAACACAAGCTTAGCTTTTGTGGTGGCATATTTCCAATGTTACAATGTGGGACCGGAGCGCCGCCAGGTAAACGGCACAGCTAGCTTCCAATAGTCGCCGGGACTGAGCAAAAAAGTTTGGATCATGGTGCGTGTATTGCTTTGTATATAGCTGTTGAATGGAGATAGCTTAGCCCGTAAATGACACAATACACGGACTGAGAAGGACCATCCGTACTGGCCAAGATCGACAGACATATATTTTTTCGAGGCTATGTGGCATAAAGCACTTGCAGAAAATGCAGAAGCACTCGCTAAAAGTTGAGCATCAATGACAGGCCTATGTAATGACAGTTTTGACCTGCTACCTAGCATAAAAAGCTCTAAATCTATCAAATAAACATATGGTACAATTAGAATAACTATTTAACATACAATTCTTAGCAAAAATCCATCCACCCATCCATTTTCTTGACCGCTTATTCTTCACTAGGGTCGTGGGGGGTGCTGGCGCCTATCTCAGCTGGCTCTGGGCAGTAGGCGGGGGACACCCTGGACTGGTTGCCAGCCAATCGCAGGCTTAGCAAAAATAATGCGCCTAAAAACCTGCTCTTTGAAAATATTTTATTTGTTCATTGATAGTGCACCACGGTACATCTTTTAGAGCGTATCAAGAAGCCAGAGTACCTGGCAACAACATCCACAAGAACAGGGAGAACTCCATACAAAGAGAAACCTGGATGTGAACGTGGATCTGTTTTGCTGTTAAGATTACTCTGTCAAGGGGAAAGTTAAGTTTTGTGATTTTCAGTTTCTGATTATTTTGTCTGTAGGCCTATAATGAATTTCACGAGCTGTTGGAACCTTAGAAAATTTCATTAGAGGGGATAAATCCTTCTGTATTTTGGTAGTCCCGCCATGTCTCCATAACTCATACAGTGTTTATATGAAAGAGACATTTACCTTGGTCAGCAAGTCAATGTTGTGTCTCAGGGCACCATACAGTACTTGACTACCAGGGTGTGATAACCTCATCCACCCTCTCACTGACCCCTTCGCTCCCTTGCTGATAAAACTGTCTGCCAGGAAGTGTCCTTCGCAACGCTTCCTCCCTCTTATGCTCAATCAACACCTGTCACCACGGTGATCTGATACCGGGAGCTGAACGCTCGTTCATGCTTCTTGGACTCATTTTCAAAACAGCTTCGTTTGGTTTCTAAAATGTAGATCCGACAAGCAATAACAGAATCGCCGGGGGCTTCCCAGACCCCCTGTGCGTCGCGACTCTTAGATAAAGCGCTCTGGGTTTATCTAAGGAAACAGTCGCTGGGGCAAGGATGGACTGGCCTCACTGACAGATTAGTCCAGCCCAGGCCCACTTCCTGCCTGCTGAGGACACTAATTAGAAGGCAGAACTGACACCACAATAAGAGCTGACAGTTGAATGCACTTCGAACAGCTTCACACAATCCACCGCTGTATTAGTACTGTTGCCATGCCAAGCCATAAATGTCATCACATTAGCTAGCGCTTATCTGATGTGACAAAGTTAACCTGGATGTTATTTAGGCACAAAAGTACAAGGGCAGTTCTGAGAAAACTGTGAGGCTGCTGATTTATCAGCGGGACTAAGTGTTTTATTTGAAATTTTATCACCCCACCTCTCTCGCTCTTTGCGCCCCCTCCACCTTCCACCTCCTCCACACAATGACAAAAGTCATTGTTAACATGGACATTTCCCCAATGTTAAAGACATCCTGTTTACAAACATGTTGGATAGTCTCTCGGGTCATGGTCACTCGCGCACTGTGACTGACGCCTTAGCATTAGATGCAAATAACCTCTGGCCACATAAAACATTCAACATAAAGCAGAAAAGGACTTACGTGGAACACAATACAGGCTCTCAGTCACTCGGTCTGTTTCAACAAATAAATAATGAAGAGCCATGCAACCAGTATTTGGAATAAAATGTTATAAAAGTAATGCAATTATAAACACATAACTTTTCTCAACACTGAAATGGATGTTATTACTTGTCATGTCAGTCTCCATGTGTTCTTCTGTTTCGCTAATGCTTGCATTTCTGTTTAAGTCCTGCTTTCCTGCATGGTTCAGACAGTCACTGGATTTTAAGTAGTGTTGTTCCGATACCGATACTGGTATCATAAAACAGTGGTATAGGTATCGGTGACTACTCACAAGTAACATGCCGATACCATTAATTCCAACGCTAATATAGGATTTTGGATGCAGCATCTTTTTTTTTTTTTTTTTTTTTTTTTTTTTTTTTTTTTTTTTTTTTTTTTTTTTTTTTTGAAGAGCTCAGAATTGTTCATTCGGTAGTCTTACCGATTCAACGTCTTGTCATCATTGCTCTTTTCTTTTTTTTTTTTTTTTTTTTTTTTGTGTGTGTGTATGTGTGCGTGCGTTTGCGTGCGTGCGTGTGCGTGCGTGCGTGTGCGTGCGTGCAAATACGTATAAATTTATACTCATTCATTCACCTAAAACCTTATAAATATCCCATTACCCTTCGCCTTAACCAGGTACTTCAGAATCTTGCCAGAGTCGTGAGATTTAAATGGTCAGGAGACCAGAGAAAAGGTCAGAAAAAAAAAAGAAATAAAGAGAAAAGAAAGGTAAATCAAAGTGACATCCAGCACCGACCAAACACTTCCTGCCTTCCCCATGATTACAAAATCAAAGTCTTACGCCAACCCCGGAAGCCTCTAAATTCCAGCAAATTTAGCGAGATCTCAAGAGCCCAGAGGAAAAACTAAAGAGAGGAAGGAGGGAAGGATCGATAAGGCAGAGTGAGATCAATAGAAGCCAGTACATCCAATCCATCAAAGTGAAGTCCAGCACCAACAAGACCCCTCCTGCGTGGTTACAAAACCGGAGTCTTATGCCAACCCCAGAAACCTCATACTTCTAATAAATTAAGATCTCAAGTGACCAGAGGAAAAACTAAAGAGAGGAAGGAGGGAAGGATAGATAAAGCAAAGTGAGAACCACAGACACCAGCACCAACTGATTCAAGGGGCTGTGGGAGGGAGAGGGTACTTCTGTTGAGTTTCAGTAGATGCTGGTGCGACGGATCTGGCATGCATAAGGACCACCACCAAAGAAAGAAGCCGTCAACCGCGGTCCAGCAAAGCGAGCACCCCCCCCCCCCCCCCCCCCCCCCCGGAATCCCCAGGCCGCGGCAGCACCAAGGCCACCCCCAAGCCACCCGAGCGGACACCGGTCGGCGAGCCGACCCAGACACCCGGAACACCCCCGCCCCAGCCCCGGCCCACACCCCCGAGCCCAAGGCCGCAGAACGAGGCCCAGCGGGCCCCCACAGCGCCCCACCGGTCCCCAGCCCCCATCCCCCCACGACCCCCCCGCACCCCACCCAAACCCGCCATCCACCACGACCCAGGCCCCACCACCCCCGACCCCCAAACCCCCGAACACACCCCGACCCCCAGCACCCAACCCCCCACCCACCCATACCTCCACCCCCCCCCCAAACAAGCCGCCCCCCCCCGACGGCCGCCACCCCCCCCCCGCGAACCCGGCCCCCCGCGAGAACCCCCCACCCCCCCCCGGAAACCGGCACCGGGCAGCAGCGCAGAGAGGGAAGATGTGCCCACCCCACCTCCAGCCGCGCGAGATTTGCACAGCGGCGGGAGGGGGGAAGCAGAGGAGGAAGCACCAGGGGAGAAGGCGGAACACCAAAACACCGAGCCCGGTGGGGAGAGGCCCCGGTCGTCACGCCAGAGTACAAGTGACACCTAACCCTGTTACTGAGTCCGCCAGCTCGCCGACTGGCGAGCTCTACCCTACACCGTGAATGTGGCCCCACCCAGTGTATATACAAGTGTGTGCGTGTGGTGCATTAAAATTGGGAGCAGGTGAGTCGGAGCAGAGGGAAAAAATTTCCCCTATTCCGACACACCCGTATCCCCCCCCAAAAAATGAATATGTATATGTGTGGTGCATTAAAAAAGGGAATGGAGGGACAAAGTGGTGGGGCAGGGACACAAATGGGGGGGACCACAGCGCTGCCAGGCACTGCAGTCCATCCCCTCTGATGGCTCCCCGCCCCAACTCACCCCTCCCCTTGGACGTGAGGTGCATTAAAATTGGAGGGGAGTTGAAGGGTGAAGACGGTGTTTCCACCCTTCCCCACCCCACCAAGAAATGTGTTGTGTGCCCTATGTGTATATTTACAAAGTGTATAGTGCAAGCTAGTGAAGTGAGTAAGAGGAGCGACCAGCGGGGCCTCACCCAACCCGGCGGGTGTAGGTGGCACGCCCGCCCCCCAGCACCCCCACCCCCCGCCGCCCCCCACCTCATCCACCCGGCACCACAATGGGCGGACAGCCAGCGCAGCATGGATGCATGGATGCAGCATCTTGTGTCTTGCTCATGCACGACATTCACTGATATGTGACATGTTCACTGCATGCCGTTCTAAGATATCCTATTGGCCCTTGAATGCTCTAAACCTTGGGGAGGACAGCTTTTTCATGTTGAAGAAAAAAAACCTTAAGTATCGGTATGGTATCGGTATCGGCCGATACTGCAAAGCTGGGTATCGGTATCGGTATCGGGAGCCAAAAAACGGTATTGGAACAACACTAATTTTAAGATACTGTTCATACAATTTTATGAAAAAGTATTATCATTTGACTAAACTACCTCTTTTGGAATGAAGTTTCTGACAAAGCATTTTAGGAGGTCTTAATTGAAATTAATTTTAATTTTAATGAATAACATTTTATTTTATTCTGCGCCTTTTTTTTTAGTTAAATATGAGGTAGAAAGCAGACAAATGAATAATTAACATTTATCTGTACTTTCAAATGTTACTAATGGAATATAGTGCAGTGTTTCTCAACCAAGGGTATGAGGAACATTTATTTTTATTTTTTTTCTAAGATCAATAATCTGTAGAACAGCCTCGCCAAAATGACAACAGCTCGTGTCAACTCAAGTTTCTCATTAAAGCTTAGATGACTGTGAAAAGAAAGTCAAATTTCAAAAGTGGGCCTGAATGTTATTGATGTGTGTTTTGTTCCTGGTGTTTAAATGCCTTTCCAAAGGGAACTTATTCAAGCTCCAGTTGTTTTTTTTTATTTATTTATTTATTTTTTTTAAATAAAATGTTAAGACATATATAGCATAGCAAAGGCAGTATTTTTCCTTTATTTTGATTGCTTTTTTTGTACTTTACTGATTTTTATGGATAAATATTTATTTTTATGCTTCATTCGAGTAAAAAAAAAAAAAAAAAAAAATCCAATGTCAAAGAAATAAATGTCTAAACTTGATTTTCAGTATAGTTACACATATTAAGAGTTGTTTTACAACACCAGCAGGGGCTAATCTATTTATTTAATTTGAGAGGTGTGAGAGGCCTGCTTTTTTTTTTTTTTTTTTTTCTTTTATTGGACTCTTTTGACCTGCGAGAATTTTATTCTAGGGGTGCATTGTGATTACGTGAGTCAGACAGACAGAGGGGTGAAAAAAAAGGCCGTGCTTGAGCTTATGTAACAGTGCTGCTTTGTGGTCTCAGAACCTCAGTTTTCGGCACCTCGGTAGAGAGCGCATGCAAAGTGGGCCTTTTCTGGGGTTGTCTACGCGTGTGCCAATGAGCAAAGCATCATCTATGAGCCTGTCAGTCTTTGGGACATCCCAGAGGAGGAGGGCAAGAGGCAGCCCCTGCCAACCTTGCCCATCCATCATCGTGACACCACGAACTGCAGTCATGGGAAACACACAACTTACTGGTCGCTCACTGGGAGGGGATGGGGAGGAAGGATTTGCATCCCTTAAAAAAAATCATTTTGTTCCTTATAGCTTGTTATGAAGGACTGAAATGAAGGATCCACTTTGTTACCCTGTCCAGGCAATTTTCTTCATTAGCTTCTTTATAATATTGTTTCAAACATTCACATTCAAATGTATTTCTGCTTTAGAAGTCTGCAGCCAAAATTCTAGTTACCATGGACTGTACTGTATATTTAATCAATCAAGTACTAATACAAAAATACACATAATAGCGTATTCGCAATGTTGTATTTTTATCCTTTGTAGTCATTCAGTTTTGCTTTGACACTGATAGTTCAAGCAAAATCAATGAAATTCTAATGAAATGTTAAACATAATGTCATGTGCTGTAATGTCAGAAATCAGCACCATAATGGTTGTGGAGCTGGAGGCCCCTCCGTTTGCAGTCTGGAGGAGATATGATGAGAGGGGCTGCTCCCTGTTCGGGCGCAGCAGGGGCCTGGACTGCCTGCTGTCATGCCTGCTTTAATTATTACTATTAAATCACTGGCACTTTAACACAAGATGTTATCAGCCAGGAAAATTTTTACAGTCGCGAGTGTGAAATGGAAGAAGACTTTTTACTTTTGGAACACAAAATATTGTGCGTTTTCCTCACCCTTGCAGACCATATGTGCGCACACACTCACACAACGCACAGCCAAACACTGCCACATGTTTGCTTTAGGAAGTGTCTCAAAGTCAATTAAAATACACTTAAAGACATATCCGACTTATGTTTGGAAAGATAATATATGTTCTGAACGCCAGTCAATGTGTGGCAATTTCACAGACAAGTAGGAAGTACATAGATTCCTGCCTCAGAACTCACAATTTATTTTAATCCTGAAAAGATGGAATATTGTCTATATCTGATTGCTTAAATACTGTATGTGACAAAACAAAGGTAATGGGATGTCAAATTTTGAAGTTATACTAAAATCCATGTACCAGATAAGTGCAGGTAGATGCAAGTGTCAATTGTGACCAACAAAAGGTAAAGCAGTAGGCTATAGTATGCTCACTTTACATGTACTATTGCTAGCAATAGCTGGCAATACATTTATATCTAGCATACTATATGTGGTAAAATGACAAAGTGATGCTCATCTGGAAGAGCCACCTTGCCAGATGTCAAACACATGTCATACTTTTATACAAGATAGATGCAAAAACAGATATTGTTTGGACTAAAAGTCTTGCATGCACACACGCGCACAGCCATGGAACAGAGGCTGCTGATATGAGTTGTAGTGAGTGATGACCAGAGACAGGAGCTCTATGCCTGTTCAGCGTGTTTTAAGAGTGTTTAAATGAATGAAAAGTCGGTGATGGTTTCCAGATGGGGGCTAGTTTGATCTGGATCATTTTGACAGGCCAGGGCTTTGATGTGCTGTTGCCTATTACTGACATTATAGGGAGACGCGGATATTTCACAATAATCGCTTCCAACTACTCCACAATGGTCCGACTTCAGGCTGGTCACACTATGTCTACGATTGGGAGACTTTGTGAGAATTTGCAACTCTATGTACCCTGGGACCTCTCAGGTCAAATACAATCTACCCAAAGATCTTGCATTCATCATGTTTATATCAGAAAACTGATTTGCATTCCTCCAAAGAAAGGCAAAGAAGGGTGCGAGAAAGACATTTAGAATAGCTTCAATCTACCCACAGTTTTCTGTAAAACTAGTGGAAGTCATATCAGTGAGACCCAGTAGAGGAAGACCTTAAAGGAGACGGAGCACCTTTCTGCTCCTTGCTAATCACTATTCTATAAGACCACCCCTTTGAACCGCTCAGCATCTCCTCCTCATCTCCTGGATTTGTGGAACTCTAGAGAGGGACGAAGAGTGGATGAGTGAATCAGGCCGAAATTCCCCTTTTTATCTCCCAAAGGAAGCGGAATGCCAAGGGGCCTGTGGGTTGGAATCTGCTGTTTTGTCTCTCTCTGGGGCAGTCCTCGGAGCAGCACAGAGAGGTATTCACAGCAAAGTCTGGAGGGCCCTTCAGTAGACAATGGAGCAACCCCGGGACAAAGTGATCCTTGACGAGCGATCTGTGGAGAGGCGCAGGTGTCTAAGGTGAAGAAGTGTCTTTCAGGCCTGACCCACTCATCTCCGGGAGTTCCCTTCCTTATCCTCCCACCCATAGTTTCCCTATCTCCTCTGAAAAATCTTTTCCGCTGTAAACACATCCATAAATGACACAGATGTCTGACTAACTCAAACACGGAAATGGGCACAGAGGCCTAGTCACGCATTGGCTGGGATGGAGAAAGAAATGAAAGGGTTAGATCTCAGGGCTCTTGGTAAATGCACTCCATTATCCTCTGTGACGGAAAAAGCAAGCGGCTAAATAAACTCTGTCAAACACCGTCCATCTCCTGACAGATAAGATGAAGAAAATAAGGCATGCTCCATAAACAAAAACATCACAAATCAGTGGTCGGTCAGTTTAACCATAAAGCCATGCGACCATTTTTAGCATTAGTTTGACAGAGGGAGGACAGGAAAGGAGGAGGCCACCCGCTCTTTAAAATCTCATCACTGCTGTCTCGGTGCAAAGAAACAACACTGGGACAACATCTATATGAGCGAGAGAAAGAGAAAAAAACCAGTAAGAATCCGACCGGCCCAGCAGGAGTCAATTGTACGTACTCAGTGGGTAGCAGTGGTTTTAGTGTAAGAAAGGCAAAGATAGAACAAATGATTATGTTGCAACTCCGGATTCAGTTCCCTTTCTTGCAGCAAGATGAGAATTCCATTCCTTAGTTGTCAAAGAGATGTTTTCTTCAGTGGCAACCATCCTGACTTTGTGGTGCAGAGCTTGCATGTCAAAAAGTTTGATTAAAAGTCAGTGACAGTGTTAAGTTTACAATCTTTATTCTTGTGAACAATGATTCATGTTGCCTAACAAATCAATCTGTTCTACATTGCTGTTTGTTTCTAAAGAGCAGACCACCGCTTGTGGGACTGTACTGTATTTGCACTGCAGCTTTTGCAACATGACACAACAAATCAACAACAACATCTCTCTGGACTTTCAGGACCCTGCATGAGAATTGTGTTAGTCTTATTCTCCTTTTTTCTAACAGCTGAGCTCTCACAGCTATATGTATCTAATTTTCACAACTTATTTTCATATATATTTCCTTTCTAAATTAGGCAAATAAAGCGACACGGCCTCTCGCATTGTGAAATCAGCTGGAATTGCACCATTAAAGAATGAAGGCGGGTTGCCGAGAGAGCCATCCTCCTGGATTTGGGCAAATTCAGCTGATGCAAAACAAGGAATTAATTTTGAGGGGAGCGACTTGCGTGCTGCGCTTGGCGCTCTGACAAAGATGAATGGCATCATTCCAACTGAATGGTAATTTCACTTTTTGTGACAGCGCTTTAAAGCAAAAGCGACTGGGGATACATAAAGCATTTGCAATCCCATTGAGGACCCTTGATACCTGCCTATCAGACACTGCACATTGTTTACCAATCATCTGATATTGATTGGTTTCACACGAAAGTTTGAAGACGAATTAAAGTGGGAGAAGGTTAAGTCCTAACCTTGAAAGATTTAGTGTCTATTCAGGCCTCGTGTAGGACTTTCCTCAGCTCTCTCGGAGAATAGAGAACTTTTAAATTCAATAGGGGTGGGAGACACAAAACGTGTCACATTCACCGAGTGAAGCCACTGGAAGAAATGCAGAAGAACACCCAAAAGCATAATCTTTCGGCCCAGTTGATAGAAATGGTAATTGCATGTGTGGGATAATACTTTGAAGCCAAGGCCTTGGTCGGACAGACTGCCTATTTAGGTTAGAAAAGGGGCAACAAAACAGCTCCTTCTTAATGCTTTTGTTCACTTCTCCACTCTTTTAAATGTTTACTGAAAAAGAACCTTCTACTCTACTCTGGCTCAATGTGACACCTATCATTCTTGCTTCGTGGACGCATTGTTAGCGATCGTTTCCATCACTTATTCACTATTCGACATTCTAACTCGCAACATGATATCCATTCCATTGAGGTGGACAAAAACTGAAATCAAGTACATTATCTGAATACTCATATGTAGTAGTGGAGGCATAACATATAATTTTTCAAATGAAATCATCTCTTGTTTTTCCTCCTCTCTGTGAATGTACTACTGTATGAGGCCATAAATAATGGCAGCGCTCCACGGGATACTCCAAGTCAACATTGGGACACAAAAAAAAAAAAAAAAAAAAAGGAATGTTCTGACAATTTGACCTTCATATTTTGACAAAACCAAGAACATGCTGGCACCGGGGTAGGGTCCCTTCATCTTGTTGGAATGTACCATCTCCCAGCACGAGCTTGCAGCTGTAAATGGACCGCTGAGACACCCGTCACAGCTGGGCTGCATCACTTAGCATCCCGATCACCCTCCAGCAGACAATTCATCAGGTCGAGTCTCTCTCCTCTTCAGCCCACTCAACCTCTCCACACATCAGAGAATGGGCTTGAGCGCACAATATGCGCAGGTCGAAGGTCATATTAAGAGAATGAACGCTTGCATTCTGCCTATCATAGGACTGTCATTTTGTAAGCATCAAGATACCAGGAAAAAAAGTATGAGACTTGTTGACGACCAATTGCACAAGGAGCCTGAGAAAACAGGTAGATCCAAGTAGTGTAGAGTGATACGAGGGGTCAGAGGACAAAATTACTCTATAATAACTAAGTGCACTATAGGCTTATATTCTTTAAGTCCATAATCAGTCAGTGCAATAGTAGGCTACCTAATTGTATGAAAATCAGCACCAATTTTGCTTTGGAATTGTACACGGTCATAAAGAATCATAGACAATCTCTCAGATTTGGAAAAAAGTGAATGCCTTTCCTTGAGGTTTTATGTAAATTGGGTAATACAGTTTACAGTTCTATTCACAACAAACAGCAAATAACACTGGACAACACCAGTGGCAGTTAGTCATGCGCTCCACGGACATGTGTAGTGGATGTCATCATTCATAAATATGACAGCAGCGTGGGACAAGCCCTCTGAATAATTGCAAAAATTATTTCGTTGAATTAACTATCTATTATCATCTTACAAATACAACACCAAAACAGCACCCCCTAAGGCTGCTCAATTATGGAAAAATAATAATAATCATGATTATTTTAGCAATAATTGAAATCACGATTATTCAAATTATTATTTTTTTGGTACAATGTAAGAAAATGTTTAAGCATTTAAAAATATTAAGACCAATTAAAAAATATAAACGCTATAATTATGTAAGTTCCTTTTGGACCAAACAGAATGTATTTATTTATTTATTTATTTATTTATTATTGCAAAAACTTGAAGTTGGAGTGCAGCTTGTGCAGTAGGACGAGCATTTATTTTTTGGTGCAAAACAAGAAAATGGTTACACATTTAAAAATATTCAGAAAATTTTAATTAAATAGAAATAATACAATTACGTTAAATTTGGACCTAACAATTTATAATAATATGTATGTATGTATGTATGTATTTATTTATTTATTTATTTATGCTTTTATTTTTTTATGTTGGCAAAAACTTGAAGTTGAAGTGCAGCTTGCACTGTGGATTAGGATGATCATTTATTTTTTGGGTAAAAAACTAGAAAATGTTTAAATGTAAAGAACTAATAAAAAAATATTAAGACAAATCAAATTCTTTGAATCACTATAATTATGCAAGTTCATTTAGAACGAAACAAAACAGATTAGTTATTTTAAATTTTAAAAAAGGTGCAAATGTATAAATTTAAACAAGTAATGGGCATGGGGTGGGCAGATGCATGATCCGCAAGAGGGAGATATTGCAGTTAACCTGTATAAACACACTTTTGCAAACCAGTCTCATCTCTCGGGACCCGGCGAGTCAATCTCTGCTTTTGTAATAGCAAACACTGTGTGCACACCCTGATTTTAATGGGAATGAGGAGAGCTGCTTCGATTGGCCATCAATTGGCTTGTTCTGTCCCACAACGGCGCAATGTGCCCTATTTTATCTTCGCTCCTCAAGCAAAATACCAAAACGAAGATAACCACCCATGCATCTTAGCGGTGGGCACAAAAATAGGCCCCTTGCATAATAATAGCATAAAAGACTATAAATAGCGCAAAGAAATATAAAACAAGAAAAAAAATAATGAATGGACTTTATAGCCACGTATAAATACAAAAGTATTTTTTTGCAAACTATCAAACATCAGTCAAAACACTAACTCTTTCCTCTGCACTTTGTGTTGGTAATTACATACATGTCTACAAAAACGACTGCGAGGCCTCCGAGCTTAGCAAACACTCCCAGCATGGCCAGCGCTCAGCTCTCAATGAGAGCGCCACTTAAACTTTCCCCTTCTCAATCAGCGCTGCACAAAGCGAGGAGCCCATCAGCGGCCTGCCGATCACCCCCTCACGGCTGAGCGTGTACAACAGGCCTGTCCCCGGATACATCCCGCCCGACCACCCCCATCAGAATGGCGCGGCGTTCGGGCCCGTATGCTGCGGCTGGCTCTCATGTGAGACTAGATGAATGACAATTCCTTGGAGAAGGGCAGTTAGAAGGAGCAGCGGGGCTAAAGGGGAGGGCGGCAGCAGCTGTCCCACTGGCCACATCCACCCGCTGAAGACCCCCGCCACCCTCCCCGGTTTTACTACCAAACTCAGCAGCAGGTTTCTCCCTACAGAGCGAGAGAAAAAAAAACACGCTTCATTACGTCCTCTCTCCCCAGAGCAGCTAGGGGCCTTTCACTGCAGATAAGCCTCTTAGACATGAAGTAGCGCTCAGAGCAGCATTTGAGTGACAGCAGGAAGGTTTAGCCATTCAGCGGACAATGCTCACATTCTCTGGCTTTAATCTAGGAGGCGGACAATGATCTGTTTTTAAGGCCTCATCTCCTCTGCTTTTCCCACAGCAGTAAGTGACTGGCTGAAGGAGCAGAAAAAGAGACAGTGCGAGCAGAGGGCTGGCCGGGACGGCGGCCGCTATCTCCAAAGGCCTCATGTTTCCGTGACAGTCCCGACTGAGGTGCGACAAGAGGGGGTGATGTGGGCGTATAGCTGGCGACAGGCGAAAAGCATCAATCACACGCACGCGCACGCGCACACACATGCATGGGCACACACAATCAGTCAGTGATGGTTGAGTGCACCCGTGTGATGGACAGGCAGGTGAGAAGCCTGCTGGTGATGTGGCTTAGTGCAGAGCTTTGTCATTCTTATCTACGCTGACCACTGACATCTATCCCTCCTCGACTATTGTGTGGCTTTCTATGATGTTTTTATACAAACGCTATGGCTCAGGCATCAGGGAGGAAAAAGTTACAGCGCTGATATGCAAACATTATGACTTGTTTTGATTTCATGATGCACAACATCCTCATGTTGTGGTGACATAATGAATTATATTTGCTCGATTGGGGGAAAAAATTATTTGTCTTGAACAAAGTTTTCTAGCGTGGAACTGACAATGTGGAGTAAAGGTCACATTATTTGACTAGCATATTGCAAATAGCTTTATATGTATTTGCAAAGACGGTTAAACATATTTGCGAGTACGTTTAAACGTCTTTGCAAATACATTCGAATGTACTTGTAGCCTAAATGCTAAAAAATTTGCATTTTTTTTCCCATAATGCACAAGTTAAAAAAATCATAAGTGATACAAATTACAACTATACAATGTTTACTTAATTTCCGATTGTATTGGTATAATGTTTACATTTTTATACTATAGAGTCTACATAATTTTATAGTAGAGTTCACATTACTTTTTGAATGTACTGTATTGGTATAATGTAGACTCTACATTACAAAAATGTAGACGGCATTATATCAATGCATTTTAAAATTAAGTAAACGTTGATTCATAATTTTTACGACTTATATGATTTATTATTTTACTTGTGCATGCAGAAGTAAAAATATATTTTTCCCCGCATTTAATCCATAATATACCTACCAGTTTGAAAATTAAGTAAAAATTGTTTATTTATAATTTTTATGATTTAGGATTTTTACTTGTCCATGCACAAATAAAAAAAACAAACATGTTTTAGCGTTTAGTTTACATTTTAACAATACTTTCAAAAATTAAACAAGTAAACATTATTAATAAATTATTCATATTTTTTACGATTTATTATTATGACTGCTGTTTGTCTTTTTTTCCCATAATGTAAGTACAGTGCATTGACTTCCACTTGCGTGTACCCATATAAAATACCATTTTTTATATAACTTGTGGTAAGCTCAGTAAAGTTTTCAGCACTTAGCCTACAAGTATGTTCAAACTTATTTACATGTATGTTCAAAAACACTTACAAATACATTCAATTTAAAATATATATATGTTTTTACATGTATTTGCAACGGTTCAAAAATTTTTACTCCACAATGGCAGTTCCATGCTCCGGCAGTTTTCCAAAGCTTTTCAGCTCAAATATATGAAATTTGGGATCAATGATGTAAAACAATATAAAATACATTTCCCCAAGCTTGGCATATGCATAAAACTTTATTCGGCTCAGAACAATTATTACTATTGCTATCTGAGTGTCCTTCTTTCTTATTCATTTCTGTGTGCATTACACCAGATTTCAGACCTGTTCTTATGAATGAAAGGAGCCAGTATGCTAAGTGTATTTACATTATGAACACTCACAAATTACACAAGCAAGGGCAATTTGCCAAGAGGACTGTGGATATTTAGATTATTTGAGAATCGTTTCACACTTAAAACTGGTTTGTTTGGCTCACCATTGTATAAACATCCAAACCTCAGCTGTGCGTGTGCGTTGCGTGCATGCATGGTGTGTGCTTGCGTGTGCATGATTGCGTATGCGAACAGGAGGCCAAGTTATAGAAACACGTCCTTCAAGTAGCATAGCCTTAAGCCTTCTTAAATGTATGATTGAACTGTCAATCACACATAAAAACAACATAATTATGTAATGTGTCACTATTTGTAGACAAGTGACTGCTTTTGCATAAAATGTTCTCTTTTCTCTTTTAAAATATTCATTTGAAATCTTATCTGATGTCCTACAGGGAAAACAAAACAAAACATAAGAGCTTAGCCAAAGAAAGAGAAGCACTTCCATTCAATTTGTCTGAGACAGTTTTTACACACGCAGACACGAGTACAGGTGTCAAAATAAATGGGCAGAAATTTGAGCCTGAACACAAACAAAACGTAGACACAAATCCCGCAAAGCACATCGAGCATGTCCTCAGCACCTCACCTTTTCCTTGCTTCCCTCCATCTCCAACTTGCCTCAACTTCATCTCACGCACCTCATCACTGTCCCCGACACCTCCACCCTCATATCCTCCACACACCTTTACCTCCTTCTGGATCTCAGTCACAGCTCTCAAGCTAAATCAATACATTGTTTGTTCTGCACGCAACAATTAATACTGGCTACTAGCTATGTGACTTCTCTCTCATTAAGTGCACTCATTGGCCACAATAAGCACACGAAAGCTAATGAGCGAGCTGTGTCATTAAAAAATAAATAAAATTATTCATTTGGCCCTGCGATTGGCTGGCAACCAGTCCAGGGTGTCCCCCTGCCTACTGCCCAAAGCCAGCTGAGATAGGCTCCAGCACCCCCACAACCCTTGTGAGGAATAAGCGGTCAAGAGAATGGATGGATCATTTATTTGAAGACATTTTCATTGGTAAGTTAATCATTAAGATGTGTGATTATTATTATTCAGCTGAGAGTTTGCAACAATGTAGAACTGAACTGTGTCAGAACTTTTTCTGTGAAATGTTTAGTGGTGAAAGCATGAAATTTAATCACAGCTCTGCTTCTGACGGGGATCCAACAATAAATTTATTTCCAACATGGCTGACAAGAAAAGGACAGAATTTTTAAATAATTAAATGGAAAAAAAACAAGTATTTAAATTGCAAACTGATTTTTTATTTATTTATTTTTTATTTATTTTTTTTTGGGGGGGGGGATTATATGAAGTTGGTCTCGTTACTTTTTGACTGCTCCCACATAAAATAACCTTACTAACATTTTAACTAAAGACTCTGTTAGCAATCAAAATGTTTTTTTTTTTCGTTTTTTTTTTTTCGTTTTTTTTTTTAATGTGAAGAACAATAGAACATACTGCCCAAAGCCAGCTGAGATAGGCTCCAGCACCCCCCAACCCTTTTAAGGCATAAGCAGTCAAGAAAGTGGATGGATGGACAATAGAACATATTTGTACAGGTGTACCTAATGACAATGAGACTCACAAAAAAATAAATAAATAAATAAACTCTATACTGACAATTAGGGATGTTCACTTCCACTGTTTTGATAATCTGATACCAGTACAAGGACTCACCTCTTGAGTAGCCACCAATACTGATAAATGTACCAATATCATGAGTTATTTTATACGTAAATTTTCCCAAACAAGTAATGACATAATTACAAAGAAAGGGACTTATACATCCCAATATAGCATTTTTTTTTTCTTAAAATTGCATGAAATTAATGGCGATTTACTAATCTTCAAATTTCTAGTTCCTGATTGATTGCCACAAAGGGCCCGATGAGAGTACTGATACCTTGAAATAAGGCTGGGGACTGACAATCAAATCACTACATAATAAGGTACATTTTCTTACATTGCACTCAAATCATATATCAGTGGTGTTCAATTAGCAATACTTTATCTTGATTTGTTTGTTTTCTCATAAATAAAATAAAATGACTGAGCAAAACAAACTTAAAGATCACATAGTGTAAATTTGGGATAAGAGCATCTACTAAGTGCACAAATGGTTAAAAGATAAGCGCATGTGGAAGAAAAATCATATCGTTAAGGAGTAAGAAATACATATGACATTCTTGGAGACTGATTGGGCAATTAGACGAACATACAGAAAGAGATCATTTCATTCGAGAGAATGAGTGATGTGGCAACTATGGAGACAATGGGTCCCTTCACTATTCTACTGAGTGTTTATGTCCCCCGTCAGTCTACATCACCAGTGTCCCCCTGACTGCTCCCAGCTGACTTCTTGCGCACACACATAAACACATGCCCACCAATGACCCCCCAAGCTGAACTTGAACATACTCATGTACTCCTGGTTTGCATTTAGTCACATGTCAGCATCCTATCAAGTGTGCGGAGTCTTATGACTGTATGTATGTTTGTGTTTCATTGACACAAAGAGAAAGACATGTTTGAGACAGAAAAGTGTCCAAATGTGTGTGGGAGAGGAGAGAAAAAAATGAATCAATGGCCTTCTGTTCGACTGCACTTAATAACTTCATTTATAGATGTGTTTAACATCAGGAAACAGCAGTCATGTATGATGCAAAAAAAAAAAAACCTGAGGTGAGCTCAGAGTGCAATTCATCTACAAATGTAATGCAACATTAGCTTTTAATAGTTAGCTCAAAGTGTCAAAAAGACCAATGCAAACAGATTTATGTTTTAACATTGTTTAATTTTGTTTCGACAAATGGTGACGACATCACTATAAATAAAGGTGATCATCCACACGAATGTGCTTCCAAGCATGCCTCAAACTTTTGATGTAGTTGTCTTTATGTACAAGAAGTTTGTTCCCCCTGTTTAGTGTATGATTCGGGCTCAATGTAGGCAGAAAGTACCCAGCGTTCTGTGACGGCCACTCTTCAAGAGCTGACACTCCCAAACATGGAAATGTTTAGCTGGTTAACGAATATTAGATTACTAATTCTACTAACTGTTAAGCCATCAACGAAGCCCATCATAGCACGAATAGAGCTTTCAAACTTGGATACTGGGCCAGACCGGTGAACTGTACTAGGTTAGCTTAGTACAGTGCTTCTCAAATAGTGCCCCCCACCACCCCAACCAGGGGGGGCGCGAGGCTCCATCAAGGGGGGCGCATGGGGGGAACATGATTTTTATTTTTTTTATTTAGATTTTTTTTACTGTCCTAGAATAAAGTGCAATTGCGCCTCCACTACACTAGGGGACAGTGGCGCTCTCATTAGAGTGCGCGCAGGGAGCATTTGCTCGTGTAGGGGTTTTGTTTGCACTGAGCATGCGCGCTTTGCACACAGCAAATTAAAAAAAAAAAAAATCAACTCAACTCAAGCACAAATTATTTTATATACTTTTGTTTTGTAGGTTAAAGGTTGGGTTTTTTTTTGTTTGTTTTTTAAATATTGTGCTCCTGAGTTAATGATGGTGATCAGTTTGAATGCATTATTATTTATTGATTTTATGTAATTGTATTTTTCCGTATCATATGGTTTGACATGGTCAGTCAAAAAATGTTTATAGTTTAATTAAGGATTTAATTTTAGTTTTGAATTTCAGATGCACTTTAAATCTTTTCTGAATAAAGCTATTCTTTGTTGTAAGTTGGTCCATATTTTTTTTTTTTTATTCTCTTATACATTAATAAGGATACAGTGTTATGCAGAGGTGTGCTTATAACAATTTTATAGACAAATGATAATATTTATAGTCGCGCGAGGAGGAGGGGCGCACGAGATGTTTTCTTCTTACTGGGGGGGGGCATGACAGAAAATAATTGAGAAGCACTGGCTTAGTACAAGCTAGCTAGTAGTACGCCAGACACGTGGACGGATGACATGGATGGATTTATAACATTACCAAAAGCAAATAAACATCCTGGGTAAAAGGAAAACTTTTCCATTGGTTGAGGAGGTGGCATTAGTGTTACAGTTGTACAGTCAATACACTCCAATTTTATTCTATTTTTATTTTTATTTTTGGACATGATTACAAAAGTACAATTAGTAACCCATTCAATTGGATTTGAGATTCTGTGGCTATATGGTAAATAAAAATAAAAAAAACTCATGTAGCCTCTCGCTTATGAAACAATCTTTTCTTCAGACCCTCCCCCTTGTACTTATTCCCCTCCCCCCACGTCTGATAGCACTGCATAAAACACGCCAAAAGTTTTCGCTGGAGTTGGGTAATGAGGCAAACCTCTGACCTTGTCTTGATGACTTCCATACCTGTGCATGTGCAGGAAGATGTGTGGTTGTGTATATGAGCTTGTGTGTCTGCAGCTGGCGGCTGACAGCGACATGACTAATGAGGGCTCGGGACAGAAATAATAGGTGGGAATTATAACACAAAAAGGGTATGAGTGAAAAGAAAGAGCAAGAAAAAAATGACAGAGTAATATGGAGAAAGAGAGGATGATTAAAGTTTCAAAAAGTTAGAATAATTACATGTGTATGTGCTCTTGTATTATTGTAATGTTCCATTTTTAACTCATGTGAAATAAATGTGCTTTTGCTGTCTGGCCTCAGGTTAAAAAGCTTCCAATGAAAGAGCGGAAGCATGTCTTTTTAGAGTATCATGACCTGGACATCATATGTGAGTGTCTGGCACTACCAGTGTCACACTCAAGGTCAAGGGTCATCATGTGTAGACAGAACAGAACTTCCTAATTATACATGATAAATGTAATCACACCCAGGAAACCTTTCTCAACACTATTTACGGGCTTAACCTTGTCAGATGTGCTGCTACGACGAGGAAATACCTCACAGTGATGTCATTTTGAGTTTTTTTTAAAAGACTTTATAACACAATACAGGAATACAGAAATTTTGTTTAGCAAATGCGGAGACAATGAAGAGCCATTGACGGGGTTCCCCCAGGCTGTGTGTTGTGATAATGATACTATCTGGCCTTGAGAGATCCCCTCAGTGAACCCTGCGCTCCTGCTGGATCAGATCAGTGCCCATAATGGCTGTGTGCAGCCAGAGGGTCTCGACCCAGTGACACACAACACGGCGCCAGGACACAAGTCAGACAGATGGACAAATAGACAGATAGACCTTCTGTCTCAAAGTACCAATAGATACAACAATTAAGTCAGGTCTGGTCATTTTCATTTCAGTGCCCTTTGACCTTTACCTCCTACCCATGTAAGGAGACAAATTACCAGCGCCATTGGATTTGCCAACAGCTTCGATGTAGGAGAACGTACTGTGAGGAGGCTGCGACAGCGGACATAAATCATACCTGTATTTGATCTGCTGGGGCTCTGGGCTAGCTTGACGATGTGACAGCTTGCACAACCCTTTGTCTCAGAACCCCCATGGGGCTGGAATGGGTCACTTCTTTGGTTGGGACAGATTTGCTTTCACTGTGGTATAAATCTGAGGACAATTGCGGGGTACTATATTTTGTTTGTTTGTTTGTTTTTCCAAACAAACCTAGTCATATTCGTCAACAAAGGAATGTCCGATGAAAAGGTTTATAATATGATGTGGGGTATAGCTCTAACATTGCAATAAAAGTTGGACTTGGACATTTGCTATGTGTGGTGTTAGGCACTGAACAAGGGTAATTTTTTACCTTTTCTTTCAATTCTATGTGACAAAATGGCCTTCAAATTGAAATACATTTACTGCCAGTGTGACCATGTGAAATTTTATCAAATTTAATTTAAGAGTTACTCTTGGCATTCCTTATTTGCATTTGCCAAGTTACACTATAAAAAAAAAACGATTTTGGAGAAAGGTAGATGGGAGCCGTGTACAACACTGAGTGATGAGTGACTGTGGTATGTACGTACAGTATTAGTATGTTAAGGACATACGTATTTTAAATTACTTATGTACATATTTGTAAGTATTTAGGTAGGGTTGTCCCTCATGAAGACTGTTTGAACTAATTTGTTTATGATGGAATCATTTCATTTTTCTCTTCTTATTGTGATTTTTTTTTCCTTTATCACGTGTTGCGTCCAACACATGATAACTATCCATCCATCCATCTTAACCGCTTATTCCTCAGAAGGGTCGCGGGGGTGCTGGAGCCCATCTCAGCTGGCTTTGGGCAGTAGGCGGGGTACACCCTGAACTGGTTGCCAGCCAATCGCAGGGCACACAGAGACCAACAACCATCCACACTCACAAGCACACCTAGGGACAATTCAGAGCGTCCAATTAACCTGCCATGCATGTCTTTGGGATGTAAGAGGAGACCGGAGTACCCGGAGAAGACAGGGAGAACATGCAAATTCCACCCAGGAAGGCCGGAGCCTGGACTCGATCTTGCATCCTCAGTACTGGGAAGCGGACGTGCTAACCACTCAACCACTGGTAACTAATAGTAATTAATTAAATTTAAAGTAGTAGTATATAAGAAAGTGATTATATTTTACCCAATTATGATTAGATATTGGTTGTATAATATAATCATAAATGTTAGGTAAACGCTACCCAACATATTTAATATTTCATAAATACTGAATTCATGTGATATTTAACCACACTGTATAATATATATTTACCCAATTAAAGTGGTTGCAAATTGTTACCCTACATTTCGTAAATTCTAGGTTGTTGTTTTTTTCCATTGTAAGTGTTTAATGCTTTAATATTAAGAGTGGTGAACTTATTTTTAATGATTTTTAATCATGTTAAAATCATAATTTAAAAAAAATGACATTTGGAACAGATAATTGTTGTTATTGTTCTTATGTTGTAGTAGGAAAAATGGTTGACCATCAATCTTCAATGTCCTCTGTATTTCCTGCTGCAATATGCCAATATGTTTCTTCGCATTCATTATTATTTGTAGTCATTTTGTTCTGCATACCAAATGTTCAAATTGTGTTGTATGTGATTGAATACACCTCATATTATTTTGTTTCTCTCCAGATGCAGTTATCGGTGATGGCTCAAAGTGGAAGGATCTTCCAGCCATGAGATAAATTGCATGCCAGGGCTCTTGTTGTGTTGATCGGGACTAGCACTATGGCGGGCTCGCAGTTCACACTATGCAACCTCTACATCTTCATCACCAGCAGCTCAGATGCGTCCATACTGTGGAGCAGAACTGCTGGCTTGCTTGTATGGCACATTTGATCTCTTTATAGCAGCAGTCCTCGTGGATCTTGCAGAGTTCCAGTGGGTGTCTGATGCAAGGTTAATTAAAGTACTGACTTTTTGACCTTTTTGACCTCCTCATGGAGCATCATGATGACAGGCCACTGAGCTATATTCTATTGGATTCTTCCTGTGAAACTCAGTTTTGTAATAGCTATCATCACAGTGAACCTTCAGGAATATTTTGCATGCCCCTCATAATGACCACAGCTTCATTCTTTTCAGTCGGTTTTAACGTGTGTGAAACTTTTTTCATAAGAATACTGCAGCTTTGTTTTATGTATGCTGTCTCCACAGGCAACAAACCACAAAATATAGCTGCTTCCTTGGTTGAATGTTTTGGTGCAGGCTTGCCTTGGTTTGGGTGGGTCTTCACTCAGTTGGTCCAACGGTTCATAGATTGTTTCCTGGCTCTTGAGGAAAGTGAGATGACTGTCAAACCGGCTGTTTCGACCTCAAATATTGCCCTTTTCTGCTGCATACAGAAGCCACCGGGGAGCTTGAACTCAATTCACTTGGTGACAAGTGTGTTCTTGTGGAGAATGTTCCTTCGAGGTCAGTCGGGTTCAAGAGGGCTTTCTCAATGGACTAGATGAGCTCAACATTTTTCCTTGGTTGATGCATCCCGGTAGCTGGGAGTTTCTGGATTTTTATCTATCAAATTTAATCTACCTAAATGTCTTATCGTGTTGTTGTTGTTGTTGTTGTTGTTGTTTTTCCAATCACTTTTGAGTCAGTTGGTTCTCCTTGTGTTCGGAGTACTACCCTGTTGCATAAGAAAAGGATAGATGACATTTTTTTTCTATCAGAAGTTTACTGCACATTATTAGCTAGCATTACTTGATTGTAATTTCTAGCAATATATCAACTTCAGGTCATGAGGGGGACTTTAACGAAGATGATGAAGACATGATAGCACCTTCAAGCAGTTTCTGGGGTGTGGGGAGGGGTCTGTATGGTCTTTTATGTTGGGGTCCCCCCCAGGAGGTCTAGAAACTGTGTCCTAATCATCTGTCCTCTGTGCTGCCCTTTCTGTGCACTTAAAGTAACCATTTGGTGCTGTACTTCAAAAACATTTGGTTATTGTGTCAGACTGTCACAATAGAAACAATTTATGTTATACTTTAGGCATGCACAACGTACAAACATACAGTATGCATTTTGTATGTATTTTAAGATAATTCTGTCAATGAATTGATTTCTACAATGATTAAGAGGGATTGTCCCACACTGTTGTCATATTTAGGAATGAAATACGAAAACATGAGCCACACGTTTTTGGCTCTCGGTCTGTCTGCACTTCCATCAAATTCACCAAAATTGCATTACATCACCTGCGCCAAAATTTAGACCTGCTACTCTAAAATCTACTCTAATTTCTTTTACCAAAAGGTGCACCAAACCCAGTAAACTAGATTTGTTCAGGTACGAAAATGCGACCGTTTTTATGCTGAGTGCATGGGTGCCAGTCTAAGAAAATAGGGCCCTATACATTATGTTGGGAGGTACCACATCCTTACAACATTGCATGCATTGTAACACAAATGTTTTCTTTTAAAAGTTACGAAAGATGGATAACGGTCTTGTAAAAAAAAACAAGTAAATGGATGATGATATTTCTGAATAACCACATTACCCTATCAAATTTATACCTGCTTAAATGCACAAAACCTAGCGAACCTTTTTTTTCTGGCATCCATTCTCTAAGAACAGGCTGAAACTGTGAAAGTTCAGCAGCAGCACTCTAAAAGTTGGATGTATTGTGTAAACAGCAATCTTTATTCCACAAGAACATTAACAAAATTACAAAGTATCTTTCTATGGTGTCCCAAGGAAGATTACTATGTCACATCAGGAAGTGCCCTTCAAAGTTTCCACAATTCTAATTATATGGTTTAGATCCAGACTTTGTTTTTCTGCTTTGCTGAGCCAGCTTTAAAACCCCAGAGGTAACAAGTCTCCAGGCAAAGCAAAATCAGAATTGCATTAACACCCGAGAAACATTTCATCAGAGGCAGCGGGGCCTCGCAGTCCAAGACACTTCTAATAGAGTTTCCTCTCGCCCTGACACAAAACATTTTACCTCATTGTATATGCTCCTGCCTGCGCAAAACTATGCTGGATCAACTGATCAAATCAGGCCAAACAAATTCCATTTGTTAAGAGGACGATCAAACGCAAGAGCACACAACAATTATATTAGCGTCACTCAGCATAGCGCTGGTTGTTTTTTTAAGAGAAGCACTGAAGAACAGAAGACTTGGTGCAAAAATGTAAAGTGACTTCTTAGCTTACGTGCAGTGCTTTGATCCACAGTACATTGAAATCTACGCAAATTTGCAAATAAAAATAATTGGTGAGCAGGGAGGCAGTCACATGGATGCAACATGCATTTTATTACAGTCAATTCAATTAAGGTTGTGCTGCATGCCAAACTAAACACACAAAAGGGTGTGTTTGAAATGAATGAATGCAGAGAGCACAGCCAGTGGTGACTGAATCAGCCACAAAAGGACACCTCACCAAATCCAGCAGATGGTGGTATTTTTCTTTCTTTTACTTTTTTAATGTACAAAACAGAACAGTGATTCAATTTGAAGTTAATGTGATGAAATGACGTGTATTTGAGTAACAGACAGAATAGTTCATTTATGTCAATCAAACACCCGAGGTAGTGATGCGAAACTGAAGCTTCAGGAGGCTCTTGCAATATGTTTTGACTCCTCTAGATGGTGCTCTTGGTTTAAAGATAAAGGATAATGCAAAGGAAATCAATTAGATTTCCACAGTACCTTAAAACCAAGATTCCCGTATAGAGGAGTTAAAAAGTATCACAAGTGCTTCATGAAGCTTCATTTGTCCATCACTACCTAATGGGCATGACTGATATAGAGATGTACGAGACCACTTTCTTTTCTTTTTTTTCGGGCCGGGTACAAGTAGTCACCAATACCAGTAACCGATACCAATATACTACTTTGGTTTTGATATATAAAAATTCCCAACCAAAAACAATGGCAGATCGTTTTAAAGAAAGACTTTTACAATATATACCGATATATTAATTTTCCTTAAAATTGCATGAAATTAATGATTTTCTACACTTCTAATTTCTTGTGGCCCTTTTACAATCAGGAACCTGTATCAGCTGCTGACGCGATTATCACTACCTTGAAGTAAGGCAGAATACCAATACCATCGGCACTTGCCCATCCCTCATATGTAGTATGCCATTTTTCATGATCCCATGTTGTAGTTATGACAGTGAGAGCAACCAAATGGATTGGATTCATCCAATTCATGTGGCGCTCCACCATTTTTATATAAATGCATGCATACATGAGTTTTAACATCCTCAACTTCTAATAACTCATCATTTTTATCGTCAACGTTCTTGGATATAACTAGGGACGGGCGGGTACCAATGCCAGATCTCGGTATAGGGTCGATACAAACAAATGCTATATAGGTCTTTCTTTAATATTATATCGCATTGTTTTTTTAGGTGGGAATTTTATGTATCAAATGTATTAGGTATTGATGCTCGGTATTAGTAACAGTTGAGTATTTGTCCTCCTATTGGTTGAAAAAAATAAAAATATCGACCATTCCTACCCATAACTACGAGTGAATGTTCCAGGGATTTCATCCTTCAAGAAAAGTGACTACATTGTAACATTTGGCAATGAGAAAACAAGATAATTCCCTTGTTTCTTGTTATTAAAACAAACAGAAACTGGGATGACTGTGATGAAGTGGTGTGTGAATGTGATGAGGGCTGAGAAAAAGACAAACCAACAACCTGACTGTCTGACAGACACGCAAAAAGACAAGAGACTTGACTTTAGGGACTATTATTCTGCCAGAGAATGATCCATATGGACAAGATGATGTCAAAGGGCGTCCTTTCAACAATGACTCATCATCACTCAGTGGCCTTCATGATGGGATAGCCTGTGAAAGTATGTGTGGCTGAGCTGTCTTTTTGGGAGGTATGTATTTGTGTTCATCTGAATTTGTGAGAGATAGCGCAGGATAAACGAGCATTTCTGCTATTCTTGGCCTCTCAGGAGAAAAGAGAGACTTCTCTGTTGTTTTACCAGCGCTCGGGCCAAAGACTGTCACCCACCATGTCAATTTGTTCTTTCATCAACATTTGCAAAAAGGCTCAGAGGAACACCATCAGTGCGAAGGTGAAAAACACATTCACTGAAGAAAAAAAAAAAAAAAGTATGATTAATGTTTGAAAACGTATGGAATTATTGTCGGTCAAGAACGATTGTTTTCCTTCTTGAGGTTGGATAAATACCAATGGACAATTCCTCCAAGGGAAGCCATTCCAGTAGTACCACAGACGGTATAAGGAACTTTCTGTTGTTTTTCATGTTTTCTTTGACTTTATTGTTGTCCTTTATTATAACTACTAACCCTATGACATGAAATTAATAATAAAAAACAACAACAAAGCATTCAATTGTCTTTGTCAGGTTGTGTTGGCAGGTAGACCCAAGCGCAGGGAAGCAGGGCATGGAGGCAGAGGTGCTCGAAAAGTAATTTGTTAAAAAAAAATATTGAAAGGGCTAACACGGTAGTTCAGTAATCAAAAACAGAAAATCCAAAAGTCCAACACAAGGATGTGACATTACTGGGCATAGATGTTGACTAAATGAAAGCAGGAAACTAAATACACGTACTAACGAGACCACGAAAGACACCTGGACACAACACACATGGCTGAGGGAGCTGATTGGATGACACAAGGGACCAGGATGACAAGAACAGGTGGACATGATAAAAACTGACGAGATATTGACAAAAAGAGACCCAAGGAAAACATGACAAAACCCAACTATAAACCAAACAAAACTCACAGCATGACACTCCTGCTTTTCTTCTATCAAGGGTCTTCCTTCATTTAATAGCTATACTGTCTGAACACAAATGTTTTGTTTTGCTTTTTAGCATTAGGTCAGTCGATATGTGTCACATTATGATTTGAACAAGAATTTAAACAATTTTGAAGAAGGTCATTTATGCCACCGGTGGAAGCCTCATCGGGCCCTAATTTCATGCCTCGGGCAAGTCTAGCAGAAAGTGCGGTCTAACACTGGGCATCTTTCTTTTTGGTACTTCCATTGATGCGCACGTAGAAATGTGCATTTGTGTCATGGTGTGAGTGAACACAGCTGACTTGCTTGGTAGTCAATAGATTAGCGGTGATAATTAAATATATTGGTACATAAAACAAGGACTTGCTGTTTCACAATAGCGATTGAGTGTTTCAAAACCACTCTTCTTATCTATGCAACGGTCTGTGGCTTTAAATTCGGCTTAGCCTCTACACCATCATTATGACTGTATAAAGAGAGTGTAATGGGTTTTTTGAGGGGTCATTTACGCAACTGTATCTGCAGAAATTGAAGGGCAGCATGTGTAAATTGTGCAACTCACTCTGTTTTACTCTTTACTGTTATACACGTTTGTCTTTACCGATTGATGTTACAACTTCATAGCATTATACTTTGAACAATGATAAAGTAATTGTGTAACACTGAAATAAACTTCTTAGTAAATTAGCCTTTAAACGATCTTTTGATTTTTATTACTGAATAAAGTTGTTGTTTGTAAATAAAGTTATCATTGTTTATGGATTCTCTTGTACAAGTTTCAGATTACTTTCATTGAACTGCCATGAAAATAGCGTATTTATTTCAATTATCTAACGTTTTGAAAATAGGACTTCAAGCATGTCACTCAACATATGAGGAATTTACCCATATAAATCCTAAGCTGCATTAAAAAAAAACTATAAAATACTACAAGAGTCTTTACCAATATTCATCAAATTATATGAAAATAGGCATTTCTTGATGAACGACAGTAAATCCTTCACACCACAAGCTACTAACTGACCTTCAGCAGCTTAATTGCCTTCCTGCCTATGAATACGTTTCCCCACCTAACTTTTCATCCCGAGCTCCACTGATTCTCTAACCATCTATCTTTTCCAACCCTCGGATTCTCCTTTATAATTTGCCATCTCTCCTGTATGCATCTTTTGTCACTGATTGTTGATGCGACTGGCTGCTTCCAGCCGGGGGAATGATCTGCCATGCTAACCAACCGGCTGCACCACTTGACCCCTTTTAGATTGAACTGTCAGATGTCAGCGATTAATGGTTAGGTAGAAAGAAAGTCATACCTGCAATGGCCCACCTCATGGTGCCCAGCCAAACACCACAATATCACAAACAGGGGTCCCTCCATAAAGCTAAGTAATGGACTCCAATGTAGCTATTTTATTTGTATGTTCCCAAGATGTAAAATTGTACAAAAGAAGTACTTTGGCGATACCATCCTAGTGACAAGGCAATGTATTCCTCAATGTAAAATGATGTGCCACATCCCTGCTTAGCTCAGAAAAGAATTATTATATACTGTATATAATTATATTATACTACATATATGAAATCAAAAATTCCTTAAAAAGGTGGATACATATTGCATGTGTAGGCCACATGTTTATGGGTGCAGATAAATCTTTTCGTATATATGTATTACTAGCTCTGAAGGTATGCATACATTTTGGCCACATTTGCTGATGGATGGGCTCTCGTCAGCGATTGAGTGCAGTGAGCAAAAGTGAAAGGACAGAGGTGAGAAAAATATACACGTACAATTAAAACGTGAAATATTAATGAACATGAAGAAATATAGTTAGCACGTCCGCTTCCCAGTTCTGAGGTCTCCGGTTCGAGTCCAGGCTCGGACCTTCCTGGGTGGAGTTTGCATGTTCTCCCCGTGCCCGCGTGGGTCTTCTCCGGGTACTCCGGTCTCCTCCCACATTCCAAAGACATGCATGGCAGGTTAATTGGGCGCTCCGAATTGTCCCTAGGTGTGCGTGTGAGTGTGGATGGTTGTTCGTCTCTGTGTGCCCTGCGATTGGTTGGCAACCAGTCCAGGGTGTCCCCCGCCTGCTGCCCAGAGCCAGCTGAGATAGGCGCCAGCAGCCCCCGCGACCCTTGTGAGGAATAAGCGGTCAAGAAAATGGATGGATGGATGAAGAAATATAAAGGTGACGAACTTCAAGGGCTCACCAAAATCAGGCTACATACACACTGCAGGGCATGATGCCTAATTTTTATTTTTGTTAAATCCAATCGTAGTTGCGCTTATTTTGCCCTCTACACTGTGAGTTGTCCTAATTATTTTTGCGGATTTGGAATGTTATGCACAAAATATTGAGTGAATTGAGTGAAAGCTGGGATAGGCTCCAGCACCCACGCGACCCTTGTGAGGAGCAATTGGTTATGAAAATGAATGAATGAATGAATGGATTTTTGTGAAATAAACAAAAACAAAATGATTTATTGCACTTAATGCTCTTTTCTTGTTGTTGCTTTTATACATGCAATTAAAATCATTACCGGAAAAGGAAATATATTAAGAGTATGCATTTTGCACATATGTACATATTTTTCCTTTATTTAAAACAGCATTTTTTTGTTATACATCTTCATAGGAAATGTGTAATCCTATATGGCCCTTAAGTGCACTAATGAAAAATTGTGGCTCCTTGAGCATTAATGTTGCCTATCTGTTACGTTCTGAGGTTGGATCCCAAAAGTGCAGACACAAATAATATTTAACTCTTTATTCACCTAACATCGAGAAACAATGAGAATGCATCAAGAATCACGAGACGCCAAGCCCCCTTAGGCTGTGGAGATGCACAGAGGAACCGTGGTAATAATCCGACAAACACACATTTCTCGATTTGGCTTAACGAGACAGTGAACTGATCGGATTGGCTGTGGCTAGACATGTTGGTAAGAGGACTGACATGGAATTATCTGATTGAGTGTTGACTAGATAAAGAGATTAAAGATTCTTGACATCACATCGCTCATGACATCACATAGCATAAAACCAGTTGAAACTAGATGCCGATTACATCAGTTCAAAACATCCGTTCAAAACACACTTGACCTGACGGTCATGACCCAAACATGACCCTTGCAAGACCCAAACTTAACCCTGGCGTGAGCCAGTCATGACACTATCCCTGATCTAAATGTTTTCCCTTTGTTTTCACATGATTTGATTGCTCTGAAGCTAATGTTTTACAGAACATAACAGTGTCTATGAATTGTGATTGGCTGGCAACCAGTCCAGGGTGCGCCCCACTTCTCACCCAAAGTCTGTTGGAATAGGCTTCAGCGTGCACCCGTGACCTTATTGAGGACAAACAGCGTAGAAAAAGAAAGGATGGATGGAAGTGTGTCTAATTTGCCCAACTGTAGCTAAGCCACCCTTACTTAGATCCGGTGTGCGTGATTTATTTTTTTCCACATGTGCCCCTCTGCACCTCTTATGTGCCTATAGTTCGCCATAGACTATTATACAGCTCACATGTATTGTAGCCAAGCCCGCTGTATGTTTATTGGCTACCATATTACAGTATGCACTATCCACGCTTACATGATTGAAGGGGAATATTATTGACCAAAACAAAATTATTTTTCAATCAAACAGCAATGTTTAGGATTGGATGGCCTTGGTGGAGATCTGGGGTCTATTTCACAAAGCAGGTTTAGTGAGAATCTTTGGTCAAGAAATGTCCTTCTGACAATAACCCTATTGATGAAGGTGCCGCATTATTGTGCAGGGAATTAAATATTCGTCGTGCGATTGTTATCAGCCCGCGCATAGATATCTTAGAACCGTTTCTGTATCTTAACTGATTTGCTCCCAATGACGTGTAAATACGTTTTTTATGTTTTAAGTGTCCCAAAGACGTATTGATACGTTTTTTTGTTTTTGTTTTTTATGCTAGAACATACAGAAGGCTTTGATGCAGCCTCTCAACTGCAGAGAATGGTTGCAGAAATGGTAGTTATTACACAAACGGCCAGCAGGTGACAGCAGAGCAAAGGAGATCAACCAGGGCCATCTAGAAAAAAAGCTAAATTACTTACAATTTTAAATAGATTTGTGAAAACTGATGAAACTTAGCTCTCTTCTAATGCTAATTTCTGCAAAACGGAAACAGATAGAAACACTGTTTTTCCCTGATGAAAGAAGAGACTTTAATCTTTCAGGATTGCACCTAAATGAAATGAATTAATGAACTACTATTCAACAGGTTTCCCCTGTAATATTATTGTGATTGCAAAGGACTACATTTCAATTGACGCATTGACCCGAGCAGCAATGTTCTCCCACGCCGCCTTCCTCTATGGGGAGCCGCTGCAGTGTTGCACTTGTTTTTTCTAAAGACATGTTCAAATTCGCCAGATGATCGCATTTAGATTTTCAGTTGAGAGGGGTGAAAAAATGCGGGAGCAGAGGATGGCGCTAGGCTCTGCTTCCCCATTGCCATGGTGACTCGATGAATCGGAGATCCATTGATGTGGTCTGTTTAGTGTAGAGGTAACTCCAGGTGAACTCTGTGTTGACAAAACTACCTCAAATCAGCTGTCCTGCAGTTTCCTCTCTCAGAGTATATCAGGGTTAGTCTGTGTTTGCTGAACATGCTTTGTGAAATGGACCTCTGAGCTCTACCAGCTGTAATTTAACTTACTATAAACTATATTCAGTACTTATTTCCCCTTGCTGAACATGGCTGAATTAGTTCTTACAGTAACGCATAATCCTTCACTTCTGTTTGCAAGGCAGCCGGAGGGCCTAAAATGCGAACATGTTCTAAAATGAGATGAGAGGGCTGTTTGGTCTTGGTCTCACTGTGTCTGTCTGTTGGACCGAGCGCAGTAGACCCACACGGCCATCCTGTGTTGTACTTGGCCGTCTGTCTGCTAACTGTCAGCGCAGTATCTCCTTACACTGACGAATGTGAAGTTTCCAGACCTTTCCCAAAGCTTTCATTCCCTTGTTCCCTTGTTCCATCTTGAGCAATGGTCAAGAAAACAAGAGTCCCTCCACTTGCTCGTGTAGCCTCCCTCATGGGGAGTGCCAATGTAGAGAACAGCGTTGAGTCTAAGGGGGTGAAAAAGAGCTGGCAAGAGGTGGGGGAGTTTGGTGAAAGAGGTGCAGACAAAACAGTATGCAGGAATGATAGATGAAAAATAGAAGAAATGTGGTGGGAGAGAAAGAGAAACAAACAGAGAAAGGGAGATAGAGAGGAGATGGAGGGAGCATAATCCTCTGAACATGTGAATATCAGACCAGTAGGCGTTTGGCGGCGTGTGTGAAACGGAGATAAAATCGATTAGCTTGTCCACTGACCCGGTGAGCAGTGAGGGCCCCCCCATTGCCCTCGTCCCGCCACAGCCCTGACAAAGACGTCCCGGGCCTGAGCCCAAAGGGGTCCCTTCTGGATACTGAGGTGAACAAAGTGGTGCCCTCCTGTCAAACTAAAGCCCTCAAGCCCCAGCAAAACAACAAACTGTGCTGCAATGCTTGACTGCTCCCTGATTCCACAGGAGACAGAAAAGATGTAGTTGACTGCTGAAAGAGGATACAGCCAGTCAGAACTAGGACTCAACATACACTTCATTCGTGTTTGTAATAGTTTGCCCCTGCCACCCATGTAGCTGAATAAGGTTCACCAAATATAGGCTATATGCAGTGCAGGAAACTATCACCACCATAATAACGATTTTTTTTTTTTTTTTTTTTTATCATCTTGTCACTAGGAAACTGAGCAGTATCGTCTTCATAAAGACAGAATTTTGATACTGATATCATTAAGTTATGTACGTATACCTAATAAAGTCCTCAATTGAATTTTCTATCATCAAATCAAACATGTACAGCAGGGGTCACAAACTCTGCTCCTCGAGGGCCCCTCTCCTGAATGTTTGAGGAGTTTCCCTCCTCCAGCACGCCTGATTCAAATGAACAGTTCATCAGCAAGCTTTGCAGAAGCCTGATAACGATGGTTATCATTTGAGTCAGGTGTGTTGGAGGAGGGAAATTGTAAAAGATGCAGGATAGAGGCCCTCAAGGACCGGAGTTGGTGACCCCTGGTGTACAGTATACTGGCTATAGCATTTTGCTTTTGTTTGCCTTTCAGCTGACACTCTAAAAAAGAGAATTGATGAACCAATTTAAGATTAAAAATTGAATTGTTGACCAACTTTAAAATATTGCTTCAATTGGTAACATATGATTGAAAAATTTAGCCCAAAGTGAATATATTAAGTTTAAGTGATTATGAGTTCATTAAATGTAATACTTTGGATTGGAGTCACTTTGGATTAATTTAATTCAGGTGAATATATTTAGTTTAATGCCCTCATAATTAATTAAACTTAATATATTCACTTTAGACTAACTTAATTAAATCGTGTGTTACCAATAGAAGCAATTTGTTTTCCTAAATTGGTCAACAATTCGATATGTAATCTTAAATTGGTTCAACAGGTCTCTTTTTAGAGTGTAGTGGAGTAACTCATACGTTTGGTAATTGTTTTTCATTTTTTCCCCCATAAATTAAATTTTTCATGTGTCTGATGAAGGAAAAATTGCTGAGACAGACAGACAGACAGACAGACAGAGACCCATAAAAGTATTGGGTCAAAAATAACAGGATTTTTATCAAAATTGGACCCACCCGTGATTCAATTTGACCCAAGTTTTGACCCAAAAAAATGGTAAAATCGGTTCAAATTGACCAAAGTAGCAGGTCACTCCAATATTAAGAGTACAGACAGACAGACAGACAGAGGGGCAACAAAAAGGGATCAACTCATCTCACTACTTAATTTTGGCCCACTTTTATGGTTTCTTTTACTTTTGACGCAACTATTTTTAGAATGCAAGTATCAAATTTTGCCATGACTTATGCACAGCTGGATATTATTTTGAAGATTAATAGGAAAAATATTTGAAATAGAAGTCTCAACTGTGACAACATGTGTCAGTCATTATCAGGTCCCGTATTTAGAAAGTATTTGCCCGTCAAACTTCCACCTGTTGACAGGACCTGAAACCTCTCGCTATCGTTTTATCGCCTTGTTTTCCTCATGATTTCCTCGGTAAGATCACCAGGTGAGGAGCGCCTCTTTGATTTCTGGCTCATGTAGTGCATCTGACCTCTCGGGTCACAGAGTGGAAAGAAGTGGATGTGTCACCGCTACGCTTCTCTCCTTGTTAGAATAATATTTCGACGGTGCTTTTAGGATGCTAACACTAATCAAAACAGGACATCCTGAGGAGGGCCCTGCTCACCAGCCGCTTTATGTTTTTGTGTTTGCGGAGGAGCGACAATCCCAGGAAGCTGTGAGAAGGGTTCATCAAAGCTCTGAGTGGGGGGCCCTGGCTGCAGGATCGCTGGAATGCGGTGTGGAAAGGAATCTCTACTGTCCTATTGTTCCCTTGTTTCCTCGGTCTCATCCCATGCAGGCACGTCCAGTTCACTTACAGGTAAGAAGCGCTAATCAGCCTCGCATTCCTTTCTTCAGCCACATTCTTTCCTCTGCTGTGACCTTGGCTGACCAATAACACTTTTACATGAGCACATACCTACATCTACATCATCAAACGAGACCCCATAAGGGCAAGAATTTGGGTCTTCTTATTTTTAAACAAGGGATTTGTGGCAGGCACAGCGTGATGAATATCACTCTTGCATGACCCACGATTGGGAAAGTGACAATTACAAGAGTTTTAACAGTATGAACAGTAATCCGTTATACCCGATTGACAAGGGTTATCTATATAATTTCAACAAAGAAGAAGAATTAAAAGGACAAAATTAGAGGATGTCTATTTAAAAAAAAAAAAAAAGGAAAAACTGCTTTCTTAATGTGTCCAAATTCCATTATTTTCACAGATTGTGAATGACTGATGTTTACATTTGAAAACTGCAGTAATTCTACCTTTCTTCAGTTCTCCATATCACTTCAGTTGAAATCCCAACAGACAGCTGCCAAAAAATGCTATGTATATTTTGATAACATACACTTGATGGTAACAAAAGTATGCATATTTACCGTCACTGAACTGCCTATACTGGATTGTGTGGTGTGTTCCAATTCCTTGTTAAAACTTTTCTCAGTGTATACATGTCAATTAAAGGAAACATTATGCAACTTTTTGTAAAACAGTTTCCATGTTCCCAAATGTTTTTGTCATTCTTGCGTCAAAATACTCCAAGGATCAAAATGTATGGTAAAATATCCACATTCTATTTCTTATCTTTCTGATATTAGCCTGTTCGAGCCTCATTCAACCAACCCCATGTACAGCCACTGGGGAGTCCAGATTATGTTATCATGATGACTGGGTGCAGAGCTAGGGGCTTGAACAAGGTAGGCCTAGAGAACAAACACCTGTAAAGACAATAAAAAGCATTTTCACTCGTCCATTTTCTATCCTACTTTTTCTTCATTAGGGACACAGGGGAACTGGAATCTACACCATGGACTGGTCACCAGCCAATCACAGAGCACAAATACTGATGACAAACAGCCATTCGCAAATGTGGACAATTTAGACTGAGTCCCTACACTTCGTTATCATGTTGGAATACTGCCCCGTGGCCCAGTTTCCCGAGGGAATGGATCAAGCTCTGCTTCAGTATGTTCAGTACATATTTGCATTCATGAAGTGTAGCTGCCCAATGGAAGCCGACAACGCCATTGCTGCACCAGACCATGACACTCCCACCATGCTTATAGGCAAGATACACTTGTCTTTGTACTCCTCACATGGCAGTTGCCACACACGCCTGACATCATCTGAACCAAATAAATTGATCGTGGTCTCATCAGACCACAGGGCATGGTGACAGCCTTCCAGGAGACTTGAGATGTGATATGCTCATGATTGTGTGCCTCTATGCTTATGTTCAGATATTAGTGTTTGTAGTTCTCAAAATCAGTCTTCATCTCGAGACTGGTTCGAGTCCACTTCTTAAGGGTCTCTGTCTCTTCCTGGAATCAAAGGAATTTTACCCGGTCTTGTCTCAGTCTCAGACAGAGCGGACTCTCGATTTTTGACCAAGACCGGTGGCAACCAGGCCAGTACAAATGTGATCAGAAGTGAAATAACACATTTGCTTAGATTAGACATTTGTTTCATTGTACTGTTTCAAAACATCAGCATTTGCTTTTGTTGCAAACATAATGGAAAAGATCTTGGTGATTTATTTATTTTTTTCGGGGGGGGTTCTTTGATATATACAGTCTTGGTCTTGTCTCGATCTTAACCTCCAGAAATCTTGATCTTGTCTGGGTCTCTACCACCGAAAGTCGTGGTCCTGACTGGGTCTTGACCTCCAAAAATCTTGGTCTTTGGTGTCGAACTCTAGAAGTCTTGGTCTTGTCTCTGTCTCAACCTCCAAATGTCTTGCTGTTGTCTTGGTCTTGACCTCCAAAAGTCTTGGCCTCAACCTCCCAAAGTCTTGGTCTTGTCTGGGTCTCGATATCCAAAAATCTTGGTCTTGTCTCAGTGTCGACCTCCAGTGGTCTTAGTCTTGTCTCAGTCTCAACCTCCAAATTTATTACTCTTGTCTGGTTCTTGACCTCTGAAAGTCTTCGCCTCGACCTCCCAAAGTCTTGGTTTGTCTGGGTCTCGATCTTCAAAAATGTTGGTCTTGTTTCGGCGGACCTCCAAAAGTCTTGCTCTTGTCTGTTTCTTGACCTCTAAAAGTCTTGGCCTTGGCCTCCCAAAGTCTTGGTTTTGTCTTGGTCTTGACCTCCAAAAATGTTGGTCTTGTCTCAGGGGACCTCCCAAAGTCTTCCTCTTGTCTGGTTCTTGACCTCCGAACGTCTTTGTCTTGTCTGGTTCCCAACCTCCAAAAGTCTTGGTTTTGTCTTGGTCTCGTCCTCCCAAAGTCTTGGTCTTGTCTGGGTCTCGATTTCCAAAAATGTTGATCTTGTCTCGGCGGACCTCCAAAAGTCTTGCTCTTGTCTGGGTCTTGACCTCCGAAAGTCTTAGTCTTGTCTGATTCTCAACCTCCAAAAGTCTTGGTTTTGTCTTGGTCTCGTCCTCCCAAAGTCTTGGTCTTGTCTGGGTCTCGATTTCCAAAAATGTTGATCTTGTCTAGGCAGACCTCCAAAAGTCTTGGTCCTGTCACAGTCTTGGTACTCTCTACTCTCAATTGTGTCTTGATCTCGGTTGGTTTGGTCTGGACTACATCACTAGCTATATTTGTTCTGCCCAATCTTCCTAAGTTCTTTCCTGTTTTGCTGTTTCTCCACAGTCATTTTGTTGTAAAAATGGGTGGACTTTAATTTCACTCTTCATAAACTTTAATCTACATAAAGACATAGACTACATAGACTTCTTCACCCATCTGAGTAAATAAACAGCCCCAGAAAGACAGCATTTCCCACTCTCACTGTTTGAGTATTTCAGTGGCTGCCAGACAGCCGCTATCACCTCCCATCAGGTGCATGCATATGCTGCAGCCCAGTCCAGATGTCAACAGGAAGGCCCGAGCTTTGATCATATCTCCTCCCCTCATCACTCCTGTCTTGTAGGGGTGAGGGGTCACTTCTTAATGAGTTTTGTTTGTAGATTGGGCACGTCGCGACTGAAAGGTGTACAGTAATCACACGACCACATGGATGTACTCACTGCAGTCAGCTACTAATATGACACCACATCTCGATGCCCAATTTGGTCCGTCTTAATCAGAGCCAGCTATCTCCCACTCCCACTCTTCAGTCACTCACTCACTTAACTTATTTTAGGCTTCAGGCCAGGAAGATCTACGGAGGGAGATCCCCAGGCAGCGTTGGAACATGCTGTTATCGCCACGCTGGTAAAGCAATTGTTGGATAATTCCTGTTTATGGGAATGTTCCCTTTCCAGTGAATAATGAGGAAAGGACCTATTCTTTTTGTCAACTCTCAATGAAAGGAATGCAATACTTGGCAACGTCTCCATGCAAACGTGCGCTAGCCAATTAAACAAACAAAACAATACTGGACTGATAGTTTACTAAATCGCCGTAGGCATCTGGGCTGTAATCACTATATTTTTCTGCTAAATACACTTGATAGGGGTCACTGTATGACCTACAAGTAAGATGTAAGAGTTTAATATAAGATAGATGAGAATGAACAAATAAATGGATGGATATCAGTGCTTCTATTTTTGATCTGGGTCAATATGAAGTGCCAATATATCATATCATGAAGAGCAACCAGACTACTTTGAGTTAGGGATTTAGGGGAATTTACAATGCAGGAAAGAGAAAATTATTATAAAATAATCTCAAGCAAGGATGTCCTAAAAAAGTTAAATGCAGCAATTTTGAGCGTGCCACGCAAGCTCTCAGCATATCACATTACTCCAGAATCATAAAAACAAACTGCTAAAACTTGCCACAAAAAAACACACATTTTGCCACATTTCCTAATGTGGATAGAAAACTGGAACAGACTATTTTTATTATTTTCATGAAAAAGATGTCACATTTGTTTTCAAATGTCTCAATTTTCCTCAAATTGTAGCACTTTGTTTTGCATGGGATGGCCAACATGCTCATGACAGCAAGTTCAAATTAGCTTCAAAGTGTTTGAAACAACAAAAAACAACATACATCAGACGCCACTGAAATTAAAGCAAGGAAGTTAATATCCTCATGGTGACGACGAAATAAAGTTGGATAGAAGATTGACAGACACAAAAGGAGCATGCCAATGTGTTACCAGTAAAAAAGAGGGGGGATAACACAGACATACTGTGTGTTGATTCCAAAATACGTTTATATTCAGATTTTACAGGGCTATTTATCTTTATTAAAAACATGCTGCATTAACAAGTCATGTTTTTTTTTGTTTTTTTTGCGGGGGATGAAACAATTTACTGTAATGAGATTTCAAATCATTTCATTGATGAATAAACTGAAGTAGGAGCTTGGCCACGGAACATATTATCCTTGTAAGTCAAGGTTCCGCCTTCTAAGCGCACAGGCCATCACAGGATGAGCGTCATTAATGGAGTACAGTACTTAGATGCAACCAGCAGAGTTTGCATTAAAGTGTAGGGGTGTGCTGGCAAAACCTAAACCGACCCCATTTTTCTTCTGCAGAAACGTGCTTTCCGTGTCGTTTTTGGTTGTGGATACAGAGACCACACTAATCCAATATTTATACAACTAAAAACTTTAAAATTGAATGAATTGGTGGAGCTTAAAAGCCTTAAAATAATGTATAAAGCCCATCATGGCATTTTACCAGTCAATATACAGTACAAACCAAATGGTGAGTACAAATTAAGAGGAACAGACTTTTGTTTTGTTTTTTTGTTTTATTTTTTTTGTTTTTTTTTAAACAAAACAAAACAATGTATTACAACTGAAGGTGTCAGTCTGTGGAACAATCTGGATTGTAAAACAAAATCGTCTCAGTCTATTTGTATTTTTTAAAAATGTATAAAGGCACAATTACTGCAAAAATATACATATAGTGCAAGCAGTTGAATTATTTTGTAGTATTGCTACACTGAAAGCGACTTGACCGCTCGTGGTCATTCATTTTGTGTTGTTTATTTTCTTTTTTGTGTTGATCAAGGGCAGACATAAGTTTTACTTCTTTCTGTCCCCTTTCATTTCTTTTAAAGAGAGTGAAAAAAAAATGTTTCAACAAGTCAAGAAGCGCTAACGTCACACCAGCTCACTAATGAAGTCGTCAGACTGCAACATCAGCAGTCTTTTGATTTTATAACCCCTCTACAGATGTCAGGGGAACATTTCAAATCAGCAAAAATGCCAGTTGTCTCCGAGCATGAATTTGTGATGAGAAAAAGCTTGTGCGTCAACTGTTTGATGACTGCACTGTAAACTTATCTTTACTGTTGATAATGACTTCAGCCTTGGCACTGTATTGGGCTAGACTGGGAGTGCAGACTGGAAGCCTTTGTATGGACTCCCTATCTTTAACTCGCGACCTTTAGGAGGGACACGAAAGCATAATTGACTTTTTTTTTTTTTTTTTTTTTGTAGGAGTAACGCTCACTCATTGTTCTATGCTGGTACAATTTCCCAATGATAAACACACAGCGGTTCCCAGGCTTGACATGTCGCTGCATAACACCCATCCCGCCATCCATCCCTTGGTGTTCCCACAGTGCCTCTGCCTTGTCTGGCTGATTGAAACACCTCCCCCACCAAACAACAACAAAAACATAACACATGAACATATAGCCTGATACTTCAGCATTCAGTGACATAACTACTGGCCCTTGCCTTCTTGCCTGAGAGAAAGACAAGAGGGCCAAAAGGTGCCCTGAGCGTTGACGAGGACAAGGACCTCCTTTCAAACGGGACACCATTCCATAAACAAACCTCTAACCTCTTTACTTCCCTGTTAACACACTGAAATAACTCATTAACATCAGATATTCTGGTTCTGAAAGAGGAAGAAGGAAACCCAGAAGACAGGGGACAGATAGATGCAGACGTCATACAATGAATGTAAATGGTTTTATAGTACTTGGCATAGGAGATGTTGTTTTACAATGTTCTTAATATTTGTTGGGGGGGGGGGGGGCAACAGTTACTGATGCACTTTCAGCTGTTTATTCATTTGTGCAAAGCTCAAACAGAGAAAAACTAAATGAAAACACTTAACAAGGAGCAGAAATAACCACGTGATCAAACTGACTACTCTGATCTTGACGTCACTCACTAGGCCACGCCTCTTTTATTGTTTTGCAAAATTATGTTTGCATAGGCCTATTTATATTTTGAAATACTGCCCTATTTTTTTTGTATTTTTTATTTTTTTATTTATTTATTTATTTATTTTAGGGGGGGGGGGGGGGGCGTTTATTTTCATTCCAGTGGGGATAATTCATTCATTTGATATAAGAGAAAATTGAGTTATCACTTGTATTTGAAATACTGATGCTGATGCTTTGCTATCATTCAACCTTTTGAGGGAAGCAGAAAAATTGAGTCATTTACTGCATGATTATACTTCATATGAAGTTTAAAGTACCACTCATAATGTAACATATATGATGCAGTGATTGTTGACCCGCTATTAGTGGAGCAGTTAGAGAACAATAAGCATTTTGGCGCTTTGGCACAGGCAGAGCTCTCTCTCGCTCGCACACACAGACAGGCACAGCGAGGCCTGTTAAATGGGCTCTCTTTCATTTCCGAGGCGCATGCAGGCCCGTTCACCCTCACTTTTTAAACGGGCCCATCTATTAAGCATTTTAATGAGGAAGATGCACGGCCCATTGCACAACGCGAGCGGGACGACGCACTTGAGATGAGAGGCATTGACGGAGCTTTCTCTTAAAATGCTCACATTCCTCAAGATGCGCATGCGTGTGTCTAATTGGAGCTGCAACTTGTTGCCGTCAAAATATAGTCTAGGTCACGTTATTAATTTGCTGGTGTTTGTTGGCACTCCAAAGTGGGAAGTGGACCTTTAACAGGGTCTCCACCAAGCTACTTTCACCATCTCCCCCAACCCACAAATCACTGCGGGGTGCGGCCTGCAGATTTGGGCTATATTTAATTGGCAACCAAAGGCGCGTTTTTGTGGCGCACCGCATTCCATCTGGACGCGCGCACTCATCAGTCAGCCTCCATCAATCTCTCTTATACGTTTACCACCACCTCCGTGAAACACACAACCATACATGGCCGTTTTAACACACACTGAACGCATTTACCAGCAGAGCCCTTATGAGGGGTCTGGGAATTTAAATATTCACTGTTGACATTGCGCAGACCTGCAGCTATAGGGGCCACTGCGGGCACGCTCCTCTGGGGATGCACAACATTCTCCCATTGTGATTCCACAGAATGTAAATCTCATAAATGGATCGCTTTTAAATCTAAGCGGACGTTTCCCAACAGAGTGAATGTGTTGAGCAATTTATTTCTGACTACACTATTATTTTGTATTACATTGTGAAAATGTCTACTTATATTTAATATCGTGAGATTATTAAAAAAAAATAGCTTGCATAAAAAATAAATTACCTTCTTCTTTGTACTCAAATTCCTTTTTTTCCAGATGTAACTATTTTTTTTTACATAGAAACAAATAAAAAAAAGTGCAGAAAAATACGTTACATTTTTATTATTTGAACCTTCCCCCAAATGACAAAATATCAATTTCCATATAAAAGTTGTGGCCTATGGAGTTAATAAAATATAAAATGAAGCGTTAAATTGAACAAGTTATTCAGAAAAAATAAAATAAAATGCATTTGACAGCTGCTGCAAGATCAATGATTATTTATTGAAGCAACTCAATGCATAAATATCACTATCAATCGTCTCGCTGCATAAATTCTTATCTCTATTTTATGTCGGTAATTAATAGATTTCATGTCAAGAGCCTTTTAAATCACAGGCTTGTTCCATTTAATCAAATTAAGTATTGAGATGTATCGAATTGTTGTCATTGCACAGGAATATATTCAAAACGTGCATTCTGCACAAGTCAGCCCGAAATACAAACGACACCACATCCATGCTGTTAAATGCATTAAACAACGAAGTTTGCCATCGTTGTTCGGTTACAATTACTCACGGAAAAGCTTCCAAACTTTCACATGCATCACAAACAGCACCCATTGTTACAAGATTATTTACCACGTCTACAGGACTAAAAACAAACACGCGCGCACAAACAAAAATCTTCATTTCTTGCTTATTTGTGCCGGTCACGCAGTTCCCAAGTCTCGCGAAGTGACCCGCAGCCCAAAGCAGCGCTGCGCATCAGCCAGTGTGCGTGCAATGAGTCTGCCCACGCACGGGGGATTTTTTTTCCCCCCCCTCCAGTGGGTTACACGAGAGCGCCCACTACATGCAGCGTGCACGTCCACGACTTGCAGCAAAGTTCCTCCATCGCTTCTCGCTCAACTTTTCACTTCAGACTTTGCGCGCGTGACAGCGTTTCAATATTTTACTCCTACATTTTTGATCTCGCGGCATCTCAAATTTACGTATGATTTAATAGATGTCCGAATGATGTCTCTCGGGAAGAAATTAAATCTCAAGTGGAGCTATTGATAAGAGCGGTGATCAGATCAGATGACATGTTTTAAAAGTAGAAAAAATGGATGTTGCACCTACTTGTGGCCAGTTTCCGTGCCCTGCCTTTGGACCTCATGATGCCAGTCTCTCGGCGTGGGTTTGTTTGGATTTTTTCTCGGATCCTCTTTTCTCCCTTTTTGCCGTTTTCCCCCCTCTTCTACTCTTTTTTTTCCCCCCTCTTGGTTTCTCTCAATCCCAGACGCGCTATCTCTCCAGCATTGTCAATCCGGACACCTTTTGCACATGCGCACAAGCCTCCGAGGTCTGCCGGCTGCACGTGCCAGACAAAAGTTTTGGCCGATTGATCACTTCAGAGATGAACCTGACGTGGGCAAGATGCACATCGCGGATGGTTTGTGGCATTTTGATTCCCGCACAGCCACAGAAAGAGGGCTGTGTACGCTGTAAAAAATGTCAAATTGTGGCTTCTTCTGGAGGTTTATTTAACACATTACTGATGTGTTAGTTATTCATTATAATGAGAGATTTCGTGAGAAATGAGCTCTATGCTTTTATTCAGCATGTGAAATTTGTGCATTACAAAAATATATATGGTCAAAGTATTTTTTCTTTTCTTTTTCTTTTTTTTTTTTCTTTTTTTTGCAGTACAGCCGCAGCCATTCATTAAATCGCTCTCCCTAGCTGAGGGGGGCTGACCCTTTCAAACCTCACATTAATCACTCTTCATTGAAATTACAATATGGGCTATTTATTAAAGATTGCACACATTTAAATGCACAATAGCGGGGAAAATTGGTCTCCCAGAGAGCACTTTTTTGTGTAGAAATTATATTAAGTGATCATCATTAATTCCACTTTGAGAGGCTTCGGTTGCAAACCTGTAGGTCATTTAAAATGATGCTCGAGTTGACTCGGGAGAACAACTCAAGACAGTTTTTTTTTCTTTTTTCCCTTCAACAAAAAGTGACAATTAAATAGATTCGGACGACCTTCCAAATGATCACATAATTGTTTGCGAACTGTATCTATTTGGAACCGACAGGGTGTCGTCAAGCAAAACAAACAAAAAGTGACGACAAAACCAAATCATTCGGAAGGCCTTTAAGCACGCGTTAGTGTAAATAAAACAGAAAGCCTTATTTTGACGACAGTCCCCACAAAAACGTTTCATTTTGCCACCGTAATAAACTCCATTGTGGTTGACACCGTGCCCCGATTGTGCGCGCGCCTCGTGTACGCTCATAATTGAACTCAAACCACCTCAACCGTTTCAACTCCAAATATCAGTGCATTGAGTGATTTAGAGTTAATAGGATACACGGAATAATAATGCCAATTTAGTACGAAATGATTGCTACAATTTATATGACTATTTCAGTTACCTCTTTTTTTAATTGATCTTTTTATTAGCAGCATATTCATGTGTTGCCTTAAACAATAATTTTACGTCGTAGTGCATAAAGATACATTTGGCCTCAAACCCCTTTTCTAAATATGTTAAATGGGCCAGACGTGTCGAAGTATGCTTGAGGCGAAATTCAGTGTTTGGCATATATTTGGACAAAAACTTCTAAGAGTAATTTTATAGAGGTGTCGTTAATATATGTGACACTAACGGCAGGTCGACTGAATTATTTACTTAATTATTAATTTGATGTATTTATGTATTAAAAAAAAATCTAACCCAAAACCCTGGAAACTAAGGAAAGCCCTATACAGTACATGCAAACTTGCAAAGTGAGACGTAGTTTGATGTACATATTGGTACAATATGAAGCGAAACTTTGTAAGTAACATGACAACAACAGAGGCCCTCGCAGAAGAAACATTCACGTTTTTTAAAGTGCAATGTTATTTAATCTTTGGAGAACTGAGCCGCTATAAGACACCGATTTGCCGACATGCTTTAGCCTATACTACCCTCTAGTGTATATTTTGTGTACTGTTTGAGGTTGACTACCTGGAGATGAAAAACCGTGCTCTGTCGTCATCCTCTTAAAATAATGGCCTAAATCATATTTTGACACTCTCCTTAAATGTCTCTTAAAGGATACTTACTTGCCACCTCTGCTGAAATCGGCTGCATTAATAATTCAGCAAATCATTCAATTCTACTACTGCAATTAAATCATGAAAACATTAAATAAACTAGCTGCTCTGCGATTGGCTGGCAACCAGTCCTGGGTGTATCCCGCCTACTGCCCAAAGCCAGCTGAGATAGGCTCCAGCACCTCCCGCGACCCTTGTGAGGAATAAACGGTCAAGAAAATGGATGTATGGATGGATGGATGGATGGATGGATGGATGGATGGATGGATAAACTAGTTGCAAATCGTACACATTAAAGCAGTGCTTTTCACCTTTTGTCGACCCAAATTTTTCTATTGTCACTAAGAGCCAAATTTTAATAAAAAAAAAAAATATATATATATATATATATATATATATATGTAAACGTAAAAAAAGGAGCAAACTGAATGAAGATTAATCAAGTCAAAGGCAAGAAACATTTTGCTTTTCACAGGGTTCTCCGTTAACGCAACTTAAAAAAAACTTCTAATTTACACTAATGTAGCAGTGAAGTCATAATTAGAGTAAATGCAGCATTTATTTGAAAAAAAAAACAAAAAAACACAAAAATATAAAAAGATCGAGAAGTGGAAAACTGAGTCGTATATTGGTATCGTCATAAATCAAGGTACATCTGCTGGCATGTGCAGATATTTTGTGGTAAAAAAGGGCATATAGAAAAAGTCAACATATCCCAATTCAAATGGCTGCGGCTTGTGTTTACTGCAAAGCGAGGCCCACAATACTCACTATTAGAACTCAAAATAAGACCTGATACTGAATCAAAACAATTTTGGTGGGGAATTGATGATAAGTGGTTATTGGTGAAGAAAAATATGAACTCTGGGCAAAATATTCATTTCCCATCAAAGGGGTCTTTCTCTTACTCTCTACCCCTTTATTTTTTATTTTTTTTTATCATCAGTCTGCAAGCCAAGCATAATGAATACGCTACCCACTTTTGGGAAAATGTGGCATTATTTTACACATAGAAGTAATGTATTAGTGCTTGTAGACAATGCATTTGTATGCTTGTGCCTATTATGTGAATGATTAACTAATGAAAGAAGTCCTATAAAGACAATAGGGGTAGTGCACACACACGCAATTAACTCATCCCCATCAATCTAGTCGAAGCTCGTGTTGCATCAGCTCTGTGATCTCGGAGACGTCAAGACAAGAAATCAATAAGACATTCGATCAGCTTTATTTACCTTCGTTTCCAGTAACAGAGCAAAGCACAATCCTAGTTAAGTTCCCGGTTGTGGGACAGTTAATAGTATATTAACAAATTAATGAAATACTTCTTGCAACAGAAGCCTGGTATCACATTATCAGTAATTGATAAATACATAGAGGGGTGCTAAAATGAAGTTCTTCATGAAGCTATCACTTGCATTGCATTGCACAAAACATTTTTCACCTTTTAGGTGGTACAGTGTAATGGTCACTAGATAAGGCTACAAATGATGGCGAGAAAATCAGTTTATCTTTTCGGGATCTGCTGCGACAGGGACACTCGTGTGGTTGGTAACGTCCGTGGCGAGATGGCAAAGTCCTATTCAAACACATTCCGCCTTTTCAGTTTCCTCAACTTCAGAAGCCAGCGTTGCTTGCTGCGTCTCAGTCTCTGAGCCTTTTATTGTATCTCTTTTTACCCTAGAAACAAGCACATGACTTAGCATGTGTAATATCATTGCATCATGTTGCATTCACACTTACGTAGTTGTGGCGGCAGGACCAGTCTGGATGCTGCTGGGCATGAAGTCGTCTCTCTTCTTCGGCCTGCTCGTAGTACTTGGCCTTCTCTTTATCGGGCAGCAAATGCCACTGCATTCAAATAACACAATTAGAATGACCCACAGGAAAAATAAAATGTCACATACTTTCCTCACAAGATTGATATCAGATCATTTTATTTGGATACAAGGATATTTTAAAAAATGGAAATCGTGTAAAAGTAACACGTGTTCAAAAAGTCAGGTTTCTATTTGTTCAGTTCTAGCACCCTCTGGTGGCTAGTTTGTGTGTTGTTTTTTTAGTGTAGTTTAATTTTCACAAGGCATGTTTTGGCTCTTCTATGTTTAAAATCCACGCTAATGGTCAGATGAAGCGGAACATAATATTCTTGTGAAGCGAGTCAATTAGTACATTAGTAAGTAAGTGACATTTCAAACGCATACTTGATCATGTATTTGACTAACCAATTATTCTTCCATTTTCTTTTGTAGCTTCGGCAAAAATCAGCCCGGTCCATAAAAATCTGCAATCTCTCCATAAATCCCCTCAAAAGAAGATGTTCTGCATGCTAAAACAGATTTGTTTGCACTGCTGCCTACCAAATACACCAGGCATGTACAAGGACATGGTATGTTGTGGTCCTATGCAACATTCATGGTGAATATGGGCTGCTACATTTCAACCAGTTCAAGATTAAGAAGGGTTTGGTTCGTCATTTAAGTCTCATATACAAGTACATACAATGACTTTTAGTGTAAATAATTTTTCTACAAGGTGTTTCAAACTCTTGGATTGTTTCAAATAGTGGAGCAACTGATTGTGTTGATTGTTTGCATATTGTGTCTCCCAAGTCATTCACCACAATAAAAATAAATTAAATGCACAGTATTTGAATTTTCTGTAAGTTTAGATGACCTGTTGCACCATGCTGCCCACCACAGCTTAACAAGTGTGAGCACTTACCATCTTTCCTAAGGTCTCATTTATAATGGCAATATTTTTTGAGGTCGACTTGGCCTTGACTGCTTGTCGATGTTCTTTTGAGAACAGCATAAAGGCATTCAGAGGCTTCTTGACATATGTTTGTTCTGTGACATGGTCTTCCACTTTTTTTGGTTTCTTCCTGAAACACAGAATTACAGACTAAGATGCATCTGACATGTAAACACACTGAGGATACTAATCTAATTTTAGACAAAAAAAAAAAAAATAGGGTGCAACCTGAATGACAAAAGTCTAGATCAGAGATTCTCAGTGGCTAGGCCATCCACATTTTAGATGGGATATTAAAAATTACCTTTGGATTCAGATTTTTTTTCAAAGCAGTCCTGACGTAGTTCCCACATGGAACATCCACTAGCTCAGGGGTGTCCAAACTTTTTCATTTGAGGGCCACAAACAGAAAATCAGAGGGACGCAAGGGCCACATAATGTTATGAAGAGAAATTGTGTTTAGTCCTAAAAATTGGACAAATAATTTATTTGTGCTTTTGCATATTTAGAAAAATACTACAGTATATAAACTAATTTATTTGTAATATGTCAGTAAGGTTATTATAGTTTGGGAATTTTTCATTTTAGTTAGTTTTTATTAGTTTTCAGGGTGGCTAGTTTGTTCGTTTTTATTAGTTTAGTTCTTTAATAAACACTTAGTTTTAGTTTAGTTTGTTAGTTTCATTATTATTATTTTTATTATTATTATTTTAAATGTGTATTACTATTACCAAAGACTAAAACGAAGGACATGTTTGCTATAATTATAGTTAGTTTTAGTTAATTTTGTAAACGTAAAATGTAGTTTCAGTTAGTTTTCGTTTTTAAAAAGCATTTTCATTATTTTATTTTGGTAACAATGTTGTTTTTTGAATTTTATTTTTAGTTTTTTCATTAGTTTGTTAGTTTCATTATTATTATTTTTATTATTATTATTTTAAATGTGTATTACTATTACCAAAGACTAAAACGAAGGACATGTTTGCTATAATTATAGTTAGTTTTAGTTAATTTTGTAAACGTAAAATGTAGTTTCAGTTAGTTTTCGTTTTTAAAAAGCATTTTCATTATTTTATTTTGGTAACAATGTTGTTTTTTGAATTTTATTTTTAGTTTTTTCATTAGTTTTAGTGAACTAAAATAACCTTTAATGGCACCTGTTTTTCGATACCCTCCTTTCTTACTTTGACCATCTCCAAACATTTTTGTTATGTTTATTTTATTTGAACTGAGTCAAATGCCATATTTAGCATATGTCGCGGGCCACTAAAAAATGGACGGCGGGCCGCAAATGGCCCCCGGGCCGTAGTTTGGACACCATGCACTAGCTAGTCTAAACAAATACAATGCAGCTCAACCTGTCAAGGCTCGGAAGTGTGGTGGTGGACCCAAGTGCAGGAGGCGGAACGAGTCAGGGAGGCAGAGGTGCTCAAAAGGAGTCAATTTAATCAAACAAAAAACTAAAGTGGCAAACAGGCTTGGTGACAAAGAATAACAAAATACCGACGGGAAAAACTATACAAGGGCAGACTTAACTATGGCAGCATGAACGTAGGGAAACAGGAATAAGGACCCGACAAACTGAAGCGAAAACCGAATAACTAAATACACACACTGATTGAGCACGATGAGACACAGCTGGGCAAGACACAAGTGGAAGGGGGAGCTGATTGGTTGACACATGAGGAAGGGCAGGCAAACACAGGTGGACATCGGCGAGGCTTAACGAGACTAGGGAAGACAAGGAAAGCAGAACAGAAACATGACAAACTTAAAACCCAACAAAAACAAAGCAAACCCTACCCCAAACAGAACCAAAACATGACACAACCTTTGAATAGCGTACATTATAGCTAGCAATATGCTTTTCAGATGTATGTCAAACTAATATGAAACTACATTTATAAATGTAACAAACTACATGCATTTCCAACAAAATACTTCATTGCTCTTAATGTCGTTAAAATGGGTCGTGACTTGGTAACTAGGGATGTAACGATAAGGGCAATATCGTGATATTGTGATATTAAAACTGCCACAATATCGTCGTCATCATGTTCACAATATTTAAAGGGAAAACATCTGTTAAAAAAGTCAGGTTGATTTCCATTTGTGCAGTTCTAGCACCATCTAGTGGCTAGTTCATTAGTGCAAATTAATTTTTATTCGGGATGTTTTGGCCTTCTATGTTTAAAATCTATGCTAATTGTCAGAGGAAGGGGGACCTAATTTGCTTGTGAAGTGATCAATGTGTGCTTGCATTAGCAAGTAAGTGCCTCACTATTGTTATTAGAGATTATAGGTGGTTTGTATGCATTGCTGTTATGTACAAAAGCACAATATTGTGCTTTTTTTAGTATGAGCTTTTTTTTTTTTACAATATTGTGATCTTTTTTAAATATTGCCAAATCCCCCCACAATATCGTGATAGTTATCGTATCGTGACCTTCATATCATGATAATATCGTATTGTGATGTTTGGATATCGTTATATCCCTATTGGCAACAATAGGAAGATGCAGGTGCTGACAACATTTGACAACCACTGGTCTACAAGGTCATGTAAATCATTATTTGTTTACAAAACAACTGCAGAGGGGAAAATGCATTATAACATTTATAAACAACAATATAATTTCATTTCCTTTGCACTAACTGGAAAATTGTCTTACTTTATCTTGGGGATGCTGGTAGGAAGGGGAGTGGCAATGTTAGGAGGAGCTGTAACTTTGTACAAAAGCTCTCCATTCCTAAACAAAGACATAATTGCCACACACGTCAGTGTAACACTCAAGTCGCAGGGACTATTTTAATATTGGTGTGTACTTACAGTAATCCAACAGGACGCATGTTCATACCATTAGGCAGAATCACCTCTGGTACGAAGTTCGTCTAAAGGATAACAGATAACATATATGAGAGCCAATTAAGTCTTTGTATCATATTTCTCACATAATAATAGGGCAATGAACACTGAATTGTCCCTAGGTGTGATTGTGAGTGTGGATGGTTGCTTGTCTCTGTGTGCCCTGCAATTGGCTGGCGACCAGTCCAGGGTGTACCCTGCCTACTGCCCGAAGCCAGCTGGGATAGGCCCCAGCACCCCCGCGACCCTTGTGAGGAGTAAGTGGTCAAGAAAATGGATGAATAATGAGCCATATTAAGTTCTGCATGTAGCCATTCTGCACTAATTAACATGCGTCATGATTGTGTGCAAGATGTCAATTTTAGCAGTATAGTTACTGAATATGAATCAAGTCATCTGCCCTGTGTGTGCATTACATGCGTGACTCAGTGCTCTTTTCAGCACAAATATGTGAACATCAATCATCCGTCTTTGAAATCAGGCGACTGATAATCGGCAGTTTGTTCATCAAGCAGTCACTCACATGCCCTGACGAGCTCCCACTGTGTGTGTAGCCCACATGAGTTCGACACACTTGTCGACTCCTCTCCTTTCAATGTTAAGACGAGGACAGGTGTATCACATTCGCTCAGGTATCAACAGTCACTACCATAAATGTTATCTTTTGAAAATGTGAGCAGTTTGTCTCATTCTTTAATAACAAAATCTGCTCGATTAGACAAGGTCTCACTCACACAAAATACATGAAAAACAAAACAAAACAGTTTACATTCAGCATTAAAAAAAAAAACAAAAAAAAAAACACATCAAATACCCTTGTGGATATATGCAGGTGGGTGCCAGAGAATTCTAATGTTGAGTTAAACCCATTTATTTTGGCAATTTGTGTCAAAATCTGAAAAGTTGTGTTATATAGAACAAATATGGACCCAATAATAATAATAAAAAAAAAAAGTGATTAGAAGAAGTTATAAAGTTTGCTACAGAGAATCAACTAATTAATATTTTATAGGGTCTGGTATTTATGGATATTGTGTATTTGAAAACAACTGGTAATGTTTTTTTTGTGCAGTCAACAATAGACTAACAGTTTGTATTCAGAATCTCTTCAAAAAAGGAAACTTATAATTCATCCATTTTCTTAACCGCTTATTCCTCACGAGGGTCGCAGGGGTGCTACAGCCTATCCCAGCTGGCTTTGGGCAGTAGGCGGGGTACACCCTGAACTGCTTGCCAGCCAATTGCAGGAAACCATAATGGGTTTATATAAAACATATAATGTGAGGACCAACATAAAATACAGATGTGTTTTAGTTTAGGGTATAAAAATGTGGAATGGACAGAATGATATATTGAAGTTGTGTACTTTTCTATTGGGGTTTAAGTCTCTAATTGTCACAGTAAGTGGACTCACCCTTCCAATTACCATGTAAATAAAATGCAGGTTCCTGTTCAAACCAGAAGTGTCAGACACACAAAAGCACATAGAGTGTATGTATAAGGTGGGTTATGGGGATGATGATACTTGAGGTATGTTATAGTAGCGGTACAGACATACCAGATGCCAGACATTTGTCCATGAATTAGCGATGTGTTGGACTGGACACAGTGTGGGGATGAGAAAGCATAAAGTGGATGAATTGCACAGCTAGGTTGGATTAATGTATTTTTATTTCAGAGTTCTGTAAACAGCAGTGGAAAGACATTTGAATGTCGCATCGGCACCAATTTGGCTTATTTATTTTCACTTCTTGACATTGTCTAACCTTTAAGAAGCAAGGCGCAAACCATGAGGGATCCTTATTGACTAGCGAAGTGGAAAAACTGACCCAGCGTGTATACCTTAAGGATATATTATGCTGGATGACAAAAATGTTTTTGTTAGTAGCTCTTCTGGTTTACCACCAAGCGGCATGCCTGGTCTAAATGTGCACGCACTGCAGAGCAAGCAGCTTTCACAGACACAGCGGGAAAATTTATTAATAGTCATGAGCCGATATGAGCAAAAATATTAAAGTATTAAAATTACAGCTCTAAAATGTGCTTATTTGAAATATTTGGTGAAATAAAAACTTTTTTTTTCATGTAACACATTCTATTTCGTTTTTAAACAAAATATATGAAAATTGGTACATCAAGACACGCGCCATGTTAAGTTTATATGTAAATGAATGTTGATATTCTTCCTCTGCTTTAATTTTTCTTAGCAAGACAGTGTCCAATCACTGGTGAGCTATTTTTGCATTAATTGAAGGCAATTAACTTCAAAGACGCTGCTGGTTTTAATTTTTTAGGTACAATGCAAGCTGCAAAGGCAAACGTTAACTGCCTGTTTAAAGTTAACGAGCAATATTGATTCTGACGCCTGCGTATCGATACGTGTATTGTAATGAGACCCGCAACGATATATTGCCGTATCGATTTTTTCAGCACACCCCTACTTACCACCACCATCTAGTGTCAGTGTTGTTTGAATTTGTTTTAGCGTAATTATTAGATTATTTAATATTTTCAGTTAATATTAAGTCCTTAGTTTTGTTTGGACACATTTTTTTCTAAGGTGTTAATATTTGTCTCTGCGATTGGTTGGCAACCAGTCCAGGATGTCCCCCGCCTACTGCCCAGAGCCAGCTGAGATAGGCCCCAGCAGCCCCTGCGACCCTTGTGAGGAATAAGCGGTCAAGAAAATGGATGGATGGATAATATTTGTCTGAATATTTACTGCATTTATTCTTTAGGAAAGCAACCAGGTTAGAAAATGGGAGGAGTGAAGAAGAGAAGTGAAGGCACTTGCCACTGTTCAAGACTGGAGGGGGAAATGTGCTTGTTGAATGATTTGGTTGAAGTATTTCATTTTGTTAATTTGGTTGAAATGCACTTTAATTTTCACTTTTTTGTGATATTTATTTTTGATATTTTTTTCCTATAGACTTAAGTTGGTCATTTTGTTTGATTTGTAGTAGTGCTGTCAAAGTTAAAGCGTTAACTAATTAATTAATCACAAAAAATATCGCATTAATCATTGCATTACCACAGATTAATCGGCCTATTAATTTTGACCGCAGATGATCCTTTTTAGCCAACAGTGGATGGTTACATTAAAGGTAGCTGTTGGAGTTTGAGCGATAAACATAACTACATGCATTAAAGTAAAGCATTTAATAAATGTTTACATATGCCGTAGGTCATTTTTTCCCCATTTTAAATTATGCAAATAATTAATTGATTAGAAAAAGCAGGATGAGCGTGTGCAGCGGGCAAAAATGTTGCGGAAAAAAAGCTTTTTTAAGTCAGTGAATAATCATGATTAATCAAAATTCTAAGATTAATCCGATTAAAAAATTTAATCGTTTGACAGCTCTAATTTGTAGTTATACCTCCCTCTTGTGTTCATTTAGGTTGGTCCACGGAAACATCAGTGTCCACTTTCAAAGATGCACTTGCTTTTCATCAGTCACGTTTGCGTTTATGCTTATGTGTGTCATGTTTGAAGGAAAATGTGAATGTGATATTGTTTTGAGTTGTGTTTTTGTCTTGTTTATTTGAAATGTGCTGGACCTTTTGTCGTTTGTACTATTATATTGCTCATTGTTTTTAGTCACTGTATGTGAATTGGGTCTGCCTTGTGCAAGAAAATTGCTTCATAAATAAATTGTTTTATAATCACATTATCAACCAACCGATATCGTTCAGCTTACCTGGCCATGAATATGGGCAAGTGTCTCAATGCTCTGGGGAAGTGGTTGGAGATTCTGGTGATTCATTGGTACAAAGTGCATGCTGGGAGCAGCCATCACTGAACTTGGCTGTATATAACTGTTTTGTATGGGAACAAAGCCATTATAGTCCTTGCGCTGGCTGCCGGCTGCCTCGGGGTTGGTGTTGTACCTTGGCCCATCAGGTCGTGAAGGCTGAGCAGCATTTTGAGGAAGACATTTTGAAGTGAACCCAGACATTTCCATATTCCTGCAAAAGTAAAATACATACTCCCTTGTCAAAAGGTACTTTAACATTTACTTGGAGTGTGATTTTAACACAATTGTCTACACTTTTCACTTCAGACAAAATGTGTGTTCAATTCAATTAACAAAGTGTAAAATGCAGTCAGTCTTATTAACTCATTCACTCCCAACCATTTTCACTTAAGTGTTTTCCTGGATTTTGACTGATTTTTCAAGGCCCGTGAAATATTATGTTCTATAGCTATAAAAATATGGAACATACCAATAGAGAGATTAGAGTCTCTTCTATTATCAGGGGTAAAAGTATATTCCTATCTGTTTCCACTGTGCAGCAATTAGCAATAGAACATGGCTAAGTTTCCTCGTTTTTCACAATTCTGCTTAGAACTGTGGGAAAACTGTGGGAGTTTTAACATGGCCTGGTTGATCTCTTATACTCTGCTGCCACTCAACCATTTTCTGCAGTAGAGAGACTGCATAAAAGCCTTCTCTATGCTCTGGCATAAAAAAAAAAACAACAACAACTTATAAATACGTCTTTGGGACACTTAAGACATTTAAAATATGACGTATTTATATGTTTTTGGGAGCTAATGAGTTAAAAGCCTTCTTTGAGTGGACCTTATAAGGTTTGGCCACTCCTTGGCCAAAATTATGAGGGAGTCCTGTTCACAGCGCTCTTCATATTCACAGCTGTAATTTTAACTGGGATGGGGACTATTTTAGAAAATAACAGACATTGACTTATCACTCGCTTTTGTGTTATTAAGGGGGCTTAGATGCTTCTTTATCACCACAATAGGCCACAGACATTGTTGAAACATCTCGTACTTTCACATGTTCAAAGTTTATGTCAGCCATGATGCACATCTTTGTATGACTTTACTGATAGACTGTGCCCATAATCCATAGCCAGCGGTCAGTATTTAAGCACATTTAGATCAATAGCCATGTTAAATAGATCATCTATATTGTAAATGTATTTTCAAATATAGTATCAACTGGGGCTTCTTTTTTTTTTCTCCAATCTTTCCTAAACACTGCAACACTGTAATTAAACTCAATTATAAAGCCATCACAGTTGACCTAGTAGCCAACATATAAGGCAGCCAGGTGACTTTTAATGTATACATTGCATCCATCCATCCATCCATCCATCCATCCATCCATCCATCCATCCATCCATCCATCTTCTTGACCGCTTATTCCTCACAAGGGTCGCAGGGGGTGCTGGAGCCTATCTCAGCTGGCTTTGGGCAGTAGGTGGGGACACCCTGGACTGGTTGCCAGCCAATCTCAGGGCACACAGAGACGAACGACCATCCACACTCACAAGCACACCTAGGGACAATTCGGAGCGCCCAATTAACCTGCCATGCATGTCTTTGGAATGTGGGAGGAGACCGGAGTGCCCGGAGAAGATGCATACATTGCAAAATGTGTTATTGTTATGAATATTTCCTCTTAAAAATTCATGAAGCATTGGGGACAACTCCCCCTCCCCTTACAGACAGGCACACACACGTGCACAAACATATAAAGGCACTGATCTGAGGGATACCATACTGGAAGCCTTTGATGCTTTTTATGTTCTTTGAACCTTCCCTTTTGGAAAATCCCATCATATCAACTGAACTTTAACATCAAAAACAACAAAGGATTCACAGTTTGTTTGGCATTTATTTTCAATTCTATATGTATGATTTCTGAAATATAATCATTAGCTAAAAAGCTTCTACAGATGAGACTTGGCAATGAACTGGGTGCATTCAACGTAACCTTACTGACCTTTGTTATAGAGAAGTTTGTTGATCATGTGCTGTTTGCATGCACATTATGCATATCCCGTGACCTCTAGCCCAATCACTATATCAAGCATCATTTGATTCAAAATTTAATCTTTCATTTAAAACAGTTGGATAATCACAAACATTTATGACACTTGGTTTGTTTTAGGATTGCTTCATTGTTTTGGATAATTGTCAACAAGACTGACAGTTTGAAAATCCAATAGCAAGACTTTTTGGAAACAACACAACTCGAGATGATATAGACAGTAATTTGAAGTGCATATTTATCCAATAATCATTTGTCACATTTAAAGTACACCCCCGCTATGGCTGTATTTGTAAAAGTTTAAAGCGTATTATTTCATCAATTTAATACATGCACTGAATTATCAGTAATTGTGAAATGGACTATGATTCTTAAAAGCACTTACTCTGTTTGTCCCCAATGTAGGTTCTGTACCTTACTTCCAACTGTCAGACGATCTTGCCTCTTTTGCCTGCAAATCCATCTGCTGTTGTGTTGCTGAGACTGTTCCTCGAATGCACACTCACTGATATCCAACCCTATCAAAACACAGACTGCCGTCAAAGACTTCAAAGCAGTGATGGCCTTTCGTGTGTTAGTCTTAGTGTACTTTGAGACATCATGCACATGATGCTTCTTTACATAAGTAATGATGTGCCACTTTCAATTATTTTTTTTTTGGTTGGGTCAAAAGGTTGCTTGCAGCAGGTAACCAGATGAGAGTTGAGTTCATTTAATATGAGATCTCAGCCATTCCTTTCATTCAGATAATAAGGGACAGAGATTGTGATTTTAGTTCACTATTTAAAAGGCTTAATTAATTCAATGTCTCTGAAAGAATTTGGTGAATATACACAAAGGCTAAGGAATTAAAACATGCTGATCCGCCTTACTTAAAATCAGTCCGTTTTCCGGGTTCTGTCTCAAGCAAATGGGTTCACAGACCATTATATGAGGCCATTGGGTCTTTGGGCAGTGTTGACTACGTGACCACCTCAAACAGAGCGTCTGGAATGCAAGTTGTTCAAGAAAAGAGAAGCTAAAGCTAGACAATTTTACTCATGAAAGCAGCAAATAGCACCAAGCTATAACATAGTGTGCTCATCTGTAAAGGTGCTTCATTAACCGCACACATTGTTTTAATGTGCAGATGGTGACAAGTCCTTTAGTAGTAATAGTTAAAGTGAAAATTTGATTTTCCAGAAGTACAGTACATACAGTACAATTTTGGGTCATCTTACTCTGGATAATAGACCATAGATTTTCTATGGGGTTCAGGTCAAGCCATGCTAGAAAATGAAATTGCTAATCCATAAAGGTTGTTAGCAGAATAGTGATCGCCATTCGATCCACTGATGCATGCCGGAAAAGTATGCGTAGGCATCTCCACAATCCAGCTACTAGGTACCTTCTGCATGTAAGAAGTAATACGCCCCCATGCCATCAGTGGCTGTAGTTATTGCTCCTCATTTATAGAAAAAGAAAAGTACCCGGAAAGCTCTTTACGGTGGAGGATAGAATATAAAAGCATATTACTAGAGTTTCTGCTGGTACTGTTATTGTCGGCTCTTGGGTTTTTGCTTACAGAGAGAAGAAAGGCGCAAGATTAGAAGGATACGCATTAAATATTTTGTCGAGAGCTGCTCGAGTGGTGCCCCAATCATGATCGGTCGCAGGTCGCGATTGGGCGATTTTTGTGGAAAGTACCAAAAGCCACAGCTGGTACCTTGCAGCTTGCAGCCAACTAGAAACTAGCCTGTGTGTAGTGTAGCCTCCTCCACCCCTTTTCCTTCAAGTAAAAAAAAAAAAAAAAAAAAATGTTTACAATAATATTGTCTAAGCAACCCAGTTTAAAAATACATTCTGGTTAATATTGTGTTTGTGGAATATGAATTTAGCAGCAAAATCCACTAATTTTTATCCACATCAGTAGTGGCCACTTTGTCACTTGCTGAAAATGACATCACAGCACCTAAGGTGCTCAGCTTGTGAATGTCACGTGACCAAACCCAGAAAACAGGTGAGCTGGGATTGGTCATGACCTGAGCCCGAAGGCAAAATGTCATTTTCATTCCACCAACCACAAGTGACTTTTGACTCCGTTTCACCAATCAAATGGCCAAAATGAAGATGTTGCCGGGTCTTCTTGACGATGGCTGTCGTATTTATAGTCCGGGAAAGGGTGTCTGTGATATGTTTGCCAAGAAATTTAAAACTGTGCACTATTTTCACAGAGTCACCGTTAATAAAAATGGGGGATGGGTCAGCTCTGGGTTTCCTGAAGTCTATATGAGTTCTTTGGTTTACTATGTATTCAAAATCAGACTTGCACTTCATCATGGTAGGCACTAGGTGGACCCATCCTCACCTCAGGTGAGTCCCCCCCCCCCCCCCATTACACATATGTCATTATTATGCATGTTCATTGAATGTTCATATTCATTCATTACATTTTTGGGAGGGTCATATCTGTAAAATAAATAAGTAAATAAATAAATAAATAAATGATCCAGTATTTAGGAAATCCTAGGAAAAAGCATTTTTTGCAAAACATTTCAGGTGGCTAACTGCAATGGCCAGGGGCCTCATTTATAAAGCTTGCGTACGATCAAAATGAGGACAAAACTCTACTGCGCCAAAGGTGGTATTTATAGAAAACAAACTGAACGTGAAACTTTACGCACTGCCACGTCAAGTCTGGACCTACCGTACGCAATCGGCACATTCTGTAGACATGGGAAAACAGTGACACAATCAGTTTTGTGGTGCATTTATATTCCTCAAACGACATATATGCTGGATGTTGGGTCACATATATTGTTTGTTTTGCTCCAGAGTTGCTCGGATGTCACAAGCGCGCAGTGGGGTGGAAAGCTGCATGCGAATGAACATTTTAAATGCTCGTTTTCTCTCATTGATCACCTATCTTGAAAAAGCCTCATGCAACAAATCATATTAATGACAACTATGTAGACACATACTGCACGCATTACATCATCGCGCCGCGAAAATATGCCCCAATAACTTCACCCGCCCGCGCCGCACATAAAGGCTAAATAAAACTATATTGACACAAGACAATAAGGATTGAAAAAAATTAGCTACAAAAATAGTCTGGTGCAAGCATCTTTGCTATGGAGATCGGGTTTTGTCATGCAAATAAATAAATGCGCGCGTCAATAAGTCTGCCATAAACGTTCACAAAGCGATCCACGCAGCCGTGAGCCAGGATGGAGATCCATAAGCAACACATTGGGAATATTAATAATAGGGCGGCCTATTGATCACCTAATTTAGAGACAATTTAGTAAGTCTGAGTAAAAACAATACAAGTGTAAGCGGTTAAGAAAATTTATTATTATTATTATTATTATTATTAATTCCCTTATTTAAAAGATACAAATCTGACTGTGCGCCATGCGGCGCCATTATTGTGACTCGCGTCCTGCTTGCTTTTATTGGCCTTTTGTGAGTCGACCTCTTCAATGAGGGTTTAAATGTACTGTACATCTTTTTTTTTTTTTTTTTTTTTTTTTAGGACCTACTGGTCACGCGAAAAATCTAGTACAATATGGTGACTTTAGTTTTCGTTCTTGCCTCTCATTGACCGTCCAAATTGTTTTGGTTTGATGTTCGCCAACACGTGCTGCTTATTAATAAGGCAGATGAGTTGCTTTCCATTGCCAAATATGGGGTGAAATAAGCGGACTTGGGGCAGGGAACGGCGTGGAATCTGCTGCGCACACCGGTTGGGATCATGTGGCATTTATAAAGGGAACTTGCGTGCAGATTTGCGCATGTGTGTATACGCATGGTTTTATAAATCTCATTGTTTTCTGCGTACGTGCGTTTTGAGTTTCGTCCGTACGTACATTTCTGCGCAGGTTTTCACGCACAGTTTTATAAATGAGGCCCCAGGTCAGTACTGCATTGGGGCAAGAGGAGCATGACAGTGCACAAAAGGACAGCAGCTTTGTTAATTTACCAATACAAAGGGCTGCAGAAAAGCGCAAGTTAAATTCAAATCAGTTGCAGTCCATGGTTAAATGGAGCACATACTTGATCTTTGTCTGCAAAAATGACTATTTTTTGTTGAAATTCTTTAATATGGTGAAAAATACTGAAATACTTAAAACACTCCTTTTTATAGAAACCAAACCAAAGTCACCTTCTGGCAATGAGAGAGCCTTTCCCACCTGGTTCTCTGATCAACAAGCCTTCCTGGGGGAGAAAATAAATGCAGGCATCCCAGAACAAGTGGCTGAAACAGCACAGCCAAAGTCCACAACAGGAAGAGAGAATTTTGTCAAGATTTATTGATTAAATATCACTGTCAAAATGAACGTCTCATATGCAGGCCATATGCTATGCTCACACTCAACTGGGGTGACCAGAAGTCCCATTTAACCAGGTCAGTCAGTGTGATTTGAAGCCTATTGTTTGGGCCACGTGTATGTCAATCATACTGTTGTCATAGCAATTCATATAATAAACCTATTAAAAATGAATTTAACTGTTTTATTCTTTCCCATTTGCTTTCACATTGACGTTTGTGTTCTTATTCTAATCTCGCACCCATGTTTTGGTCATACCGGAACTAGAACTACTTCCTGCTTCTGTGTCTAAGTATCATGGGAAATATTGTCCTACTAGCCTAATACTGCAATCGCCAGTCTTGGCCAGTGGCCAGCTTATAATAGCTGCTGCGACCGAGGAAATTAAGTTGGATAATGTGACTTGTAGCACTGTTGAACTATCATTGAAAAAAAGTGGAATCTTTGGAGGGCAAATATATCATTCAATGAAACCCAGATAAAAAATAAAAACAAATGATCACAAAAGCACAATATTATGGAGGACCAAAAGTGCCAACATTAAATAAATAAATACACCATGAAATAATTAAATAAGTGTCATTAATTAATGAAATGTGTCAATAATTAATTAATTTCCCTGTATTTATTTATTTATTTATTTATTCATATATGTATTTATTTATATATTTATTTATTCATTTATTTATTTCTCTATTTAAATATTTCATGGTCGCTGTTTTGCGGTGTTTCGTGAATTTATTTTATCTGTCAAGCTCGCCGTCAAAGTTAGTGGGCGGGGCTGAGGCCTGATTCACTCAAATCTTGTCTAAGCGACTGCTTCGGCCTGAATTGGTTGTCAACATGGCGGCTGTGGTGATAGATTTTTTGCTGATATGAGTGATCGAGGCTTGTTGTTGTGCAAAACCAACATCAAAATAAAAGAGATATTTCTTTTATTTCGATAAAGTACAATTTTGCCTTGTAGGCGTTTCCATTGAAGAGTAATTTGCTTCTGAGGCGTAGTTCTCCTAATGTCCCGCCTCAACTCTCGCGAGATCTCGCAGTTCATGTAGGCGGCCGCATCATGCAACGTCACGAGAATAAATTGTTTGCGTGTTTCAGACTTGATACATTTAAGGGATTTTAAATATATCTCAAATTCTATTAGAAAAAATATTATAGATAGATGCAGGGAGATTTAAGAAGTCTTGTTTATGATGCATGGAAACAGCAGTGGCGCGGGCAGCAAGTCAAACAGCGACATCTGCTGGCTTTTAGGTAGACACGTTTGGAATGTGATAAGAGTTTACTGTTTGTATGTTGTTAATTTAATGTTTTAATTGTTTTCGTATGTTTGATTTGTATTCCATGTTGGCGACAGCAGTTTTCATTGCAGCGATTTTTTTTTAAGTGCTTTCAAAATAAAGTTGAGCTGAATTTAAATTTGCTACTATTGTTAGTAACGTTTTACATACATAAAAAAAAAAAATTGTTTTGTGTGTGTGTTGTTTTTTTTTTGTTTTTTTTGCAATGTTTTGATCGCTTTGGTGATGTTTGTTGTTGGACTTGCAGCAGTTGTTTAATCGAGCATTTTGCACCGTTGTGGCTACTCGCTGAGCCACCGATCCTGTACTTCCTTTTCTCCGTGACTGGGCGGAGTCACATGACTAGTAGGAAATGCGGGAAAAAAGTGTTTCCGTTAAAATTTTGCGAAGAACTACCATTTCAGCACGTCTCAAAAAGCACCTAATGAAAGCGTAAATCTAATGTCTAATGGAAACACACCTCTTTAGGTGAAAAGCGCCACCCAGCCTATCAATTGTGTTTACTAGCCACGAACACTGCATCAATTGACTATTCTGAAATAGATTTGCCTTGACTTGATGAGCAGATTGACCAATCAGGTGTTAGGACCCGCCCACTAACTTTGACGGGCGAGCTTGACAGATAAAATAAATTCACGAAACACCGCAAAACAGCGACCATGAAATAATTAAATAGAAAAATGAATAAATAAATAAATAAATATATAAATAAATATATAAATATATAAATAAATAAATATATACATAAATAAATACATACATATATAAATAAATAAATAATCACAGGGAAATTAATTAATTAATGACACATTTAATTAATTAATGTAATGACACTTCTATTTAATTATTTAATGGTGTATTTATTTATTTAATGTTGGCACTTTTGGTCCTCCATACTGCTCAGCCTGTTTTCGATCCACAGGGAGCAGGAGTAATTATTTTCCAAATAACAAAAACAAAACGCAAACATGGTGAATGGAAGAAGAAGTCAAAAGTAATGCAAAATTGAAAGTACTGCATCGTACAAACACCATGAACACCATCACTGCAGACCACATGAGAGCAAACAAAACAGCAATGAACCAGCCACCAAATATAGAGAAACCCAGGAACTGCCCATTCCTCACAAGCGCATAACAGACAATAATTTGCTGTTTTCAGTTGCACACCTGAAGAACTGATGGGGTAACGGAATCAGCTTCAGCTTTGAAGTAATATGAACTTTCACTGTATTTTTGGGTTGCACATGCGAGGAGCTGATGGGGCAGTGGCGTTTAATTGCTGAAGCATGCAAGGAACCAGTCGGGCAGCAAACTGATGGGACTGCACTGGTGCATTGTTTTGGTTTTGGTTTTTTTGCACATGTAGCGTGACGTCAGGGAATGTCAAATCCGATCTATGTGTTTGAAGCTGTTCAGCCTGAGACACATCCTGTCTAAATCGGAGATAAAACTAACTCTAATCTGTCCCACAAAAATCAGATTTCATGTGCTTCGTGACTGTTCAGACTACAAAAATGTCATCCAGTTTCAATCTGGTTGGGCTAAAAATTGGATTTTGTCTGGCAGTCTAAAACAGCCTTGGATTGGTAGACACAAGGACTCAGCTGATGAGAACTGGTGGAAACAAAAATAATGAGCAACACATGAACAAAAACACACAAGGAAGAACACGCCAATACAAAATTCAACTTTAAATAATAGAATAACTTACTCAATGCTGACACACAGAGTGAAGCATAAAAATGAAGCCAATACATCACATTTCACCCTAGGCAAAGAAAAACAATGAATGTTTTTATGGCATTTATGGCACGTTGTTTTTTTTAAATAAGCATCATGCGATATTTCAAAAATGAAAAACAACGGGAAGACTGGAGTGGGAGATCGACAGGCGTATCGGTGCAACATCGGCAGTGAAACTAGGTAGAGGGACGTCTGGCCTTCCTTGCTTAAGCTGCCCCCGCGACCCGACCTCAAATAAGCGGAGGAGAATGTATGAATGGAAGGAAGTCAAGGCAAGGTCGCTTTATTAATATAGCGCCTTTCATACAAAAGATAAGACAATGTGCTTTTAATAGTTTAAAGAACAACATATCGAAAACATTAAAAAACAAAGACGTAAAGACCTTTAGTATGGAAATAAAAGACCGCTGCCTAAGATGACTAAAAAGAATATACAGTTCAAGAAAAAAAAAGTATAGTTTTTAGTCTCGATTTAAAAGCATTAAAGGCGCAGTTTGTCGGATTCACTCAGGAAAATGCAATTTTTAAATACAGGATGTACACACTTTAACTTTCAGTCTACACATCTGTGTTTATGTTAATCTTTGGTAGTGATCCTGCTACCAATGGGCTTGCAGAAAGATTTATTGAAACAATGAAGCAAGCAATGAAGTCCTCACCAAGAACAAAGTCCCAGCGCTTCAGTGCTTTTCTGTTGTCATACCGAAACACCCCCCATGCTACAACAAAGGTGCCCCCTGTTTCAGCTATATTTAAGAAATCACTCCGCACGCAACTTGACCTCCTCAGACCTCAGAAAACAAAAGACATTGTCCACCTTCAACAGAAAACTCAAATGGGACAACGGGCAAATGCAAAGCTTCGGTCATTTGTGTTTGTGGAATATGAATTAAGCAGTAAAATTCACCATTTTGTTATCCTTCTCAGGTGGCTGCCATTTTGATACTTGCTTTTGAGGGTAAATGGCATCACAGTTGCTCCGGTAATGACCAATCATGGCTCACCTGTAGCTCTCCTTAAGGAGCAACTGAACCAAGCTCAGGTAAGCAAAATAATACTACAGGGACAACCTTAAGTTGCACTTTCAATATTTCTTAACGGACTCTACTAGTCAATACTGCATTTATTGTGATTACAAGACAGCAAAGATGTAGATGAGGCTTTGGTCAATATGATCATTGGGGATTCGCAGTTCTTCCCTATTGTGAGTGACAAAGGGTTCAAATGGTTTGTTGTCACCTGTTTTTTGAAGCTGAGCTGTGATTGGCCATTACCTGAGACCTGAGCAATTGTGATGTCATTTTCAATCGACAGCAAGTGACAAAATGGCCGCCTTCTGATATTGATAAAAACTGCTGGATTTTGCGGCTTCACTCATATTCCACTAACACAATATTAACCAGAATACTGTACATACGTTTTTTTTGGTAGTTCATTCTCTTATATCAATTAATATTTTGAACATGGTAGCAAACGTCTACCCAAAAACAATAGCAAGTCAGAACTGTGTTGTTGCATTATTTCAGCATTAATGTAAAGTGGTTGGGAAAGGGGCACAGCAACCCTTACAGTCACCGTTTAGTATTTTGTCACGAGGGAGAGCAGTACTTGACAAGACACAAGCATAAAGTTGAACAACCATTTTTTTTTGTATTGGCTGATAACAAACTAGACCAACCATTTAACTCATTTGCTCCCAATAACGTGTAAATACGTTTTTTGTTTTTTTTATGTTTTAAGTGTCCCAAAGACGTATTTATACATTTTTTTGTTTTGTTTTTTATGCTAGAGCAAACATAAGGCTTTGATGCAGCCTCTCAACTGCAAAGAACAGTTGCAGAAATGGTAGTTATTACACAAACAGCCAGCAGGTGGAAGTAGGGCAAAGGAGATCAACCAGGGCCATCTAGAAAAAAAGCTCAATTACTTACAATTTTAAATAGATTTGTGAAAACTGATGAAATTTAGCTCTCTTCTAATGCTAATTGCTGCAAAACAGAAACAGATAGAAACATACTTTTTTTTCCTGATTAAAGAAGAGACTTTAATCTTTCTTTTGATAGATTCCATGCTTTTATAGCAATAGAACACAATATTCTGTGGGCCTTGCAAAATCAGTCAAAATCTAGTAAAACAGCCGGGAGCGAACAGGATTGCTTCTGTGAAAATGGCTGGGAGTGAATGAGTTAAAAAGGTCACCAATAAAACACATGTAAAACAATGCATGCATTGTCTATTTAAAAGGTAGGGGGTAATAATAATCCGTCAAATGAGTAATCCACTGACTTCACAGTTCCACAGCGGCCTCTGGGGGTCCAGCTTCTGCCACCCGCGTTATCCAGCCTCCAATACACAAGTGCCACGCCCTCTTGGGATCCTCGGCCAAAAAATAAATAAAAAATTAAAATTTAAAACACTGTTGTAAAACCATCATTGCTTGTTCAGGCACTGCCAAAAAAAATGTGAACCAGGAAAAAAATAATAATACCGGATGAATCCAGCAGAACTTTATTATTGACTATCTGGCATGCCCAATGATGGCATCACCATACCTCCCTGTCTTGTTGCCTGAACACAATTGAGAAAAAAAGGTTGCGTTTAACAACTCCTCCACCATGATCAATATTGCCATTGTTATGAGGTTGCTTACAGTATTCAAACTTACATTACTTGTAATTACTTCTTTATTTCTGAATATAAATATATAATATGTATAAATATAAAAGCAAAAGGTTTTTGTAGCCTAACATAATAAATTTTCAAGAAATTAATTATACCACATTAAAAATGTGGATTACAACAAAGTCAGCCTGAGAATTAAAATGGTATGGAGAGCTCTTCATTTGCTGAATTTAGAATAAGATGTATGAACTGAAGCTCAGATTTGTGGAATGAATGATTTGTATTTTGTGGAAGTTTGCATCGTTTTGAATATATTTAGTTTTGTTTCATGTCTTGTCTACCTGTTAGGTTTTCATATTCACCCGTTTTGGAAGTGATTCCTGTTCCTCGTGTTTTAATCAACTCCCTCCAGCTACTTGTTTTGTCCAGGTGGGCTTTGTCTCATCAGTTTGTTTGTATCTAGTTCCCTGCTTTCACCCCAAAGCAGAACAAAACAAAACAGGCAAACTAAGCACAAGGACTACTCAGAAATACTAAAGTCTGTTTTTTAAAGGGATACTTGACTCATTGAGCCATTTTCACCAGTAAAAAGTTAATATTTTGTCTATAATTAATGTGGTATCTTCATTATGTTTCATGTACAATTAGTACTTTTAAAAAGTTTTCTCTTTTTTTTTTTTTTTTAAATCACTCACTTACATCATATAAGCCACACATGGTCTCCCAGGTGGAGAAGTGAACCCACACCAACCGGCACCAAAGGCAAGTAGCTAATGGCCAATCATGGCTCACCTGTTTTCTGGGTTTGGTCAGTAAACTGAGCCATGATTGGTCGTTACCTACTTCTTCAGCACGGGTGATGTCATCATCAAGCGACAGCGAGTAGAAAAATCAGTTTTTAAAGGTACTAATTGTACATGAAAAATATTGAAGTTATCAAATTCATTCTGGACAAAATATTAACTTTTAACTGCTGAAAATTGTTCAATGAGTCAAGTATCCCTTTAAAAATCAAAACAGAAACAGAAACACCAAGAACGTGTGCTTCCACATATTTGACAAATGCTGTAAGACGCGAAACATTGTTAAAATACACGGAATGAGAGGGATCACGTGTACTCATCCCGATTGATGGACATAAACATGCCTCAGTCGCATGCTCAGTCACTGTTTTTATTCAAAGCTTCGCGTCATATAGTCCATCCATCCATTTTCTTAACTGCTTGCTCCTCACAAGGGTCGCGGGGGGTGCTGGAGCCTATTCCAGCTGGCTCTGGGCAGTAGGTGGGGTATACCCTGGACTGGTTGCCAGCCAATCGCAGGGCACACAGAGACAAACAACCATCCACACACACAAGCACACCTACGGACAATTTGGAGCACCCACTTAATCTGCCATGCATGTCTTTGGAATGTGGGAGGAGACTGGAGTACCCAGAGAAGACTCACTCAGGCATGGGGAGAACATGCAAACTCCACCCAGGAAGGCCGGAGCCTGGACTCGATCTTGCGTCCTCAGTACTGGGAGGCAGACGTGCTAACCACTCAACGACCGTGCCGCCGCATATTATAGTATTGGTCGGATATGTGGAAGCACTCGGCTAAAGGTGGGCATCGTCCACGATGGAAAGCGACGGAAGACTGAGTGCACAGTTCTGGGAATTTGTCCCTGGTAGTTTGAGACACAAGCCATTATAACAAAAGGTAAATTTAGGACAATAACAGACAATTACTCCTTCGGTTTGTGTATCCCAAGGAGCTAAGTTATCTAGGTCATTGTTTCTCAACCCTGGTCCTTGGGGGCCACTATCCAGCCTGTTTTCCCATGTCTCCCAATTCCCAATGCAGCTGATTCCAGACAGCTAATCAGCAAGCCCTGGAGAAGACCAGGCAAGACCCCTTTTGAGATGAGTAACAATTCCGGATCTTGATTTCCATTGTCTGGACGCAGGTCACCTCTAGAGCCAGACCTGGAGGCAGGGCTTGTTGGAGTGTGCCTAGTGACCTGCACCCATGGACCGAAAAGTCATTTGTGTGCCCCTCTGCCATGGGCTCACCACCTGTAGGAGGAGCCTAAGTTGTCGGCCGGTAATTTCACTATTACATGTCTAAAGCAAGAAAGAAAGCTATTTGTCATGAACTAGTCAGTCACAAATTAAGGCTAATTAATTACAATTTGAAAAAGTGTCAATTACCCATATAAGAAACTGGTAAATTCCCCATTACATGTCTAAAGTTTTGTTCATGTTGACCTCCTATTTAAATAAGAAGAAAATCAGAAGCCTTCCTGCCTTGCTTAGAATGCAACATGTAACAAACAAAAATGCTAACTTACCATAGTGTGGGTAGAGTTGGATTGTTCGTCATTGCAGCCTTCAATTTGGCCGACCTTGTGAGATGCCATTGCCGTTAACATTTTTGTTGTATGTCTCATGTCTTCAATTGCTTAAATGTGAACACTGCAAAAATAATCAAGGTTAATTTCTCGTGGCAATTCTATTTTGCATACAGACAGGCTGTTTATGTTGTGGTAACTAAAACCTGTGTAAGCTAACAGCAAGTGGGATGTTTAGAGGTTAGTATTTAAATTTAAAAATGGCATCATGTAATGTAAAGTGATGCGTCTGTGTCATCATTAAAGTGAAACATGTTGTGTACATCATCATATAGGGTGATGTGCCAAAGCACTCCAAAACACACAAGAAAGACCAACAATGCTTTGAATTATTTGACCACAAAGCTGTGTCAGCAGTTGTTGCATTTAGTGTGCAAGTGTTTAAAGTGTGATGAATATAGACACCAAGCATTCGGAAAAACGACCTCGACCATCAGCGAACGTAATCGTGAGATACCAAAGCAACACTGGGAACAGAGTAAGTAGTAGTAGTAGTAGTAGTAATTGTAGTAACAGCTTATAACATAAAGTGATATAGTGTGAGTCACTCAGTGGTTCACTTGCCTGTTTTCTGTGCAAGCACCTTAGGTTCAGTTCTCACCCAGTGAAGGTGAATGTCTCTTCATGCGGTCATCTATGACCTTGCATTTAGTCTTCAAGTGCATTTAACAAGTGAGGTTTTTCCCTTTACAGAAAATGGAAATGTCAGGTTTCACGTCTAAAGGTCTACCTCAAAATCCTGCTCAGCCTTCTGGATCAAGATACAGCACCAACCCCCAGCCAGTTGCCAGCCAGAGCAGGGCTTTTAATGGGTTTATTCCCATACACAACTGTTATATGCAAGCAAATTCAATGATGGTCTCCCCCAGAATGCAATTCATACCCATGACTCATCAGACTGTGCAACCACATCCCCAGAACACAGAGGCACTTACTCAGGTGTTTGACCAGGTAGGTTGATAGTCACAGTTTTTGTTGTGTCTTATGCTCAAGATTCATGTCGGGGAAGTCATTCATTTGTTGAGACAGGCAAGAGTCTGGGAAGAGTGAGCCGTGGGTGTAGGTTATTGATACAATCGCATGGCTAAATTATTGAGCCTGATTTTGAGATATGATGACAGTTGGAGGAAGACAGTGAAGTAACAAAAATTAAAAAGGTTATTAACTATTTTACTGCCACACGTTATCAAAAAAAAACTTTGATATGACAAATGCTTTGATCATTCACGTCATCCTTGAAAACGTTCTATTTCATCAGATTCCGTCATGTTTCATTGTAATTTCGTATACCGGCACAAGTCCCACTGGAGTATAAGTCACGTTTTACGGGTAATTTATTTACAAACTACTAGACCAAAAACAGACATTACGTCATCTTGGAAGGCAAGTTATAACATTAACAAAAGAATCGAGAACAGGCTGAATAGGTGTAAAATATCCTAACACAATAAAGGGTCACTACTTGCAGCCTGTAGTCTGCAGAATGATTTTCTATTGGGGGCATTTGTGTTCAGTCATTCTCAGTTGTCTTTGTAAGCTAGTGTTTACTCTTTAAATATTTAATTTTGAAGGCGTAGGAGATATCGGTGCGTAAGTCTAGAGTGCCCTCTTGTGGCTCTCTGTGAAATCATTTACCCCCGGTATATTTTTTCCTTGTATAAATCGCTCTGGAGTATAAGTTGCAGGAACAGCCATCCTATGACAAACCTATGCCCTAAGACAAAGTGTGACTTTATAATCCGGAAAATACGGTTCCCATGCTTTCTGACAGAGGCAACTGTGATATTCGCATATTTGTCTCTATTGACGCCCGTATATCTTTAACTGAATCCAGTGACGAAGCAAGCGCACCCATGGACTTGCTCCGTCACTCCAATTTCTCCATTCGTTGCACTAGTGACAAAACCAACTAGGTTTTCCATACAATATATTGTATTGTATCACTTTTTTGGGGGAAAACCCCTAAGTCAAGCTAGTGACGCTGTTTGAAACGTCCTGGGTCGTTTTGTGTATCGACTTGGAGAACCCCTCGGGATTTGAGCCTTTTGGGACACATTAGAATTTCAAAATTAGATTGTGAGTAGGGTTTATAATGGTGATGTAGAAACAATATTTAGATCTGTTGTACCATCCAATAATGTAATGTACCAGTAAATGCATCACACTAGTCATCCAGAGTTTTCATCATGCACTGTCCACTTTGTGTGTTTCCACCTCCAGACAAACTTTGTACCAGAGGTGATGCTACCTAATGGTATGAACATGCGTCCAGTTGGATTACTGTAAGTAACTAGACTAAGTGCAATTTCTGGAGAAATTGCATGGGAATGCTGAAGGCTGAATGCTAATAGCTGAATGCTAAGATTTGAATGCATGTGGAATTCTTACGAAGTAAATTGTGAGATAAATTATGAAATTATGACCTCCTGGTTACTGGACAATGCATTTTACCAACTGTGCCACCGAGCAGTGCAAGACACCTGGTAATGATGTTAAGTTACAGTATATGTTTGGAAGTGGGCGTGGAAAGTGATACTTACAAAAAGCTCAATGTCCCATTGAAAATGAATGGGGAAAAGTTGATATTACAAGTTAAATTGTGCAAATAGTTTAAGTAACGTTGAATCAGATTATATATACCCCGGGAGGTGTGAATTGTTGAAGCTAGTTGAAATTTGAACAGTATACATTGGAAGTATTATGTGGGAGTTGTTACATGGCAAAAAAGTGTGGAGAATAAAAATCACAATAACGTATGTAGGAATGCTTACCACAGTAACAGGTGACAACAGCTGTATAACTAAATTTATGTCATATAAAAGAAAAAAAATGCGTGTGCAATGATAGCATTTCATCTCACGTGCCATGTGTGAGTATCATTTTAGTGATGGTTGAAGGTTCAGAAGCAAACATTAGCCATTTGTTCACACACCTCAAATCAACTGAGCACTTTAATAACTGCAGCTGTAACAAAGCGCAAACAAAAAACAAACCACTGTAAATGAAAGAATGACAATAAAAGCAAAAGAATGCATACCTAATGAATGAATGAATGAATAAATAAATAAATATGTTGTAAAAAATCATTATTAAGTCCAAAATAAAACCATTCGCACAAAAACAAGACTTGACATGACATGGACCAACCAGGAAATTTAAATACAGCCATTTAATGAGACACCTAAACCGGACAAGTGACTGAGGGAGCTGATTGTTAAACAGGTGTTAACAAACACAGGTGGACATAATAATGCAAATAGACAGACAAGTCAAACAAAAAAAGAAAACAAGGAAAATGACTAAACTAAAACCTAATCAAAACTAAATCCCTAAAACACAGAATGAGACAACTTGTATAATAAAATGAAATCATGTACAATATTTCACCTCATTTAATATACATGTGATTTCAAGTACCAGTAGATATTGATGAATCAGACTCGTTTACTATATTCAATATTGAATTCTACAATATTGAATGTACTACATGTTATAACAATGTGTTTCTCCCCCTTATTCAGGAATGGAGAGCTGTTGTATAAAGTTACAGCTCCTAACTATGCTACTCCTCTTCCACCCACCATCCCGAGGATTAAGTAAGATTTTTAAATGTTATGTAGTTTGATGGCTTGTGATGCAAGTTCAGTTCATTCACTGACCAATCTTGTGACTCAAAACACATATCTGAAATCATCTCTGAAATGAATGGAAACACTACTGATCCATTCCAGCTTTCCTCACAAAAACAACAACAACAAAAAAATGGTTGGACAATCTATTTTAATGAGTAAAACTAGGCAAGGCTTTATTTACTTGTATATTTCATACACAAGGTTGATGTGCTTCACATGATTGAAAGTTCAACATTCAAAAGCATTTACATATTACACAAGACAACTTGTGAAAATTCTTAAAATAATTACAGTGCAAGTATTTTTTTATGCTAAACTATTGGTGAACACCTGGCAAACATTTTTGGCCTTGAACGAACCATAATGAGAAATCAGCATTAGCAAACACTCGGAAACGTTCACCTCTCAGTGGGATACGGATTTAGGACAAGCCAGTCGGTGTTATGTCACAAGCAGTCAGCGGCAATATCTGGTGCCAGTTGTAAAATTCAGAAAATATTCTTTATAGATTTGTAGCATGTACCATATGTATAGTCTGACTTGATCAATTAAAAAACAAAAAAACAAAAAACAAAAAACCTCTGTATCCTTAGATTGATGTAAGCAGCATGATGGCTTTACAGGTACGCATACTCACTCACTGCCAACAGACCACGCGGCGTATACGCTCATACAGCACATAATGTACATTCAAGCACTTGAACTGAACAAGGAAAAGTGATTAAAGTACAATTATTTACGACATTAGTCAACTCATAAGCAAATTCTCAAACAAAGTTACTATTAAAATGATTATTTGTATTTATATAAATGTAGTTGAAATGTGTTGTAAACATTGGGTAAAAGATGTTTGATGTTTTTTGCAAAAGCTGATCATTATTTGTGCGTAAGCCCAACACGTGGTGTGAGGAGGTTTAAATTCAAGTAGATATTGTTGAATCAAAATGCGCGTTTGGCTAGAGAATGATGCTCATTGTCTTGTTTATCAGTAACTTCCTATGACAACTGTTGATACCTGTTCACACATTTTCACCACGGTGACTTGCTTGTTGCTAAAACATTTTTTTCTTCAAATTTTAGGAAGATGAACAAAAAAACAGATCAAACGTATGTCAAGAAGCCACCAAATGCGTTTATGCTGTTCATGAAGGAACATCGACAAGCTGTTCGGCACCATTCTCACTTAAAAAACAGTGCCGATATAAACAAGATCCTAGGAAGAATGGTAAGTGTAACCGCTCACATGATGTCAAAGTTAATCATTATTGTTACGTGCTGGGGGGCACGTAATTGATGTTAGGGAGTGCGGATAGCACACAAGGAAGGAGGTGGGAGGAAATATGATCACAGAGGGGTGGACATGACAGGGGAGACTCACGAGACACGAACACGCAGACACTACACCTCACAAAGAATAGACAAAATGGAGCCACCGCTCCCGAAGCACCGACTGTCAAAGTGCACCGAATGAATACTGAGTGACACAAAAAGGTAACAACGGTTATGGCGAACGTCCTAAGTCAAAGGAATGGGAATGGGCGATTAGTGAAAGGAAGAGTTTATGGTGAAGCGCGCACCCCATGAAAGACAGCGGATACTAAAACGAACCCAAACAAATTAAAGTGGCATAGGGACTGCGTGGGACTGAGGGGTAAAGCAAAAAACACTGAAAACAAACAAACAGCCAGCCTCACCCTGGCGGCAACAGAACTAAATAGGTGGTGGCACACCTGACATGAGTTTGACAATCAGGGCTCTCCCGCCCCCTGATTGGCCAGTCGAGCCCCGACATCCACCACTCAAACACGCACACACGAAACAAATGGGCCACGCAACAAGGTGGGCCGTAACACCCACCTAAAATGCAAACCGAAACAAAAACAAGGTTTGCGCCAAAACAAAAACACCAAAACATGGCCACCCATAACAAAACGTTCCCAGAAACACACACACAAAAAAAAAACTAAGCTATCTTCGGGGACTTGCCGGGCTCGAGGCGTGCAGCCCCCGCCAGGGAATACACCCCACCCAGGATTCGTCCCGAAAATAACAAACTAAAACAATAAATGGGTGGAATGAAAAACAAGCTGGACACCCCCCTAAACTACCCTGGGAAACGTGCAGGAGAAAAAAAACCCGCAAGTAACAAACAAAAATGCACCGCAGAACCATTTGGTGATAATTGTTACGGCCCACGCAACAACGCCGTAACAATTATCACCAAAATACAGATGCGTTTTGTGTCAACAAAACACTGCTCACCACCAAAAGAACACTATACCTACAGTACTGGATTGTGGTGGCAACATCATATTTTGGGGATGGATGCTTTTCTGAAACTGAAACAGGGACTGCCTTTGTTAATATGGAAGAAATTATATAAAAAAAAAAAAAAAGTTTCCCAGTGTTGTAAATAAGCATTCATATTTTGGGCAAACGTGAACGGAACAACATGTATTTCTGCCAGATGAACATTTTATATCCACGGTTTACTTACACTATTTCTAAGCATTTTTGAACTACATATAGCAAGTGTTCTAAATCTGAGCATGTGCAGGATGAATTCTATATTTATATGCTCATAAACACTATTTTATTGTCTATACATAGTGGCATTTGCTACCTCCGAAAGAGAAAGCCAAGTATTACGAGCTGGCTGACAAAGTGAAGCGACTGCATTCCCAGCAGCATCCAGACTGGTCCTGGAGGCACAACTATGTAAGTGTGACTTATTACTTATTATATGTCTTGTAAATATATTTGGTTAATATTGTTTTCCTTTTTGTAGGGCAAAAAGGAGGAGTGTGATCATATTTTGGAGCCAGATGCCAACAGCGTACAAGGTAGGAAGAGTAGCTATGTGTGTGCGCCTGTGAATAAATTTTCCTCAGAGGCACCATTATTTATGTCTGAAAAAGAAGTTGTGAAATGAAATAAGCCACATTTTGTTATGTATAGCAGCACTGGTGCCAGAGGTTGAGCAAGGAAGTGGACAAGCTGAGACAGATTTTGAGGACGACCGTGACTCCTTGTCTCTGAGTTCAACAACGGTAAAACTCTCCCTCCAAGAGCATATTTCCCAAATATACCTGAAACAGCCACCTAGCTTGAATCAGAGGATTAGCCGCAGTCCATCCCGTTCGCCCAATCATTCACCGTCAAGGATTCTTCCGGACTGTTAATTTCTTGATGGACTATAATTGTGCACCTTCTTCCCTGAGCAAAGACTGGGAGGGTTTTGATGCACAAGCCTCGTTTCTGGCACTGGAAAACCATCAAGTTAAAGACTTGCTGCCAATATCTTACCCTGCTGTATGTTGACACATTTACTCTATGTCCACCTTCTGGCCTCAGAACCTTTCTCCTGCAAACTGCTTTTTGTTCGTTTGTTTATTTGTTTGTTTGTTTGATACATATGTATATAAACAATGGAAGACTTTCAGTTGGTACATGATTAAGAATGTTGCAGATGGAATGTGTTGTTTATCTTCTACCTTCTTTTAAATGCTAGAAGGGAAGACAAACTCTTCTGACATGTTGGCATTACATTAATGCAGTTAAGTCCATAAGTGTTTGGGCAACTACAGGTCTTATGCTTTTGCCTTTCTATTCCACCAGAGTGTAATTTTAACAAAATAATAATAATTGCGAAGTCATCAGTAATTCAGTTTTAATTTCAAGAGGTTTCACAAAAAAAAATATGGCATTTGCCAAGTGTGTAATTAATAGCAAGATTGAAGTAGAAGGCCAGTGTTTTTTTTTTTTTTTTTCCCCAGTCTCCAGTATATTTACAATTTATTATTGAGGTTTGGAAGAGAGGCTGTTATAGAACTGCTCTTACAAACAACTGAGGCTGCCATCTTCTAGAACAGGGGTGGACAATCTGTCTTGCTCTTCCGTAAGAAAAGATCAAGAAAAACTAAATTCAAAACTTATACCAAATTAAGAAAATGCTACACAATTACATACAGATCAATCATTGAATCAAAAAATAATCTGCAAATTCAATGATCTATTGCGGCCTGTTTGACATTTATTAAACAAGACACAAAAAGGAGAGAAGACACTCAGTTCAAAGCTCGCGAGGAAAAAGGAGAGGAACTGACTGATACAATTCACTACTGTACTCTCTGGAAAAATCCCCTCCTCACCCTCTCTTTTTATTTGGTTTTCACGCCCCTAGTTACATAGGTGTTCCAACCTTAATAATGCAAATGAAAAACAGTTGGGATACAGTGTACTTGTTTGTCTAAGTGTGTGTGCATGTTAGTGGAAGATTTCCAAGTACGTTTGGTCAAATTTGCAATCATTTCTTAACAGAAAACAGGCGGCCTCAGCAGACTGACTCTAACCATTCTGCTGTATTAGATGTTGTGGTTCTTGTGCTTCTTGAGTCATCTTCTGTTAAGATAACATATAGCTAGGCTATGTGAATGTGAGTGTGGAGCAGAGCAAAGCATTCTTCATTGCAGCAATATATGATAACTTCTATTTACAATTATTCCTACACGGCCCAAATCATTTCATACCATGGGAATTTTAAGTGAAGACTTCTGTGTTATTTCCACTGACTTTTGACTCTAGTACATGACCCATTTTTGACCCACATTTGCTTTTGTAGAACTTAGCTCCAAGTTCAGTTGCCATGTAGTGCATTCGTTCAGGTTCATTAGCTCACTCATTGTAGCCACGTTTCTTCAGGAGGATTAAAGTGAAAGTTACAGGCTTCTTTGCACCACATGCAGCTGTCCTCAGACAATATGTCCTCAGACAATCTGAACCTAATATGGGATGCTGAATTTGGTATTGCAAAGACGTAGGTATATATTAAAATGCCATTGTTTTCACTTCTCTGCTTAAAGAGTAAATTAAGCGATTTAACCCTTCGGCGTTATTGTGACCGGTTTTCGGCTTTTTGATGGTTCTGACCAAGTCATTTCAAAATAAGATAATGCCCAGGGGAATGATCTCTCTGGTAAGAAGCACAGGCACCTTCTTACCCCTCTTCCCTCTGACCACCAACCTGGTAAGCCCATGACTCAAATCTTGCTCCAGTTTTGAGAGGCCCTTCATATCTGGAGTTCTGTGAAGTCTACCACAAAAATGAAAAAAAATAGTTACACATTGTTTTCTGTTTGATATTGGAATTTGTTTACACACATTTGCACTGCTTTTCGATTTTGGTGCACCTTGTGGCACAATGGCAATAAAGATTATCGAATTCTGGTTTGTGTTTGTTTTTTGTTGTTTCTTTCACAGTATCATGTAAACGCCTTCTGTTATGAGTTTGAGCAGTGCCGTCACTCGAAAAATTGGAGCATTGTACCAAAACTTATTCCATTTATTCCTATCCCTTTTCATGCACACAAAGTAGAAATCAAGTCATGCTTGTCAGGATATTAGAGATTGTCAGTCTGGAGTGTGAACATGTTGCTACTGAGGGTTCACTATCACAATTGGAAGTGTTAGTTTCTGCCACTGCTCAGCCACCAAGTGTTCATATTTTTGTTATTTAACAATGGAGAAGCTAATCATTGCCATGTCCAGGCACCTGGAGCTTTTTAACCCCTGTTGCCAGAATTACCGAGACAGGAGAAAGAAGGAGCAAGTGTGGCAAAACAGTAAAGACCTTGGTGTTTCTGGTAAGTATATTCATTATTATTTCAGTGATGTTCCCAGCAAGCAGCATGAAATGTGAATATGCTAGGCTCCAGGTTCATTTGAGTTGGAAAATTAATAATTCTGTTTGACAGTGATGGAACACTGACCATTTGTTGTTGTTTGTCGTTCAATAATAAAAAGGCAATTGATTGTATTATTGGTCTCTTTGTTATTAAAGCTTTAGCAAAGTACTGTTTGGCATGACTGTGAACGGAGCCCTTATGGGTACAATCAGGAACAACATAATCATCCCAGTGGGCCCCAGAAGGGAGAAAGCTGGGTTGCCCATGTGGGTTTTAGCTAGGGCCCATATTAGGCCCAACTTGAGCCCATCTGCACAGCAAAAATAGGTTAAAAGTACAAGGTGATTCACAAAGAATACATCAAAATCATTTTGAGATATTTCAAAAATAGAAAAAAAAACAATACAAAACTCTAGCTTGGACACACGTGTTGTACAAACAGTACCTTCAAGTTTTTATTGCATGTTTTACAAGTGCTCAATGTGGCCACCACTAGAAGCACAGACAACATCAAGCCGATATGAGAATTCCTCCTAAACATTAGGATCTCACAGTCCCACCATATTGTTGATTGCAGCTGTTATTTGATCTTTCATGGCATTGATATTTGCTGGAAGTGTTGGAACATCAACTTTGTCATAATCAGCCCCCACCCCCAACAACATGAAAAAGTCACACAGTGAGGTCCGGGTATCTAGATGGCCAAGAGTGGAGAGTGAGGTCTGTAGCACATCTCCTACCAATTCAGTGCTGAGCAGCATTGCCAGGTGGAAAATACAGGATTATTGTACCATAGACTCAAAATTATCATAATTTGATGGAAATTATTGTACACCCGTGAAAACCAAAATTACGCCCACTGATTTGCGACAGTCAAATATATTTGTTCTAATGTGAGCGCTCGGTGGGGGAGGGTCAAGAGGAAGAGGGGGCAAGGAGGAGGAATGGGGAGGGGAAGGGGAACCACAGGGCACCCCAGAGGCCAACTCGCCCCGAACCGCATTGCTGGGCGTTGAGCGAAAGATCACACCGAGGTGGTGCAACCCTGAACGCCAAGGAGCGCACCCCAACATAGCAACCCCCCAAGGGACCCAGAAAATGGCCGAGAGGCACCCACGACCCAGCAGAGAGCGGGAGGGCAGGGCCATTCATGATGGGCCATTGGGGACAAATACTAGAAAATTAACAAGAATGCAGTGACACCAAATATTAACCATTGGTGCTCATAGGAAGTGAATTTTGAGGAATTGGTGACTGTAAGATGTCATCAACTGGGGTTTTTACTTTATTGCAGTTATGATAGTTATCTTGTATAAAACCAAAGATATTCTGAATAAGAAATAATTGTATACATTATATTGTGCATTATTACTGCCATGCCTGATTTATTGTGTCGAAATATGGGGAAATACATATAAAGCTAACACACAATATGTCTTAAAACAGCTCAAATAATGTACAAAGTATACAATCACCAACTTTGTCACAGTATTCACAGTTATTCGAAATCAAAGCGGGCTGTTGCTTTGGGTTAAGGGGTATAAGTGACTTGAAAAAAAAAAAAAAAAAAAAATGATAAGAACGAACATAAACCAAATGTGTGTTTCTGTTAAAGGGGCAAATTTGTGGAACAATTATGAAATTGAACTGAAAAAAAAATGTGAATCAATTACTGTATTTAAAAAGAGGTTTAAAAAGATAATGATAGAAAAATATGTAAATATGTAAATCAAGTATAAATGTAAATAAATCATAAAAATATGTTGGGCTTTATTTTCACGCTCTCTTCTGTAATGGGTAAGGACTTACAACTCATACCAATATATCTGTGCACTTAAGATAAACATGTTTTGTTTATTTTCTATTGTTTAATTTTATGTTAGTAAGAACAACTTAGTATATTATTATGATAGAAGTAAGACTAGGTAAGCTTTTGTACTTCCTCCTACTCCTTTTGAACATGTAAATTATACTATTGACGATTTTTTGTCTTTTTTTTTTCCTTTTTAACTTCAACTTGTATTTTGTGCTTGTGATGTGTTTGTGTTCAATAAACTCAATCAATCAATCAATCAATCAATTAATCAATCAATTAATCAATCAATCAATCAATCAATCAATCAATCAATCAATCAATTTTAAGCAACAAAACTGCAAAACAACAGCTGCCGCAATGTTTGACGACGCCCATCGGCCACAGTGGCGCAAGTCAATGACGTAACACGCTCTGTCCCAATTGTTGCACGCTTGTAACCTTGCGCTCTTGACCACTAAATGCACCTCAATTAAGTATACATTTCATTGAGAATTTTAGAGTGTAGTCTATTGACTCAACCCCGCAACACAAAAAAACTAAACAAATAATCAGCCACGAAAGCTGTGTGTCGTTAATTTGTGCAGTATAGTCCAATGGTTGCTTACCCATGTGAAAGTTATGTAGTGATGCATTTAATAAATATCAGTCACTAATAAGTTATTGTAGTTATTAAATATACATTAAATTCATCACGTTATCAAATTATAGAAACAATATACCAAAATGGAGAATATATGTTAAGTATCCCTTTAAGAGATGTGGCATGTTGCTACTTGCGTAAAAATTCAGTTTCTGTTGCCACCAAAGAAACATAACTCCTTTGCACACCAAGATTTTTTTTTTTTTTTTTTTTTTTTTTTTAACATTACAGTTTATATCTATAATCTTTAACAAAGCCTTCTCACTTCAGGAAGTTTCATCTGACCAACACTATTTCAGTGTACTGTTTTTCAAACTACTCCTATGACTAATGCGTCATGAATTCAATGTTATGCATCATGCAAAGTTGTGTATGATCATTTACATGATCATGTAAAGTGATGCGTCACATTCATCATCGTGTAAGGTGATGCCCTAAAGCATCCCAATACTCACATAAAAGACCAATACTGTTTTGATGTCTCTGACATCACAGCTGTGTCAGCATGTGTTGAATGCTCAGCGTACTGTATAATGTGTGATACAGAATGTACCAAAATGTTAAATACGCTATATGAACAAGACGAGTCGAGAACAGTAAAATTCCATCGCCACTGTGTCAACATATAAGGAAGGTATGTAACGTAATGTATGTTAAGTTTGGAACTACATGAGTAAGTACTTCAATAAATGTTCCATTTTGCCAACATTTTCACATAACATTAAAATAGTACTCAGTAGAGCTCAGAATGAACCGCTAATTGTTCCATTCGTTTGTGAGGTTAAAACCTAATTCACTAGGGAAGGGATATGAAGAATTAACAGAGCTGGACAAAACCGTTGTTACATCTTCCTGTCATTGACGGATGTTGACCTTTCGGCAAGTGCTTTATGTCGTGAACCCTCATAAAACTACACAAAATGAGAAAGACTTGCTTGAGTTGGTGCTCAGTCCATGTATTTTTTCTCGAGGCTTTGTATCATAAAGCACTCACCGAAAATGCGGGAGCACTCGCCAAAATGTGGGAATCCGTCATGTAATGACGATTCTGCCCAGCTCTGAGAATTAACATTTGCCGAAATGAACATTACTTTAGCAAACACAATATTAATGTATATATTATTGTGTGTTATTGCCAACAGAAAACCGTCTCCCTCTCAATATGTGTCACAACAACCAAATAATCCCAGGCATTGTCTTCAGGTGTTGGAATAAAGTTTATAATTGCTGAAATACCACACAAGACCATGCGTGCTATAAAGGTTTTAATTGCATATAACAAAGAACGTTGTGGTTTGTGTTTTGTTTTTTGTTTTTTACAGGGACAGGGACATGTCAGGTTTTGCCTCAAACCGTTTACCTCCAAACGCTGCTTTACCATCGCGAGCTGTGACGCCAGTCTACAACACAAACCCTCGGCCACTAGGCCCGGGCAGAGGTTATAATGGGTTTATTCCCATCCAAAACAGTTATGTCTCTCTACAGAACAGTTTCATGCAGCCAAATCCAATGATAACTCCACCCAACATGCATTTTGTGCCAATGAGCCATCAGAATATTCAACCTCTTCCACAGAACATTGAGACACGTCCACACATTCCTGGACAGGTAAAATTATCATCAATTTAGTTGACTACAAGAAAGACTCCAAGAAATGTTTTTGCTCCATTAAACCATTTGCATTTCTCTCTTCTGCTTCTAGACTAATTTTGTACCAGAGGTTATGTTGCCTAACGGCATGAAAATGTGTCCTGTTGGATTGCTGTAAGTAAGACAGATGTACATTATTAACAAACCAACACTGAAATATTGGGATAGCTGATCATGCCTACTGTGTGAATCTGTGAAGGAATGGAGAACTGTTGTACAAAGTTACAGCCGCAAACTTTACGGCTCCTCTTCCACCCACCGTCACCAAACCAAAGTAAGATCTTGCTATTTATCTCATTTGCAGCTGTTTGAATGCTTGAGGCAAATACCGGTTCAAAAAGTCAGTGCTGTTATATAGAATTGACAATATATTTCTTAAATAGTGAATGGGCGAGGTGTTAGTCATTTATGTTATTTGCAGAAATGTATTCCCGTTACTGGTCTGTAAAACCATGCGGTATTAATGATTGGTTTCTTTTCAATCCAATTGCCAGGGCTTAGTTTCTCTAAAACAGAGGTTGGCCAGATGGGTGTTGTCAGATCGGGTGTACTGGATTATGGAATGTAATTTGACCTCTGCATTTAGATAATGTCCACATATAACTTCCTACTTCACAGTACTTATGTTATATACAATCATGTTGTTAAAGAGATTCAAGACTTATAACTCATTTTCCAGTACTGGATTAGGCATTGTATGTAAAGAATAAAAGTGCAAATACATCTGGCATCTTATTGCCTGAATTTTCTTTTAAACCAATTAAGTATCAAAATAAGAACATACTGGTCACAATGTGATGTCATATCCCGTGCGTAAACAAACGCCGCCTTCGTCCATTCCAATGGGAGTGTGTTGACGTAATGGGCAAGAATAAGACCCTCTTCGATTCCAAATACTGCGGCAATTGTGAACAGAGTCAAATCTTTAGCACGGCAGGTTTCATGTCATTCAGTCGTGGCCTCTCCTAATGTGGGCTAAAGCGTGCTTAGCACACGACATGTAGCTTTGCCTAGCAGAGTAAAAGTCACCCGGATGTCTACCATCCACTTCGACTCGCCGGCTGGCTGGATCTGCCAATTTCATCCGGCTTTTGGCTGGAAACAGATCTTTGGCGAGTCCTAGTACCAGTCCTAGCGAGTACCGTGCTGATTTTGAAGAAGTGCTTCTTTGCTATAAGGCGTAATTCCCTTCCTCATGAGTTCTTTGTTGTCACTGGCAGCCATGTCATTCAATGTGTATATTTATGCACGCGATACGTCAAGATGATCACGTGACTGTCCAAAATGGCCAATACAGTACTTAGCAAATATATTCATAAAAAGTGTTGTGAAATCAGAAGCGCTCAACATAAATTGACAATTTGTTCAGGGAAGAGTGTAAATTAACCATTTCACAGAATAGCTGCTTAGTTATTCATAAGTCTTGTGTTCCTTTCAGGATATGGCACTATTTAAAATGTTGATGTAACCTTTGTGTGAAGATAAAGTGGGGGCTCCATGTAACAGTGCCTAACGGTGTACTGAACTGTACAGTTTGGTGGGAAAATAGCTATACTAGTAAAGTCTAATTACAACTAATTATTTGGACCATTAGTTTTGTTCGAGAAGGAAAACAAGTAGCTTCTGTTTGAAAAAAATAAATAATAATAATAATAATAATAATAATAATAATAATAATAATAATAATAATAATATATTAATTAGGTCTTATTGGGTTTTTGAATTTACAATGTAACATGATCTTTTTTCTCAGAATGGCTTCACAAACTCAAACTGGTATGTTCTATTTTAGGAAGAAACCTAGAAAAGGAGACGACCAATACGCAGAGCAAACATATGTCAAGAAACCTCTAAATGCCTTCATGTTGTTCTCAAAAGAACATAGGCAAGCAGTCAAGGAAAGGTCTGCCTCAATGAATATTGCTGTTATAAATGAGACCTTAGGAAAGATGGTAAGTGTTACATAAATTTACAAAGTTGTTTAAAAAATAAAAAAAACAACAAACATTCAAATCGGTGGTAGCCAGATTATTTTTTATTATTTTAATTTTATTTTTTTCCCTTACAAGCCCTCTAAATTTCCATGCGTCTAAGCATACTCTCAAACTCCTCGAGCATTTTTTGGGCCACGGTGAGCAACGTCAAGACCAAACCAATATCATACCTGACCTGTCCAAAAGACGGAGATCATAACAGTTACTTACAAAATGAAAAAGCCCCACCTATATATCATAATGGATAGTATCATTGGATAGATACAGTATTTTACCACTAATAGAAAATGAGTGAGTTTGTAAGAATCGGGCTAAGGTGGTCTCACTGAGCGGTGAATTTAGCGGATGTTGGATTTTCATCATGGTTTGCTAAACGTTGCAAAGACATTCGCCAGATGTCAGGGTGACAAGAAATACTGTGAAATAGAACCCCGTTTCCATCAAATGAGTTTACATCAGTGATTCTCAAATTAAGAAGTGGTGCGATGCCAGGGTTAAAGTAATTGCACATCCACTACAGTAGATAGCATGGCACTTTAATTGTCAGAGAATAATGTAATAACGTGTGTTTGTCCATAATTAATACGTTATACTCAGATTTCACTGCACTTAGTATGCTAAATTTGTTTGTGTGTTAATTTTACAATGTGTTGTTTCATCAACACAGTGGCATCTGCTACCAGAGGAGGAGAAAGCCAAATTCTACGAGCTGGCTGAAAAAGAGAAGCGATTGCACTCCCAGCAGCATCCAGACTGGTCCTGTCGCCACAACTATGTGGGTTTGACTCATTTGCATACACCAATGTACTAGCAAATAGCAAACAAAGCAGTGTTTATTCTTTCACTTTGTAGCTGATATTATAGTGTTATATGTGCTTTTTCCCCCTCAATTTTAGGGCAAAAAAAGGTACAATAAAAGAATCCGAGACTTAACCACTGGCAGCGTGCAGGGTAAGGCAATATTTAAAATGGAATGAAATGTGACTGAACTCTGTCAAGGGAATATACAAGAGGAATGTATACTTATCATAAAGTCTTCTTGGCCCCGCCACAACATCTGTTTTTAAAACGTTTTATGTTTTTTTTCAAGAGGAGCTTTGAAACATTATAAATTATTCTCTTCAGACAGGTTTCTTCACTACTACCCTCAAAGCAGCTGTTGGTGGCCCCTCTTCTGAAGAAAGAGCAATTATAAGATATTAACAATCTTAATTAACTCCCGACCAGTATCAAATTTACCATCCTTGGGCAAAATTTTAGAAAAAAAAACAACTTTTAAGCAAATCAATAACTTTTTATTTATTTATTTATTTATTTATTTATTTATTTATTTATTTATTTATTTATTTATTTATTTATTTATTTATTTATTTAAAATTCACCATCTGGTTTTAAGATGAACCACAGAACCGTGACTGCCCTTGTCAAGTTTTTAAGGTTTTATTTTAGAAGCAATCGTGATCATCATAAACTGGCGGTGTGGGTTCTGCTTGATCTTAGTACTTCCTTTTTTCAGAGTAGACGATGACATTCTTTCAAACTGACTTAAATATCTGGTTGTTGCTCATGAATGGTTTTTATCCTACCTCACTGAGGTAGTCTGTCGTGTGTGAAATAAATATAGCAGTTTCATTTTTCCAGCAACAGCGACATCTGAACTTCCGGAGGAGCCACGACAGGCAGAGAGTGAGAATGACGACAGCCCTGCTTCTTTGTCAGTGGATTCAACGACTGAACAGCTCTCTTCGGAACAAAAACCCCCACCATAAATGCAAGATTGACGCAGCCAGTACCTCCCCGGACTCACATTTTTATTTTTATTTTTATTTTATTTTTTTTATTCTTGTAAAGTATTTGTTTTTGTTAACCATAGCCTTTTTGGTGTATTATGAGAACTCAACAGTCACAAATTGTATAAAAACATAGTTTTATTTTTGTATGAGAAAAGGCTTGCTACAATATTGACAAATCACATTAAATGAGTTATTCTCAGTTTTCTGACAAGTTCCTAATATAATTGCCACCATTTTTGATGACTGCGGATTGCAAATCCACTCCATTGTTAACAATATAATTATGTAACAATTGCAGAGACATACTGTATGAAGAAAATGGTGAAGCGACTAATTTTTAAATGTGATTGCGCCTATCAGCTTGGACCTTCCCTTCAGTTCAGGGAGTACACAGTTTTTGGGGATGATGGGTGGAATGGTGGAGTGTGATATCATGCAGACACATGTAGTGTTGTGTTAGCTAGCATACGACAATTGGGATGGAATCTGGAAAACAAAAAAAACAAAAAAAATAACAGGCCGGATTCGAGCACAGCCTAAACTCCATCTCAGACTACAAGAAAACTGAAAAAACAAAGTTTATTCTAGCACACGTACTCACAAACGCACCATGCACAAGCGGACGCAGAGGCTGCAGTAAACGAGCTTATCGGCCGGTTGAGTAGAAGCAATAGCAGCGGGGACCGATCACATTCAGGATCAAGACTGTTGTTTCTGCACCTGGCTACCAACTGCTCCACCTCATATCTGTACTCCAGGTTAGTCTTCACTGATAAAAACCCACCAATGTTGTGTCGTATGCAAAATTTAAAGTAATTGGTGGCAGACCTGGCGTGTTCGTGTGTCGTCATTGAACAGCAAGCTGCTCAGGACACATCCCTGGGGCGAGCTGGTGCTGAGGGTGATGCCAACTGCATGGAGGTGGTGTGTGCAACCGGCAGTGCATGTGGAATGATGGCATTATCACCTTAATGTCTGTTGTTGCTAATTTAATATGTCTTAAAGCAGGAAATGAATGAAAAAAGTGTTTTTTCCAGCACAAAAATAAATACAACATTTTACAAATACTAAAGTATAGATAATACAAACATAAACATAGTATTACAAAATACAAAGTGTAAAGGAAAGTTTGTTGCAGTCACGTTCAAGTACTAAGAAGAACAGTAATTGCACTGTATTACTATTTACGGCACAGGGAACTAATATAATAATAATCTAGACTAAGTGCAATTTCTGGAGAAATTGAATGGGAATGCTGAAATCTGAATGCTAATAGCCAAATGCTAAGCTGAATGCCTATGAAGTAAATTGAAAGATAAATTATGTGAATATTACAAACGTTTAATTGAAGTTGAAAGATAAATGAATAAGAAAAAAACTTGAACTGCAATCTGTCTAAGGTGGGATTTAATCATTTCAGAGAAATTCTAATCCATTTCCTGTAACGATAGTTGTTATCAAACCATCAAATGTACTGAAATGGGGTCCAAGTGGGGTTTGAACCCAGGCTCTCCATGGGGAACTGAGCTAAATTGTCTTGTTCAAATTCATGGCTAATGGTGTATTTATTTTATAAATAGCCATCTGATGAAAGCCAATGTGCATTTATTCATTTCAGCGAACTTGTAATGCATATACTGATATCATAGTCAGTTGGTATACATATACAGTTACAAGTATATCACTAAGTATAATTGCCATGGATATATTTGCAATGCACAGTCAGACATGGGATTTGAACCCAGGACCTCCTGGTTACTGGCCAATGCACTTAACCAAGTGCGTCACTTAGCAGTGTCAGAGAGCTCGTAATGATGATCAGTAGTACGTATAGAAATGGGCATGGAAAGGGACTTCGAAAAAAGTTCAATGTCAGTCCCAATGAAAATGAATGGGAAAAAGTTGATATTTAACATTAAATTGTGCTAGTACTGTAAGTAATGTGGAATCAGTTGATATATACCCCAGAAGGCGTCAATTTTTGAAGCAAGTTGAAATGTGGACGGTGTAAATCGGAAGTATTATGTGGGAGTTGTTTGATGGCAAAAAAGCGAGGAGAATAAAAATCCGAATAACATGTGAGATGCTTTCAGCATTCCCACAATAACAAAGATAATGTGGTCTTTCCTCCCCTCATTCCATTAAATAGTATTTGCACAATTCCACATAAAAAAATAAATAAAATAATTCTCAATAGCACATTCATCATAACACAATTCACCTTATTACCATTCGAAATTCAAAATGTTAAACTCATTCAGTTGCCTTTGGATCCATTTTCACCATTCCCACAATTCCCACATACCAAAAATTCCACATTTTCCACCAACGTAGGCCTATTAGAAATATTTCACCTAAATATTTCTATAACATTCTATATAATTTAATATCATTCCATGTCATTAAATATCATTCCACATCACGCCTCATCATTCCACATCGTTTAATATCATCCCATAATCATTCCAGTCTTTTCATCAACACATTATTTCTACATTTAGGACACATTTCAAGTTTTATTCATGAAACCCCCTGCCCCTAACAACATGTTTTTTAAGTCTGTCTCACGTTTCACTTTTTATTTCATGTTTTGCAGTTAAAATGCAACCTCGGTGACATGCATGGTGCTACTAAGTAAGTCAGCCACAAGATTAGACACGCTGGTCTAGTTCAGGGTTCAACATCCACATTTCTGTCTTTTAGTGTGTCTTGTTGCATTTTTTTTTGCATTTTTGAAAACCGCAATATCAAACAGCAGCCACCAGAGGGAGGTGTAGGACTGTACTTGGGGGTGGGGGTCGAGGGACGAATACTAAAACAACTGGCATTATTGAGTACATTTAAGCATGAATAATAATAATAATAATAATAATAATAATAATAATAATAATAATAATAATAATTGACGTGAAAATGAAAAGGTTGTTGAATTTCTTTACGTAGAAACCATTTGTTTATGTTAGTGTATGTGTAAATTACTTTGAAGCACCTTTGGTGTCCTCACCAGAATCACTCAGTTATAATGAAAATGTAACAGAATAACTCTTTCGTCCTATTAGAAGCGGCCAAACATTTGCACACTACCTGTACACTGATAAGGCTCTTAAAATGTGTTTCCTTAGCTACTCTCAACAACTCTGCGTACAAAATCTGGGCCGAATCATCATGAAGGGACTGGAGGTAGACTGCTGACAGTTGTTTAACAGATCTAAAACAAAAACTGTCTATTTTATTTTATAGTTGTTTGCATTTTATGAGCTGGATTTTGTTTTTCATTTGTTTGTCAAAGCACTGTCAAGACCTGTTTTTTAAAGGCACTATACAGAAGAAGTATATTATTATTATATTGGAAAGTCATGTTTAGGTAGACAAGTATATGAACATCTTCATCTATCCATTTTATTGTACATACTAAGGTCACTGGTAAGCTCAATGTTATCTCAGCTGACTTTGGACGAGAGATACACCTCGGAGTGGTCACCAGACACTTGCAGATAAATATGTCCTTTCCAGTTACAATAACTAGTGTTAGCGCTTACATTCTGCCTCAGGGTTAAATTTGCCACTCATGACTCACATACTGAGATGACAAAGTGTTAACAAGCTTCTCCGTTACGATTTGTTTTTTTCTTCATCAGTGATGTGATTTATTAGTTTACGGGATCTAATTATAGCAAAGCCAAACCTCTGAAAGACCTTGAAAAAGAGATAAACAGGTTTCCAAGGCAACCTCATCCAGCAGGACCAATTAGACTTGACAAACATTAACATTAAAACGCTTGCGGATGAAACAACAAAATCCTTAATAGTACTTGAAACCCATGTTTTACTCGCGCTATTGTTCGTCACTTGTGTCTTCAGACGACATGCCACCCACTAGCTATGTATGACCACGCACCTGTTGGCTTTGTAGTGTCTACAGTGGTCCATCTACCGGGGGAGGGTAGATCTAATTAAATTGTGTCTCTCCTTTCCGCCCTCTGTCTCAGTGAGATGGCTTGGCTTTGTGTGTGCTGTCAGAGCCGCAGGCAGGAAACAAGATCAATAACAAATAGTTTAAACTGGAGGGTCTGATTATATTTTGCCTGTTTTTCTCTGGAAAACTGACCAGGTGTATGCAATTGTGGATCCCTTGAAGAGTCAGTGGTAGAAAATTTAATAAGCCCTGAAAACTATAAATTGCACTATGAGTAAAGTATGTACGTTAGAACTTTGAGAAGATTTGGAAAAGACATCTCAAGACGTACTTATAGAGTTTTTAGTCTCAGACTGAGATTTTACAAAGACTGTGAATTTTGCTGGGTCCCTATTTACAAGACTACAACTTGACGCATCTTGAGGCAATTTTTGCCCACAATGACAATTTTCCCATTATGCTATTGTTAGAAACCTGAAAATGGAGAAGTAGAAGCGTTTGGCTACAGCTGCCAGAGTTTATGCAACAGTTTGTGCAGGGGGAAAAAAAACAAAAAAAAACAAAAACAAAAAAAAAACAAAGAGAGAATGTGGGCATGGCTCTGATCATATATTATTTAAAAAAATATGAATGCTAAAAAAAAAAAATACATTATTTTTTTTATATATCCATCCATTTTCTTAACCGCTTACTCCTCACAAGGGTCGCGGGGGCTGCTGGAGCCTATTCCAGCCGGCTTCAGGCAGTAGGCGGGTGACACCTTGAACTGAGACAAACAACCATCCACACCTAGGGACAATTCAGAGCGCCCAATTGACCTGCCATGCATGTCTTTGGGACGTGGGAGGAGACCGGAGGACCCGGAGAAAACCCATGCAGGCACGGGGAGAACATGCAAACGCCACCCAGGAATGCCGGAGCCTGGATGCGTCCTCAGTACTGGGAGGCGGATGTGCTAACCAGTCAGCCACCGTGCCACCATATTTTTATATATTTACATTTTATTTCTAATGACTTAGTTTACATAATAATTTATCTCACCAGTGCAAACCACCTCCAACACCATCTCGAGCTAAACAATTCTTGACCACCAGCTCAACAGTCATTGCGCAATTAGAATGGGACCAGGAGATGAGTTTTTTTGTTTGTTTGTTTGTTTTACCAACGTTTAACCGCACAGCTTCAGCTGTTACATTTGTCATGTTTCAGTTTTGGGGGTTTGGGTTTTGGGCTTAGTTTTGGCTGTTTATGTTGTCTTTTGTCTGGTTTTGTCTCGTCTTAGTTAACCTCGTACACCTGTGTGTGTTTCCACTCCCCGTATGAGTTGCTAATTAGTGCCCTCCGCCTGCTGTGTTTCCCAGGTGTGTCTTCTTAGTGTCTCGTTATTGTTGTATTTAGTGAGTGGCGTTTGTTCACGCGTCGTGGGAGCATTGTCTTGTCTTGTCTTGTCTTGTCTTGTCTTGTCTTGTCCAGTAAAGGGTGCTAAGCAGTGTTGCCAGGTGTACGATAATTATTATATTTTTACAATAATTTGACCCTCTGTACAAACAATAATCCTAAAAAAAATGTCAAATGTACGATAATTTGACCATTTAGGATTATTGCAAAAACTGAAACTGCCAGAGTTTTTTTTTTTTTGTTTTTTTTTTGCGAACCCTGAAAGCATCTGTTATCATGTGACATAATACCAGCCAATCGCGCTTTGCTGAGCATGAGTAACGAGAGACGTCCAGGCATTGATTGGCTGAATGATAAGTGCCCGCCCCCAAGAGACACTCCCAAACAGGAAATCACGCACGACTCAAACCACCTATCCAGTCATATATACAGATCAGTGATGTTAACCCGCAACGAAGCCTTGAGTGCCTGTGAGCGGTGAGTGCTTTTAAACACAAGACTACATTTGACTGTCGCGAATCAGTGTATTTTGGTTATGACGAGTGTACAATAATTTCCATCAAAATACAATAATTTTGAGTCTATGGTACGATTTCCCACCTGGCAGCGCTGGAGTTAAGCTGTTAGTAGTTTCTCAACGTCTGGTCAAGTTTCTCAATGTCTGGTCAAGTTTCTCTACGTCTGGTCAAGTGTTCTCTCGTCCACGCCAAGTGTTCTCTCAAGTATTCTCTCATCTACTCAAGTCTCCACGTCTACTCAAGTGTCTCCACGTCTACTCAAGTGTTTCCATGTCATTCCAAGTCAATCCTGCCAAGTCTGTCCACGTCTTGACCAGTCTGTCCACATTCAGTCCAGTCATCATGTCAAGTCTTCTCACGTTCCATCCAGTCCTTTATTCAGTCAGTTAAAGTTATTCTTCTTCCTGCCTTTCTCCCTGCCTGGTTTCTCCGCCTTTGGATCCGTCCATACTCCACGTACCATAACAAGATTTAGTCATATGTAGTCATTTTAAGTGGTAAATCTCCACTCTGTCGTGATCGAGTAGAGAGGATGGGCTGTTTTGACCTAAGCTTAACCTTCCCACTTTTTGGACGTAACCTGTTCTACGGCGTACGGAGCTCTCACATTTTTGCCAGTATTCACCTGGGAAGCCACTCTTGTCGATGTTTGCGAAGTTTCCTGTTATCAGTTTTGACAGAGCTAAACTAATTGTTGTTAGTTGTGTCACAGCACCGCAAAGAACAAAAAACTTCTGATAATCTCAAACATGTTTGCTGTTGTTTTATGGCCAAGACTAGGAAAATAGTGACCTAAAACAGGGTAGGTTCCCAGCTCGCACTAAATGATCAAGATGGACTCTAAAACTTCCAGTTTTCAGTCTGTGCAAATAGATAGCTGTGAGCCCAGCATGTGACTGAAATTGATTTAAGTAATTACAGATTACAGTACCAGAAATGAGACCTAATTTCCAATAAAATAATAATAATAATTTACTCTCAGTGCTTAACTTCCTAACCTGGGATTGACTGGTGACCAGACCAGGGTATTGGCTCCCTTTAACCCAAGTTAGCTGGGATAGGCTAAAACAGGCTAAAAATGGACATTTCAAGCCAAGTACTTTTTATTCATTTTTTGGCATTTTAGAGAAACATTGCATATACAGCATATAAATGGAAGCATGAAAAGATGAGGAATGTTCCTTGCTTCCGGAGCCATCCATTCCCAAAATAGAATCTATGGTGGGTTGTAAAAATGCAAAACACAGTCTTTGTGTGATGGAAGGACTAATCGGCAAAGGTACTGAAAATGCATTTTCAACCCTTAAATTTTGTAAACGTTGTGGGGAAAAAAAAACGCTATATAAGAGGCAAAAACTGCATATCAGCTTTAGAGTTGAATTTTCCTGTCAAGACACTTGTGCACTGTCAGTCAACTATCAAAACATTCAACTTATATTGTTATAGAAAGCGTCAGTAAGCCTTTGTTGCCTCTTTATATGCTGACTTTCATTTTTTGCTTCTCTCTTACCCCAGTCTAAAAAAGCTTCAAAGTAGTTTAGGCGTATCCCTCGCCATGGTAACAGCATCTCTCTCATGCTTGCGCACACACACTCGCTCACATCTCATAATTCTGCCCTACCCAGCGCTATACCACTGTACCCTCCCCCCATGTGCATTGCCCCCCCCCCCCACACACACACACTCTTGCTCCCCTCTCTCTCCTGCATTCCCTCAACCTCTCCTGCTCTGTCAGCCGCTCCACTGTTAATGCCGCGTTGACCACTGACCGCAAGATGTTCACACCGGCTTGCAAAGGATCTTCAGGGGAGGCGAGGTAAGGCACCGGATGCTGCCAGCATCAACTGGAGAGCCAAAACACTGATGGCAAAAGCAGGCGTTTTTGTATGATTAGTGTGAGAACTCTCCAGATGGAGACAAGAGGCAGCATGAGTTGCTGGCTTTGTACGACTCCTCAGCATTTGCACCAAAACAAGTGAAGTGGAAAGCTATTTTAAGGATTTCTTGACTACAATGTTCTCAATATCCTTGAACTCTCAATAAAATGTGTGGATTCAATTTGTGTGTGTGTGCGTGTGTGTGTACAGTACATGCGCAAGTGTGAGTGGAAGCGTGATGGCATGCAAATTGTCTTCTGTGTACTGCTGCAATGTCTGGCCATGGTTGCCACATTCTGTGTTGGTTTATAACACCATATGGCACATGTGAGCGTGTGCGTGCGTGCGTTATGAGACTGGTGAGTGGCAGCATGAAGTTAGGTTTCTGCATATGTGCGTGGGTGGTTATGAAGAGCACCTTCTATTTTCATTCAACTGAAAACATTGGTCGCTTTAGTCAAGTTGTAATGAAGGAAAACAATGTCAACGATGGAGAGAATGGAGATTTTTTTGTGTGGTAGTAGTAGTTTTTCAAAGATGAATATTACACTGACATAATTTGTTGGCAAGCATGCTTTTAACTCTTGCGTGTCAGTTAATTCACAGTTCAAGCATGTTTTTTTTTTTTTTTTTTTTGTCTCTCCAAGTTTGTGTCTTCGTATGTACAGTATATGCGAGTGAGTCAAAATCAAGCCTGTGGGTGTGCGTATGTACTGTATGCGGTACAGAAAGGAGCAGCGGGATTCAGCGAAATGTGCAGCTCTGAGTCTATGAGGTAATAGCGAACATTCCTTGAGCAGGAAACAATTCACTGGTATTTTTGCAGTAAGATATGGCAAATCAATTGAATGTTTATCATAATGCAGTAAATATGCTATTTTACAAGCAGTCCTTTGTTAGGTCAAATATGACTAGCTCATATTGCATAACATGTTGATATTGATAGATATTTTTGAGCAATGCAGCCCAAGATTACAGAAGCAACTTGACTCTCAATGCTAAAATGAAGAAAAAAGGGCAAAAACAAATACATGGGCAGTAGTTCCTGGACTCGCTATTCTCGTTCATGTTAACGACTTGAGTCCCGAATCGACTCAATTTGGTTACTTTTCCCCAAAATGTTTCATAGTTCAATGAAAAAGCTGATTTGATTCCCGTTGTGTTGGACTAGCCTCGTATTGGATACCACTGAGCTCGTTCATCTCTGACATCTATTTCATCTGTTGCTAGGATGGCGTGAGAAGCCAAAAGGCATTATGCAGCCTAATACTCCTGTTGCTAGGACAGCGTTAGCCATACAAATATTCCATCCATCCATCCATTCATCCATTTTCTTGACTGCTTATTCCTCACAAGGGTCAAGGGGATGCTGGAGCCTATCTCAGCTGGCTTTGGGCAGTAGGCGGCGCACACCCTGGACTGGTTGCCAGCCAATTGCAGGGCACACAGAGACAAACAACCATCCTCACTCACAAATACACCTAGGGACAATTCGGAGCACCCAATTAACCTGCCATGCATGTCTTTGGAATGTGGGAGGAGACCGGAGTACCCGGAGAGGACCCACGCGGGCATGGGGAGAACAGGCAAACTCCACCCAGGAAGGCTGGACTCGAACCCGAGTCCTCAGTACTGGGAGGCGGACGTTCTAACCAGTCACCACCGTGCCGCCCACTAATAGTCCTATAAACACAAAACAACTGTTTCCGGGAATCAGCCCAAATGTGCGTATATAGCTTCTGCGAATATACAATGCCTATGTAGAAGGGATACAGGACTTCCCTTTCAAGAATTCCTCTATGGCGACAACATGCTGACATTCTGACTCAAATGGGAAAATTCTGATTTTGCATTAATTTCCTTGTTCCTGCAACCTGGATAAGTGGAGGGAAATGAATGGATGTATTTTTGATGTTACCTAGCATATTTATAGAAGGTTAGATGTTTATACTGTAAATGTGTCACTGTCTGCATTACCTTGAGAGTGAAAAAGACTGTTGACACAGTCACTGCAACACTTCAGTCAATAGCTCATTTTAAGATCTTTGGTGTTGAGACGCCAGGTGTTGTCAGCAAATTTGCCATGCTCTGCACTTGAGCTTAACTCAAAATAGAAAGGAATAATCCACAAGCTATTTCCTTTTATCAGTGAGATGGTTTTAGAAATGCAGAAATCAAAGTGCATTTATCCTTTCAGTGATTTTTTTTTTCAGCATCTGTGCAGCTGCAGCGACAGCATATTATATTGTCACCTTTAATCCAGGCTAACTAATCCCTTGCGATTTGTTAAGCAGGATTCTGACAAAAGTTATAAGGGGGAAAAAAAAAAAAAAGACATAAATATGTGTGCCAACAGTTGTGTCTTCGTTTTTGTACACGGTCAATTAATTAAGCATTCCTTTATCTTTTTATCGTATTTATTACACCTTATTTTGATGCTCTTTTTTTATTCTCACAAGCCTTGGGACTTAGTTATTTGAGGCTAACCTGGAACCATGGCTCCAGCTTTTTTTTTTATCGTATTTTGTGCCATGCCTTGAATTTTCGCTTGTTACTAATAACTACCTAATGCTTCGAGACTCATAAATATTTTCAAATTAAGCTAAAAAAGAAAAAACAGGTTTCTATATAATATCATTCATTTTTGTAAATTGTTAAACACCAATAATATCTTGTGTTTCTACAGTAAGTCACTCTATTTAGTGGGTGAATAAAGTTTTTGTTGTTTCGCTTGTTTTATTTGCAGAATCTCAAACAATCTTCATTTTTCTTATATGAAACCATTGAATCCCAGATGTGTCTTTTGTTTTTGCAGTTCATTCTTTTCCCCTTCATTCTTCTACTCTCAATTGGATAGTGTAGACTTTGATCAGCGAGACCCCTTCAGACCTTTACACTTCAGCTTGAAAATGAAGTAATGAAAAAAATGTTGTTCTTCCCTTGGTACACATGATAAAGCCTATATATGTGTGAGTTGATGATTGTGTGGGCAAAGTGTTGTCAGTTGGCTCCTGTGAGTGTTTGCCATTATGTTTGTAACCATCGCTTGCAGAGAAGGAGAAGTGTATGGAATTATGTTTTCTCTGACCAATCCCATTTATGTAAAAATAAGAAAGAAAAAAAAATAACCTGTGTGTCTCTCTATTTTTATTTTTTTTTGCCACTGTCATAGCATGTTAATTTGTCTGCATGAACGATTATGTCGGCTTGTGTGAGTGCAGCTCTATTGAGTGCAGCTCTAGGTGCATTAGTGCATGCACTAAATGGACGACGCTACAGTATGTGCTGTAGCCTATGATTGTGTACGTGAACGTAGCCTATACTGTGCGTGCATGTAGGCGGGCATGTCACTTTTACTAAAATCCATCGAGAAGCAAATCCATGAAAAGTAGGTGGCTACACTTGGATAAAATGCTAAATGGATTAAATTAAATATGCTTAAATGTTGGTAAGATTACATGATTTCTTGTGTTCTAACATGTTCTTTACAAATATGACATTTGTGTAATGTATACATTAAGGACAGGGTGTAGAGCCCCCTGAAAATCGAGATAGGCCTTTTTTTTTCATTCCTGTAGGTAAGACAGTGGAAACTAACAGTGCAAATCATATTTTTGGGGTAGTGCCAAGGTTGACCTGTGAGAGGCAGCATGGTGCGACAGGACACATAACAGCTAATAAAGACAAAGAAGAAGAAAAATAACTATTTTAACTTATTTAACTTATTTATTACTTGCAGGGACAATTTGTAGTTGCTGTTTTTAGTGTGATGAGTAACATAAAGGACAGGTTACAAAAACATTCAACATAATCAGTCTGACAGACTTCATGCAGGTGAAAATTGGACCCCACACACATGGATTTGGAAAAAAAAACAAAAAAAAAAACAGAACATGTTTCACATTTGTGATTGCTGGCCCAGACTGGTTTCAGAGCAGCCTTGGTAGGGAAAGTCACACTTAACACCCCACACCACAGGATCAGGTCAGGTTATTATTTTTAAAGCAATCCAGTAATCAAAGCCTTGCTGACTTTAATCGGAACGAGGGATTCAGGCTAAAATTATCAGTAAAAGAACAAGAAATGCTTGTTGCCTAGATGAAAATATTCCTACAAAAAACGTTAGATGACAATTGAGATTGGCAATTGAGATCCGTTACACTCATTCTGCATCAAGGACGATGAGTAACCAAGTCATGAAAAGCTTTCTTAAGGTATGATAGTTGTGCCTTAAATGAAACACAATACTTGAATATCAGACAAAAGACTCAATCAATCTGACTTCAAAAAAATCACACAATTTTCAGCAGCTGTACCTTCAGTAGTAAGCAGGAATCTTGAAGAGGGTTGGGGCTTTTACAAACAAAAATAGTAAACATTAATAAATAGGACATTATTTTTGGCTGGTCAGCATTTTGGAGAATAATCAAACTAAAAAAATGGGCCACGTGTCGCTCCAGATAATTAACCTCATAACGCCTGCGTTACTGTAAGCAGCTGAAAGACACTAGCAGGAATATAATTTTTCAACCGAAATATATGTAGAATAATGTTATAAAATACACTTCAGAAAGAGGAAGAAAAGTAGTTGATGTGCACATGCGGTAAAGGCAGCTAACAAATATAATGTAAAAATAATAATGTTCCGTAATAATGTAACAAATATATTGTAGATGTAAATGATAGAGCCCTCAGGAGCATTTTTTTATTTTTATTTTTTTGCTTTGTGTGACAGGGGATAGTTTTAACAGCATTGTTGTCTGTACATAGTGCTTTTCAAAACCTTCCAAAATGTTCTTATTTTATCTATCATATGTAAAAATGGTCCACGATTGACCTCATAGTCAACATTTGGTCATGAAACTATTTCCTCTTATAAATAATATATCTGTATCACCCATAAATGGTTGGAAGAGCAGAATAATATAAAACCAAGTTGTATTATTGCAAATATTGTCTTGTCCTCATTTATTTATTTATTTATTTATTTATTTTTGGTGTTTATTAATGTGCACATTTGCACAGGAAGACAGTTGAAGGAGTCCAAGGGGCCTCATGTACGAAGACTTGCGTGGCTTTCATACTAAAACCACATACCTGTAAGTCATAAAACCATATGCATCATGGCTTTAATAGGAACTTTGTGTGATTGCAGTGAACGCTTCCTAAAATTCACAAGTTAATGGTAGTCTTGAATTTTGCTGAATGTAGACCGTGTTTGAGGGCTTATTACCTGTGGGGATGGTATGAGTTGAGTCTACAGCACTTATCTCATTGATGGCCATAATAATTGTGATGTCATCTATAAAACAGCTTCGAAGAAAACTCATGACAAACTGTCCATTCTGCTATCTCCTTTTCCACTAATTCCAAACACACATCTCTGTGACCTTTACAAACAACATGGTGGACTGACACTCGGACTCCACACCCGCCGACTCCAACACTGACTTCAGTTTATTTGCAACACAATACTGGGCAGCAAGACCCCATCTTACCTTTCCTCCCTTCTCTCTCGTTCACAAATTACTTCCCCAAGTGAGTTTGTCAAACTCACCAACCCAAGCTTCAAGACAACCTTTGACCGAAATTCCTTTGCAGCAGCTAATGATCGAAACAACTTCCATGACACTCTCAAACTTACATCCCTGAGGTCACAGACTGCCTTCAAGAAGAAACTCTCTCTCTCTCTCTCTCTCTCTCTCTCTCTCTCTCTCTCTCTCTCTCTCTCTCTCTCTCTCTCTCTCTCTCTCTCTCTCTCTCTCGAGTTAGCAAAACATCTTCAAAGACAATCAGAATCAGAAATGTTGATGGAGAAGTACAGAAAAGGTCAGAAGGGACTGCATTTTATCTATGTAGATCTAGAGAACATCTATGATATGGTACCAAGAGAGGAACTGTGCATGGTACTGCATGACAAAGTCTGGAGCATCAGATAAATATATTAGAATACAACAAGACATGTTTGTGGGTAGAAGAGGTGAGGTGTGCTGTAGAGTTTAAGATGGATGTGAGACTGCTTGCAGCAGGGATCATCTCTAAGCCCCTTTATCTTTGCAATAGTGATGGACTGTTGACAGATGAGGTTAGACAGCAATCCCCATGGATGGTGTTTGAAGATGACAGTGTGTATCTGCAGTAAAAGCAGGGAACAGGTGACGGTATGTTTAAAAAGAAGAAGTACTAAGATGAGCAGACATAAAACCAAATTATATGTGCATGAATGAGAAGGGAGAAGGAGGAAGAATGAGGTTTCAGGGAGAAGCAATAGTGAAGGTGGAGAAAGGTTAAATACTTGGGGTAAACTTAGCAGATCCACAGGTGGACACAATCTGAAAACGAGAACAGAAAGGGACATGCGCACACAAAGTAAAAACATGGTGACGGGACAAAACTATGTTCACTGAACATCAGAAATGCATAAAAATCAAGACAAAACACAATCAAACAAGATCCTGCCACTTGCATTGTTTTCATCCTAATGAGAACCATTTATTGGTAATATGCAAGACGCCTACTGTGTGAAACAAAACAATATTATCTTATTAGTGTGGCGACAATGACATACTTGGTAATTTTTGCAGATTTTTCCTCATAACTCCTGAAATACAGACAATAATTGTTAAAGCAGCCCTGGGGCCATGAATCATAATTATGAGTGTATGAGTCCACTTTCACTTTGGTATGTAATAATTTTCATAATTGCTTTGTGATCAATAACACGTTCATATGATAATAGTTTCCATCAAAGCTGGCAGCCCCAAGGTTTTCAATGGAGCCTACAAGAAACGATATGCTCAATAGCGAAACACAGTGAAATAGATGTTTCTGTACTATGATTTATATAATCATCATTTATGTACAATAGATATAGCACTAGAAAATCAACACCTGCATTTTTTTTGCTCCTTTCCCTTTACCTACACCTGAGATTGTGCTACTTCACTTGAGGTTGAAATGGTACTGTAAACCGAAACAATGGACCCAAAGTCTGTTCAACTTAGTGCCAATTTTGCCACAATGTGTTCCACTTCATTTACCTTGCAGCAGGTTATTGGCATGTTAAACCATTTACATAACACCATAAGGGTTATTATCCCCAAACGACGCTATTCCCCCAAAAAACACTTCAACATAACACCCACTGTTTATTCATTCTTTTAACAAAGAAAGATTTTATGCACTCTTTTGTAGCACTTTTGTGCAACAATCTCTAATGATGTCAGAAGAGCCATAATATTGCAGATGATGACGTCAGAGATTAAATAGGTGCATGTTTTTGGACAAGGTGCTACCAGGTAGTATCTCCTTCAAAATGTAGGGCCCTGTTCCGTGCCCACTCTAGTGCAAAGGGTAATCTAACTGTGAGCATGGGCGGAGTTTTCTTTCTTTTGGTATTTTGCTAGACTAGCGCAGATAGATGAGGGCTTTTACGCTGTTGTGAGATGGAACACAGCCGACTCCCGGTCAATCGAATAAGCTCCCCTCATGCGCTTTAAATTCATGGAGGTAGAAAAGCACGCAGTGCTTGGCATTGCAGAAGCAGACATTGACTCGCTAGTATGTGATTGGTTTATCAGGTAAACTCCAATATCTACCCTTGAGCATGATGTCGTCATGTTGACGTGCACAATTGGAGACCGCCTTGCACCCCTGATCATGCATCCATGTGTGATTCTTGTTTGAATACTGGTATTTGATTGTCATTGACAAACCAAATACAGCCATACTATTCTCACTCCATTTACTTATTTATTGGATGGATGCATGTTGCTGTATAGAATAGATGCAATTATCGGGTGAATGGCTGGTTCGAGCTGACGTCCAAGTCATTTATGCTGGCGTGAAGCAAGAAAAGAACTGTTTAAAAAAAAAAATTAAAAATCACTTTGGCATTTGGATTCTTTGCTAATTTATTCCGTCCGGCAACTCTATCATAGAGGCCTGATTAATGGACTGCTGGAGCTCTGAGTGAGCATCGAATATTTGGTTAGTTCCCTGACTAAAGCCCTTCTCCCCCAGTTGCTCAGACGGGTGTTTAAAAAACCAAAAAAAAACAAACACAATTGGAACACTGTATTTCAGATATTTTTACCAAACAATGCTGTTATGTAGGTTTTGTTCATTACATTCGAGTGAACTGTTGATGATCAGTCATACTGACTATAAAGAGAAGCATTCACCTAATAATTTGCCTCATAATGTATCTTTGTGTGTTTATGCTAGTGCTTCATCAGCATGTAGACGGTGTCACAGGTACAGTGGATGTTGTCTTCTTCTGTGTGGAATAGGTCAAGTGGCAGTTTGGGTATTAACTCATAGTGGCCTGAAAGCATTACGAGTGTCAAACTGTATACTTGGCTAAGTGGTTCCTGGAGAAGTTAAGTGGGTTCTTGGAGAAGGTGATCAGGGGGTAGCCAATCTCTGCCTGTGGGCCCACTTGAAGTCCTCGGTCCTATGGTCGCTCTGGAGGCATGTTCACGCAGACATGATTTTCACTGTGGCATGGACACTGGTCTTCAAAATCCACTGAGGACTGCAAGTTCTTGGAAAATAGTGACTACTGCGAACAAGAGTCACTTGCTTATGAAAGTGACAGGCATTGCATCACACTTTTTTGACTCAATCGCTGAAGTCAAAGTGAAAGCTGGTTCTTACAGGTTCTAATTGTGAGAACTAAGTTGTCTGCAAGTTTTTGGATTCTATTATTATTACTGTATTTGTTGCTGACAATGTCCCATCCACTGATGCAGTTTTATTTATTTATTTAGAATCAACACAAGGGCAAATAGTGGTTATCGATTAGGGCTAGAATCAACCTAACACTAAACCTGTAAAGAAGATGCCAGTTTTCTTTCAGGTTGAAAACTTTGTTTTTGATTTTTAAATAATAATTTAAATATTAAATTTAATTAAATTAAATTAAATTAAATTAAATTAAATTAAATTAAATTAAATTAAAAATAATACATTTTAAAATTCTGTAGACTAAATTTACTCCAAACTGAGTCTATTTGGTCCACTCTAAATAAAGTATATATATATATATATATATATATATATATATATATATATATATATATATATATATATATATATATATATATATATATATATATATATATATATATATATATATATATATATATGTGTGTGTGTGTGTGTGTGTGTGTGTGTGTGTGTGTGTACAAGTTATACAAGAGTTGAGGAAGAAACTCACAACCTTCAGCTTGGGAAACTGTCACTCTTTCCATCTGAGCTATGTCACTCCTACTGTTTGCTTTAGGGCTGGGAATCTTTGAATCTTTGACTGTCCGCGATTCGATTGGATTACGATTTTTGGGTCTACGATTCGATTCAGAATCGATTTTCGATTCTCGATTCAAACGATTTTCGATTCAAAATTATTTGATTGACAAATGATTTCTGCTTCAATTTACAGATATGCACAACATTGTCATGATCTATTCCAGTCTGCTTTGCAAAACAAAATGACAAATACAGACATTAAAGTGTCTTTCTTTTTTTTTCTTTTTTTTTAAACATTTATTAATTTTGTATTTTAAGTGCCTTTTTCCACAAAAACAGCATGTGGGCTACAACTGCCTTTTCCCCTTCTTCTTCATTTCTAATTTGAATAAAATCGATTTTTGGATATTAATATTGATTCGATTCTATTAATAAATGAGAATCTCGATTCTTTTATGAATCGATTTTTGAGCACAACCCTAGTTTGCTTATATCCAAAAGGAGACCAATTTTTTACTTTTTATTTTTTTTAAGTCTTGCCATTATGAAGATTCCAGCGGACACGAGCGATATAGTAACACCCAGCAGGAGCTGTGCGGCTCAGAAAGTAGATTGGCTCCCGACCCGAAGTTGTTTGTTCCTCATCCTTTGAGTGACTTTTTTTTTTTTTTTTAACTCTCTTCCATGTGTAAATTTTGCTTTATTTCTAGTGAGACAAAATAGACTCAGTTTGGAGTAAAATTTACTCCAAAATTCACTTATACCAGAACCCAGAGTTCGAAGCAAACATGGTGAAGCTGCATTTAGCTATTATGCTGCACACAGATGGAATAGGCTACCAACAGAAGTGAAGTCAGCCCCGAGTGTAAATGCTTTTAAATCCAGGTTAAAAACTTTGCTTTTTTCTTATACCTTTGATTAGGGACTTTTAAACAGCTTTAATTAAGTGTTTTTTTTTTTTTTTAATTATTATTTTTATTTTTATTTTTATTTTTATCATTTTAAACTTCCTTATGTTAAATTTTTTAAAGTTTGTTGAATAATGTTTTAAGATTGTTAGTTTGTAACCTATTTTCATTTATTTTTCTTCCTCTGAATGTTAACTACTGTTTCTTGATGCTTATGTGTTGTCTTTCCTCGTGTAAAGCACATTGAGTTGCCTTGTGTATGAAATGTGCTATACAAATAAACTTGCCTTGCCTTGCCTTATAATGTGTCTAAATCGGAAATTCAACTTTGACTATAATGTAGGCCTATACTTTGTGTTGTGCACCACACATCGAACCATGACACTCATACAATGAAAAATTAAAAGTGAAAGAAGTGCAAAATGGAAAAGTGAAACCATGTGAGCTGGTTCATTCACTTGTGTGAACTCTAAGCATGAAGAGGAAGGGTGTCAGGAAGAGACACTCCCTTTGGTCACACCATGGGTGGTTGCACACAGTACTAGAATTTAGTACAGTATATACCACTTTTTCCTTCTGTTCTTCTCATTAATCTAATATAAAACACTTGAGTTGTACAATGACTTATTTCTACATTGTAGAGTGACTTTTTATGTTACTTAAAAAATGCAATTTGTTTTGAGTTTATTGGGGCACACATACTGCAGGCGGAATGTAGCAATAGTTGTTTGAAGATGTTTTTCTGGGCTACCCATCGTTCAAGTGTATCAAATGCACCTGTAGGATTGTGTGGGAAATAAACTCTCAGGCTCAGATGGGTTCTTGTGGCCCCTCCCCGCCTTTGACCCTCCCCCTCCAACCACCATGTGTATTTGATGTACCTGCATGTTTCAGGGAGTGTGACTTTGTGTTAACTGTCTGTGACAAAGCAAGCAGTGTTTCAGGAAACTGACTGGACAGAGACTCAGTTGACAGAGTAGCCTGAATAAAGGAGCCGTGAGAGAGGGGACGTTGAGAGACAGACTGATTTCCCCGACACATTTCCCAGTGGAGTCAGTCTGAGCGTGACATCGGAGGACTTTAATTGGACTGAAATGCTGAAGAGAAGAAGAAGAAGCGTGTCATTTGGTGGTTTTGGATGGTATTGTATCTTTATCTTTTCATTGTATTGATGGGTGCATATTACACATTTTATTTTCAATGCACAGATTCATTGTATTTTTATATTAAGTTGAAGTGATGTTGCTGAAGTTTCGACGTGGTGCAAGACTTTTGTTGAAAGGAAGGAAGGGCGGGTGGAGGTCTCATGCTGTTTCAGTCTGCGCTGTCTCCATTCAAGGAGCGTTTGTAATAAGCAGCCGCTTTTGTTTCTGTCTTCTGCTGCATGTTGTTTTATTGTTGCCCCATGTGACATATGACACACATGCATTGAATTTGACCACACTATTAGTGTTGCTGTTCTACTGGTTAGATGATAATATTCCCTTGATGCAGTGCAGAACAAGCTCCCCATTTAGCCCAATTACGGTTGGAAGTGCTGACACATTGGAGTGGAGTGTTAGTGGGCAATATCCTTGCTGGTTGTCATTCTTACACTGAAAGCATCACACTGGAGCACTTTACATCCCCGGATGGGTTGAGGCGGCACAACCTGACATATAGGATGAAATGCGCTTGTCAAACCACAACACATGGAAATAATTATTCAATGTATTACTATTTCTTTCAAGACAGCATGTTTTGTTTTTTAATTCATTTTGATATATTACGAAATCTGCAATTGACTGTCAACCAGCTTGGGGTGCACCTGCCTTTCGCCAAAAGTCAGCGGGGGTAGGCTCAACTTACCTCTGACCCTAATGAGGACAAGCCTTACAGAAAAAATAGATAAATTGAGTTACAAATGAAAAGTTCAAGTTACCCTATATACTTTGCAGGGCTGTTAATAAAATTGAAGTTGGATCTTAACCCTATAAAGCCAAATATATCATATTAAATACATTTTGAGCCATCTATTTCACGAGTATAATATTTCTTTCCCATTAAAACCCTGACATATATGATCTGACACATGTATTGGATAATCCATTAGAGGGCAGTATCACCTAGTTGATGGCTTTTCCAGCGACCTCTCAAGATCGCCACAATTGAGAAAGGAGAGACACATAATAGTGGGAATTCTTTCAGATTTTTGGAAATACTAATATGTTTGATCTGTCTGTTTATTATTAAATATTTGAGACTTATAAATTACAAATTTAAAGCAATGTGACCGGATGTATCAAATACGACACAAATCAAAAGTCATAGGTGGAAGTTGATTTTCAAAATTTATATATATATATATATTTATTTTTTTTTCAAAAGGACCAATAAACACTCTATTTACAAAGACTCAGAATGTTCTCGTATATTTCATGGTTCCGACTTTATAGGGCTAAATTGAGCCACTTTACTCCACTTATTATCTCCATGTTAGTTGTTGAAGAACATAAATTACATTTAAAACACTTAACTGGATATGGTAAAGAGAATTACAAATGAAATATATCTGTGCCTGCATTATATAGATTGCAAACTGGCATTCAACAATTTGTGGAACAAATAAATATATAAAGTATGTTTGATCGTTCTGGCTTTGCCTGTATTTTATGAAAATGTGAACTGATGCATGAATTTATCATCACAGAGACACCAGATCGGGTCTTGTTAGTCTGTGGTGGTTACTGATGCAATGCATATTGTGGAATATATGGATCAGATGACAGAAAATTGGGAATGGGACATTTAATGGCGTTGACGGAGCACCCGAGGGAAAAACCGTGACGTAGCGATGACGCTATAGACCTCCCTCGCTAACTCTTTAATATTTGTGATCTTGGTCTTTCGTGTCTCCATGTGGCCATAAAATGCATAAAAGCCAAAACAGATCTGCTGCTTTGGAGGGAATTTTGAAGTAATTGTGATCATTAACTTTTTGTCTTTCATATTCCTTTACAGGATTGACAAGTCCACCTTGTCAGCATTGAAAACCCGGTAAGTCTCTTCAGTTATCCAAATCATATATTGTGGTTATCGCACATCAGGCTAATTACTGCAACATGCAACACATTTTATGGCTGCCATTAGATTTTTTTTTGGGCATTATGATTCTGGGAGTCAAGAACAGATGCCATTCTACCCCAAATGGGGAGTTACTGTATAACATAATCATCCAGCCTTATTTTCCAAGACTAGAAAATGAATCTTGCCTCAATAACTGATTTTCTTTTTCTTAGTGTGAGATCAGATAAAAGTAGTAGGATCATAGTAGGAAATTGTAGCACAACACACGCTTGTGATCTGGTCTCATGAGAACTTTGGCTTTTAGGGGGAGATTCTTCTGATGTCTTTTGAAGAACTTATTCAGTTTGTGGTTTGAAGCTTGTCAGCTGAAGCATTCATGCGAGGAATCAGTAAAAAGCAGCAACTAACCAAGGGGATTGGACACTGTACTGATGGATTGTCTGTTCAGGAACAATAGGGACATTGTGAATCCACTATTATTATTTCTCAGATATCACATATTCATGTAACCTGTAATGTGAATTATCATGAATGTATTGTAGTTTGATACCTGAAGGATGCAAACCCCCATCTCATTCGGTTCTATGATTCCATTAACGTAGACAGCTGTATGTTGTACATCAGAGTTCATCATGTCACTGTCATGAGAAAAATGTAGATTTAGCATCTACTATTTGCATGCTTCATTTAATTCCTTGTGGGTGTCATGTGTGAGAAGCGCCTCTTGTCTTGTGAAATTCAACTGCAAAGCAAAAATAATGGCGTTTTCCGTAGCCATAATGAGAGGTGAAATTTGCAGGTGTTTGTGTCTTTATCCATCCGTCCATGTTAATTTTAATCTGTGTCCAGACGGCGCATCCCAGTCTGTTCACACATACACAGAACAGACTCTGACTGTATCACTCTCTGACGCAGCCTTGTTGCTGAACTATGTGTGTCATCTACTTGCTATTTGTGTCATAATTCAACTTCTCAAAGACTGCATCACAACTGATCCGCTAGATTTAGTGTGTAAAATAACAGTAGCAAGAAAATGTATTTATTCCTGCTAAACTTGCCAAAACATATGCAGATGTATTCTCAGTGAATCACTAGCGTTAACAGAATTTTAATGTTATCACCCGTAGGCTTTCATATATAAAAATGTAGACACTGTACAAACAAGTGTTAAGCTATATTTTGAATTCACACTTTGATGAATCCAAACTGTCAATACACATTTGAAACATCCCTTTCAATATAAAACTATAAAACAGATGTGTTGTTCACAATGGTGACTCTTTCATATATCTTGTTTTATTATTATTATTACAAAGGAGCTATTTAATGTGAATGATGTGTGTTTTTATGACTTGTCTTGAGTAAATTGCTACGAGGATGTCTGTTAGTTGTGGCACAGCACAGTCAGCACGAAGTTTATGTGACTTTCTTATGCCATTTTTATTTGCCTGTGGCTTCAGTAATGAAATCTGCCTAGCAACAAGTAGCCAGCCAAAAAGGTGGTGTGGCAAGAATACAAGCAGTTCTTTTGGTCTATGTTAATGATGCACCTGATTATTATTATTATTTTTTTAAATCATAAACCAATTGTGTTTTCTCTGTAATCTAGAGTTTAACATGATATAGAAACCCCAATTCCAAAATGTTGGGATGCTGTGTAAATCGTAAATAACAGCAGATTTGCAAATCCCTTTCTACCCATATTCAATTGAGTACAGTACAAATACATTTTACATATATATAATTTTTAATGTTTATTCTTATTAATGTTGTACAACGTGCTGTGGTCTGACGAGTCCAAATTTTTATTTTATGTTTTATTTATTTTTTCTTGATAAATGATATAAACAGGTGTTTACTAAAACAGACACCTGGAGGTCCTGGGGTCTCATTTATAAAACTGTGTGAAAACCTGCGCAGAAATGCGCAGAAATGTACGTACGAACGAAATTCAAAACTCACGTACGCAGAAAAAAAACGAGATCTATAAAACCATGCGTATACACACATACGCAAATCTGCACGCAAGTTCCCTTTATAAATGCCACATGATCCCAACCGGTGTGCGCAGCAGATTCCACGCCGTTCCCTGCCCCAAGTCCGCCTATTTCACCCCATATTTGGCATTGGAAAGCTACTCATCTGCGTATTAATAAGCAGCACGTGTTGGCGAACATCAAACCAAAACAATTTGGACGGTCAATGAAAGGCAAGAAAGAAATCTAAAGTCACCATATTGTACTAGAATTTTCGTGCGACCAGTAGGTCCTAAAAAAAATATATATATATAAAAAAAAAGATTTTAAAACAAGATGTACATTGAAATCCTCATTTAAGAGGTCGAGTCACGGAAGACCAATAAAAGCAAGCGGGACGCGCGTCACAATAATGCCTCCGCATGGCGCACAGATGCAGATTTTTATTTTTTAAATAAGGAAAGGAATAATAATTATAATAATCATAATCTATTTTCTTAACCGCTTACACTTGGATTGTTTTTACTCAGAGTTATCAGACTTACTAAATTGTCTCTAAATTAGGCGATCAATAAGCCGCACTATTATTGTTAATATTCCCAATGTGTTGCTTATGGATCTCCATCCAGAATCACGGCTGCGTGGATCGCTTTGTGAACGTTTATGGCAGACTTTAGTGACGCGCGCATTTATTTATTTGCATGAAAAAACCCGATCTCCATAGCAAAGATGCTTGCACCAGACTATTTTTTTAGCTATTTTTTTTTCAATACTTATTGTCTTGTGTCAATATAGTTTTATTTAGCCTTTAATGGCAATTGCGCGGCGCGGTGATGTAATGTGTGCAGTATGTGTCTACATAGTTGTCATTAATATGATTTGTTGCATGAGGCTTTTTCAAGATAGGTGATCAATGAGAGTAAACGAGCATTTAAAATGTTCATTCGCATGCAGCTTTCCGCCCCACTGCGCGCTTGTGACATCCGAGCAACTCTGGAGCAAAACAAACATTAATATATGTGACCCAACATCCAGCATACATGTCATTTGAGGAATAGAAATGCACCATAACGCTGATTGTGTCGCTGTTTTCCCATGTCTCCAGAATGTGCGGATTGCGTACGGTAGGTCCAGACTAGACGTGGCGGTGCGTAAAGTTTCACGTTCAGTGTGTTTTCTAGAAACACCACCTTTGGCGCAGAAATGTTCGTACGTAGAGTTTTGGCCTCATTTTGATTTTACGCAAGCTTTATAAATGAGGCCCCTGGTCATTGTTTTGACATTTTAGGGCATGTTTGTTGGAAGCTTGAATTTGGGGCAAAAACCATCTGTGTGGCGCCATCTTCAGCTTAAACACTATGATAAACACAATTTGGCTGTTCGTCCTCTCATTGGACGAGAAGTAATTCACTATGTTACTTTTAGAAAATGAAGTAGTCGGTCTGCTGCCCACTGGCTCAGTCTCGTACACGCCTCCTAGCAAGGTTTAGTTGGCGTAGTAGCGTTTTGAAAACATATCTCCACCAATTTTCAGATTAGTGATTTAGTAGCATAGCATTTATGCCGATGTCAGACTACACGAAAACAGCCCGATTTCAGCCCGACCGACGTGTCGCGGACAAACGGGGCATGTCGTAAAGGATTTTGGGTTGTCTTGACATAGCGTCGCCCGTGTAGTGTGACACGTACACTATCCAATGCATCGTACGAAAACAAGTCAAATATGAATAAATGAAGCAGTAAAAAAAATACTCAAACAATATAATATTTCAGTGTTTGATAAAATAATAAAACAAGATGTCATCCCGCAAATTAATTAACAAAATCGGCTATAATTACCCCGGCGCATATAGGCCTAAATAAATTAAAATACAGTGTTGGCTACTAAATCATATTTTAAACACTATTGCGGAGCAGGGAGCGCAAGCAATGCGCTCACATCACACTTGTCCCATGTGTGCTCCATTCACGCAAATGCTCCCTGTCCTTGCCTCTTTTTTTTTTGTGATTTTTTTTTTCCCTAAAACGATCTCATTGTAATTTCCCCCAAAGTCTACTGGCCAACATGCAGCTTCCCCCCCCCAAAAAAAGGTCCCCAAATCCACTGCTTTCTTTTCAAACAGAGTCCATTGATCTTAAAATTGATGGATCTGGACCGGGTCAGCAATGTCCAGTCCTTGGGCCAAAATTGGCCCGCCGTTCTGCTTAAAATGTAATTTTATTTGGAAATTTTACATAGAGGTATTTCACTTCTCGATGGATTTATGCTCTACAACCAATCGAGTGTCCATCTTCACAATTCAGGAACCCGATTGACCGAATATCCACATGACAATGTGGTATTGATTCTCAGCCAGATGAAGCCACTTCTTCTGCACCCAGAAGTTTTGCCCGTAATGATTAATGGAAGAACTGGTGACAAAGGACAGTCCAGAACTATGTAGTACCTCTTGAGTACCATGCACGTCTTCTGAGGGACACAGTTGAACGAGTTCTCAGAGAAGCAGCAGTGTCAAAAGTACCTTGCCACGATGAGGATGGGATTCGAACCCATGCCTGTCAAGCACAATGAATTAGCCGTCCATCACCTTAACCACTCGGTCACCTCATCCACTGCTCTCTGCTCAAACAGAGTCCATTGGTCTTAAAACTGATGGATCTGGACCGAGAGCAATGTCCAGTCCTTGGGCCAAAATTGGCCCGCCGTTCTGCTTAAAATGTAATTTTATTTGGAAATTTTACATAGAGGTATTTCACTTCTCGATTGATTTATGCTCTACGACCAATCGGGTGTCCATCTTCACAATTGAGGAACCCGATTGACCGAATAGCCACGTGACAATGTCGTATTGATTCTCAGCTGGATGAAGCCACTTCTTCTGCACCCAGAAGTTCTGCCCGTAATGATTAATGGAAGAACTGGTGACAAAGGACAGACCAGAACTATGTAGCACCTCTTGAGTACCATGCACGTCTTCTGAGGGACAAAGTTGAATGAGTTCTCAGAGTAGCAGCAGTGTCAAAAGTGCTGTGCCAGGATGAGGATGAGATTCAAACCCATGCGTGTAGAGAACAAAGGATTAGCAGTCCATCACCTTAACCACTCGGTCACCTCATCCACTGCTTTTTCCTCAAACAGAGTCCATCGATCTTAAAATTGATGGATCTGGACCGGGTCAGCAATGTCCAGTCCTTGGGCCAAAATTGGCCCGCCGTTCTGCTTAAAATTTAATTTTATTTGGAAATTTTATATAGAGGTATTTCACTTCTCGATGGATATATGCTTCACGACCAATCGGGTGTCCATATTCACAATTCAGGAACCCGATTGACCGAATATCCACATGACAATGTCGTACTGATTCTCAGCTGGATGAAGCCATTCTTCTGCACCCAGAAGTTCTTCCCATAATGATTATTGGAAGAAGTGATTACAAAAGAAAGTCCAGAACTATGTACCTCTTAAGTAACATGCACGTCTTCTGAGGGACACAGTTGAATGAGTTCTCAGAGTAGCAGCAGTGTCAAAAGTACTGTACCACGATGAGGATGGGATTCGAACCCATGCGTGTCGAGCACAATGGATTAGCAGTCCATCACCTTAACCACTCGGTCACCTCATCCACTGCTCTCTGGTGACAAAGGACAGTCCAGAACTATGTAGTACCTCTTGAGTACCATGCACATCTTCTGAGGGACACAGTTGAACGCGTTCTCAGAGTAGCAGCAGTGTCAAAAGTACTGTGCCACGATGAGATTCGAACCCATGCGTGTCGAGCACAATGGATTAGCAGTCCATCACCTTAACCACTCGGTCACCTCATCCACTGCTTTCTTTTCAAACAGAGTCCATTGATCTTAAAATTGATGGATCTGGACCGGGTCAGCAATGTCCAGTCCTTGGGCCAAAATTGGCCCGCCGTTCTGCTTAAAATGTAATTTTATTTGGAAATTTTACATAGAGGTATTTCACTTCTGGATGGATTTATGCTCTACGACCAATCGGGTCTCCATCTTCACAATTCAGCAACCCGATTGACCGAATATCCACATGACAATGTCGTATTGATTCTCAGCTGGATGAAGCCACTTCTTCTGCACCCAGAAGTTCTGACAGTAATGATTATTGGAAGAAGTGATTTCAAAAGAAAGTCCAGAACTATGTACCTCTTGAGTACCATGCACGTCTTCTGAGGGACACAGTTGAATGAGTTCTCAGAGAAGCAGCAGTGTCAAAAGTACTGTGCCACGATGAGGATGGGATTCGAACCCATGCGTGTCGAGCACAATGGATTAGCAGTCCATCACCTTATGCACTGCTCGCTGATCAAACAGAGTCCACTGGTCTTAAAACTGATGGCTCTGGACCGGGTCAGCAATGTCCAGTCCTTCGGCCAAAATTGGCCCACCCTTCTGCTTAAAATGTAATTTTATTTGGAAATTTTACATAGAGGTATTTCACTTCTCGATGGATTTATGCTCTATGACCAATCGGATGCCCATCTTCACAATTCAGGAACCCGATTGACCGAATATCCACATGACAATGTCGTATTGATTCTCAGCTGGATGAAGCCACTTCTTCTGCACCCAGAAGTTCCATGCACGTCTTCTGAGGGACATAGTTGAATGAGTTCTCAGAGTAGCAGTAGTGTCAAAAGTGCTGTGCCACGATGAGGATGGGATTCGAACCCATGCGTGTAGAGCACAATGGATTAGCAGTCCATCACCTTAACCACTCGGTCACCTCATCCACTGCTCTCTGCTCAAACAGAGTCCATTGGTCTTAAAACTGATGGATCTGGACCGGGTCAGCAATGTCCAGTCCTTGGGCCAAAATTGGCCCACCTTTCTGCTTAAAATGTAATTTTATTTGGAAATTTTACATAGAGGTATTTCACTTCTCGATGGATATATGCTTCACGACCAATCGGGTATCCATATTCACAATTCAGGAACCCGATTGACCGAATATCCACATGACAATGTCGTACTGATTCTCAGCTGGATGAAGCCACTTCTTCTGCACCCAGAAGTTCTGACAGTAATGATTATTGGAAGAAGTGATTACAAAAGACAGTCCAGAACTATGTACATCTTGAGTACCGTGCACGTCTTCTGAGGGACACAGTTGAATGAGTTCTCAGAGTAGTAGCAGTGTCAAAAGTACGGTGCCACGATGAGGATGGGATTCGAACCCATGCGTGCAGAGCACAATGGATTAGCAGTCCATCACCTTAACCACTCGGTCACCTCATCCACCGCTTTCTATTCAAACAGAGTCCATTGATCTTAAAATTGATGGATCTGGACCGGGTCAGCAATGTCCAGTCCTTGGGCCAAAATTGGCCCGCCGTTCTGCTTAAAATGTAATTTTATTTGGAAATTTTACATAGAGGTATTTCACTTCTGGATGGATTTATGCTCTACGACCAATCGGGTATCCATATTCACAATTCAGGAACCCGATTGACCGAATATCCACATGACAATGTCGTACTGATTCTCAGCTGGATGAAGCCACTTCTTCTGCACCCAGAAGTTCTGACAGTAATGATTATTGGAAGAAGTGATTACAAAAGACAGTCCAGAACTATGTAGTACCTCTTGAGTACCATGCACGTCTTCTGAGGGACACAGTTGAACGCGTTCTCAGAGTAGCAGCAGTGTCAAAAGTACTGTGCCACGATGAGGATGGGATTCGAACCCATGCTTGTAGAGCACAATGGATTAGCAGTCCATCACCTTAACCACTCGGTCACCTCATCCACTGCTCTCTGCTCAAACAGAGTCCATTGGTCTTAAAACTGATGGATCTGGACCGAGAGCAATGTCCAGTCCTTGGGCCAAAATTGGCCCGCCGTTCTGCTTAAAATGTAATTTTATTTGGAAATTTTACATAGAGGTATTTCACTTCTCGATTGATTTATGCTCTACGACCAATCGGGTGTCCATCTTCACAATTGAGGAACCCGATTGACCGAATAGCCACGTGACAATGTCGTATTGATTCTCAGCTGGATGAAGCCACTTCTTCTGCACCCAGAAGTTCTGCCCGTAATGATTAATGGAAGAACTGGTGACAAAGGACAGACCAGAACTATGTAGCACCTCTTGAGTACCATGCACGTCTTCTGAGGGACAAAGTTGAATGAGTTCTCAGAGTAGCAGCAGTGTCAAAAGTGCTGTGCCAGGATGAGGATGAGATTCAAACCCATGCGTGTAGAGAACAAAGGATTAGCAGTCCATCACCTTAACCACTCGGTCACCTCATCCACTGCTTTTTCCTCAAACAGAGTCCATCGATCTTAAAATTGATGGATCTGGACCGGGTCAGCAATGTCCAGTCCTTGGGCCAAAATTGGCCCGCCGTTCTGCTTAAAATTTAATTTTATTTGGAAATTTTATATAGAGGTATTTCACTTCTCGATGGATATATGCTTCACGACCAATCGGGTGTCCATATTCACAATTCAGGAACCCGATTGACCGAATATCCACATGACAATGTCGTACTGATTCTCAGCTGGATGAAGCCATTCTTCTGCACCCAGAAGTTCTTCCCATAATGATTATTGGAAGAAGTGATTACAAAAGAAAGTCCAGAACTATGTACCTCTTAAGTAACATGCACGTCTTCTGAGGGACACAGTTGAATGAGTTCTCAGAGTAGCAGCAGTGTCAAAAGTACTGTACCACGATGAGGATGGGATTCGAACCCATGCGTGTCGAGCACAATGGATTAGCAGTCCATCACCTTAACCACTCGGTCACCTCATCCACTGCTCTCTGGTGACAAAGGACAGTCCAGAACTATGTAGTACCTCTTGAGTACCATGCACATCTTCTGAGGGACACAGTTGAACGCGTTCTCAGAGTAGCAGCAGTGTCAAAAGTACTGTGCCACGATGAGATTCGAACCCATCCGTGTCGAGCACAATGGATTAGCAGTCCATCACCTTAATCACTCGGTCACCTCATCCACTGCTTTCTTTTCAAACAGAGTCCATTGATCTTAAAATTGATGGATCTGGACCGGGTCAGCAATGTCCAGTCCTTGGGCCAAAATTGGCCCGCCGTTCTGCTTAAAATGTAATTTTATTTGGAAATTTTACATAGAGGTATTTCACTTCTGGATGGATTTATGCTCTACGACCAATCGGGTCTCCATCTTCACAATTCAGCAACCCGATTGACCGAATATCCACATGACAATGTCGTATTGATTCTCAGCTGGATGAAGCCACTTCTTCTGCACCCAGAAGTTCTGACAGTAATGATTATTGGAAGAAGTGATTTCAAAAGAAAGTCCAGAACTATGTACCTCTTGAGTACCATGCACGTCTTCTGAGGGACACAGTTGAATGAGTTCTCAGAGAAGCAGCAGTGTCAAAAGTACTGTGCCACGATGAGGATGGGATTCGAACCCATGCGTGTCGAGCACAATGGATTAGCAGTCCATCACCTTATGCACTGCTCGCTGATCAAACAGAGTCCACTGGTCTTAAAACTGATGGCTCTGGACCGGGTCAGCAATGTGCAGTCCTTCGGCCAAAATTGGCCCACCCTTCTGCTTAAAATGTAATTTTATTTGGAAATTTTACATAGAGGTATTTCACTTCTCGATGGATTTATGCTCTATGACCAATCGGATGCCCATCTTCACAATTCAGGAACCCGATTGACCGAATATCCACATGACAATGTCGTATTGATTCTCAGCTGGATGAAGCCACTTCTTCTGCACGTCTTCTGAGGGACATAGTTGAATGAGTTCTCAGAGTAGCAGTAGTGTCAAAAGTTCTGTGCCACGATGAGGATGGGATTCGAACCCATGCGTGTAGAGCACAATGGATTAGCAGTCCATCACCTTAACCACTCGGTCACCTCATCCACTGCTCTCTGCTCAAACAGAGTCCATTGGTCTTAAAACTGATGGATCTGGACCGGGTCAGCAATGTCCAGTCCTTGGGCCAAAATTGGCCCACCTTTCTGCTTAAAATGTAATTTTATTTGGAAATTTTACATAGAGGTATTTCACTTCTCGATGGATATATGCTTCACGACCAATCGGGTATCCATATTCACAATTCAGGAACCCGATTGACCGAATATCCACATGACAATGTCGTACTGATTCTCAGCTGGATGAAGCCACTTCTTCTGCACCCAGAAGTTCTGACAGTAATGATTATTGGAAGAAGTGATTACAAAAGACAGTCCAGAACTATGTACATCTTGAGTACCGTGCACGTCTTCTGAGGGACACAGTTGAATGAGTTCTCAGAGTAGTAGCAGTGTCAAAAGTACGGTGCCACGATGAGGATGGGATTCGAAACCATGCGTGCAGAGCACAATGGATTAGCAGTCCATCACCTTAACCACTCGGTCACCTCATCCACCGCTTTCTATTCAAACAGAGTCCATTGATCTTAAAATTGATGGATCTGGACCGGGTCAGCAATGTCCAGTCCTTGGGCCAAAATTGGCCCGCCGTTCTGCTTAAAATGTAATTTTATTTGGAAATTTTACATAGAGGTATTTCACTTCTGGATGGATTTATGCTCTACGACCAATCGGGTATCCATATTCACAATTCAGGAACCCGATTGACCGAATATCCACATGACAATGTCGTACTGATTCTCAGCTGGATGAAGCCACTTCTTCTGCACCCAGAAGTTCTGACAGTAATGATTATTGGAAGAAGTGATTACAAAAGACAGTCCAGAACTATGTAGTACCTCTTGAGTACCATGCACGTCTTCTGAGGGACACAGTTGAACGCGTTCTCAGAGTAGCAGCAGTGTCAAAAGTACTGTGCCACGATGAGGATGGGATTCGAACCCATGCTTGTAGAGCACAATGGATTAGCAGTCCATCACCTTAACCACTCGGTCACCTCATCCACTGCTCTCTGCTCAAACAGAGTCCATTGGTCTTAAAACTGATGGATCTGGACCGGGTCAGCAATGTCCAGTCCTTGGGCCAAAATTGGCCCACCTTTCTGCTTAAAATGTAATTTTATTTGGAAATTTTACATAGAGGTATTTCACTTCTCGATGGATATATGCTTCACGACCAATCGGGTATCCATATTCACAATTCAGGAACCCGATTGACCGAATATCCACATGACAATGTCGTACTGATTCTCAGCTGGATGAAGCCACTTCTTCTGCACCCAGAAGTTCTGACAGTAATGATTATTGGAAGAAGTGATTACAAAAGACAGTCCAGAACTATGTAGTACCTCTTGAGTACCATGCACGTCTTCTGAGGGACACAGTTGAACGCGTTCTCAGAGTAGCAGCAGTGTCAAAAGTACTGTGCCACGATGAGGATGGGATTCGAACCCATGCGTGTCGAGCACAATGGATTAGCAGTCCATCACCTTAACCACTCGGTCACCTCATCCACTGCTTTCTTTTCAAACAGAGTCCATTGATCTTAAAATTGATGGATCTGGACCGGGTCAGCAATGTCCAGTCCTTGGGCCAAAATTGGCCCGCCGTTCTGCTTAAAATGTAATTTTATTTGGAAATTTTACATAGAGGTATTTCACTTCTGGATGGATTTATGCTCTACGACCAATCGGGTCTCCATCTTCACAATTCAGCAACCCGATTGACCGAATATCCACATGACAATGTCGTATTGATTCTCAGCTGGATGAAGCCACTTCTTCTGCACCCAGAAGTTCTGACAGTAATGATTATTGGAAGAAGTGATTACAAAAGAAAGTCCAGAACTATGTACCTCTTGAGTACCATGCACGTCTTCTGAGGGACACAGTTGAATGAGTTCTCAGAGAAGCAGCAGTGTCAAAAGTACTGTGCCACGATGAGGATGGGATTCGAACCCATGCGTGTCGAGCACAATGGATTAGCAGTCCATCACCTTATGCACTGCTCGCTGATCAAACAGAGTCCACTGGTCTTAAAACTGATGGCTCTGGACCGGGTCAGCAATGTCCAGTCCTTGGGCCAAAATTGGCCCACCCTTCTGCTTAAAATGTAATTTTATTTGGAAATTTTACATAGAGGTATTTCACTTCTCGATGGATTTATGCTCTACGACCAATCGGGTACCCATCTTCACAATTCAGGAACCCGATTGACCGAATATCCACATGACAATGTCGTATTGATTCTCAGCTGGATGAAGCCACTTCTTCTGCACCCAGAAGTTCCATGCACGTCTTCTGAGGGACATAGTTGAATGAGTTCTCAGAGTAGCAGTAGTGTCAAAAGTGCTGTGCCACGATGAGGATGGGATTCGAACCCATGCGTGTAGAGCACAATGGATTAGCAGTCCATCACCTTAACCACTCGGTCACCTCATCCACTGCTCTCTGCTCAAACAGAGTCCATTGGTCTTAAAACTGATGGATCTGGACCGGGTCAGCAATGTCCAGTCCTTGGGCCAAAATTGGCCCACCTTTCTGCTTAAAATGTAATTTTATTTGGAAATTTTACATAGAGGTATTTCACTTCTCGATGGATATATGCTTCACGACCAATCGGGTATCCATATTCACAATTCAGGAACCCGATTGACCGAATATCCACATGACAATGTCGTACTGATTCTCAGCTGGATGAAGCCACTTCTTCTGCACCCAGAAGTTCTGACAGTAATGATTATTGGAAGAAGTGATTACAAAAGACAGACCAGAACTATGTACATCTTGAGTACCGTGCACGTCTTCTGAGGGACACAGTTGAATGAGTTCTCAGAGTAGTAGCAGTGTCAAAAGTACTGTGCCACGATGAGGATGGGATTCGAACCCATGCGTGCAGAGCACAATGGATTAGCAGTCCATCACCTTAACCACTCGGTCACCTCATCCACAGCTTTCTATTCAAACAGAGTCCATTGATCTTAAAATTGATGGATCTGGACCGGGTCAGCAATGTCCAGTCCTTGGGCCAAAATTGGCCCGCCGTTCTGCTTAAAATGTAATTTTATTTGGAAATTTTACATAGAGGTATTTCACTTCTGGATGGATTTATGCTCTACGACCAATCGGGTCTCCATCTTCACAATTCAGCAACCCGATTGACCGAATATCCACATGACAATGTCGTATTGATTCTCAGCTGGATGAAGCCACTTCTTCTGCACCCAGAAGTTCTGACAGTAATGATTATTGGAAGAAGTGATTACAAAAGAAAGTCCAGAACTATGTACCTCTTGAGTAACATGCACGTCTTCTGAGGGACACAGTTGAATGAGTTCTCAGAGTAGCAGCAGTGTCAAAAGTACTGTACCACGATGAGGATGGGATTCGAACCCATGCGTGTCGAGCACAATGGATTAGCAGTCCATCACCTTAACCACTCGGTCACCTCATCCACTGCTCTCTGGTGACAAAGGACAGTCCAGAACTATGTAGTACCTCTTGAGTACCATGCACGTCTTCTGAGGGACACAGTTGAACGCGTTCTCAGAGTAGCAACAGTGTCAAAAGTACTGTGCCACGATGAGGATGGGATTCGAACCCATGCGTGTCGAGCACAATGGATTAGCAGTCCATCACCTTAACCACTCGGTCACCTCATCCACTGCTTTCTTTTCAAACAGAGTCCATTGATCTTAAAATTGATGGATCTGGACCGGGTCAGCAATGTCCAGTCCTTGGGCCAAAATTGGCCCGCCGTTCTGCTTAAAATGTAATTTTATTTGGAAATTTTACATAGAGGTATTTCACTTCTGGATGGATTTATGCTCTACGACCAATCGGGTCTCCATCTTCACAATTCAGCAACCCGATTGACCGAATATCCACATGACAATGTCGTATTGATTCTCAGCTGGATGAAGCCACTTCTTCTGCACCCAGAAGTTCTGACAGTAATGATTATTGGAAGAAGTGATTACAAAAGAAAGTCCAGAACTATGTACCTCTTGAGTACCATGCACGTCTTCTGAGGGACACAGTTGAATGAGTTCTCAGAGAAGCAGCAGTGTCAAAAGTACTGTGCCACGATGAGGATGGGATTCGAACCCATGCGTGTCGAGCACAATGGATTAGCAGTCCATCACCTTATGCACTGCTCGCTGATCAAACAGAGTCCACTGGTCTTAAAACTGATGGCTCTGGACCGGGTCAGCAATGTCCAGTCCTTGGGCCAAAATTGGCCCACCCTTCTGCTTAAAATGTAATTTTATTTGGAAATTTTACATAGAGGTATTTCACTTCTCGATGGATTTATGCTCTACGACCAATCGGGTGCCCATCTTCACAATTCAGGAACCCGATTGACCGAATATCCACATGACAATGTCGTATTGATTCTCAGCTGGATGAAGCCACTTCTTCTGCACCCAGAAGTTCCATGCACGTCTTCTGAGGGACATAGTTGAATGAGTTCTCAGAGTAGCAGTAGTGTCAAAAGTGCTGTGCCACGATGAGGATGGGATTCTAACCCATGCGTGTAGAGCACAATGGATTAGCAGTCCATCACCTTAACCACTCGGTCACCTCATCCACTGCTCTCTGCTCAAACAGAGTCCATTGGTCTTAAAACTGATGGATCTGGACCGGGTCAGCAATGTCCAGTCCTTGGGCCAAAATTGGCCCACCGTTCTGCTTAAAATGTAATTTTATTTGGAAATTTTACATAGAGGTATTTCACTTCTCGATGGATATATGCTTCACGACCAATCGGGTATCCATATTCACAATTCAGGAACACGATTGACCGAATATCCACATGACAATGTCGTACTGATTCTCAGCTGGATGAAGCCACTTCTTCTGCACCCAGAAGTTCTGACAGTAATGATTATTGGAAGAAGTGATTACAAAAGACAGTCCAGAACTATGTACATCTTGAGTACCATGCACGTCTTCTGAGGGACACAGTTGAATGAGTTCTCAGAGTAGTAGCAGTGTCAAAAGTACTGTGGCACGATGAGGATGGGATTCGAACCCATGCGTGCAGAGCACAATGGATTAGCAGTCCATCACCTTAACCACTCGGTCACCTCATCCACCTCTTTCTATTCAAACAGAGTCCATTGATCTTAAAATTGATGGATCTGGACCGGGTCAGCAATGTCCAGTCCTTGGGCCAAAATTGGCCCGCCGTTCTGCTTAAAATGTAATTTTATTTGGAAATTTTACATAGAGGTATTTCACTTCTGGATGGATTTATGCTCTACGACCAATCGGGTCTCCATCTTCACAATTCAGCAACCCGATTGACCGAATATCCACATGACAATGTCGTATTGATTCTCAGCTGGATGAAGCCACTTCTTCTGCACCCAGAAGTTCTGACAGTAATGATTATTGGAAGAAGTGATTACAAAAGAAAGTCCAGAACTATGTACCTCTTGAGTAACATGCACGTCTTCTGAGGGACACAGTTGAATGAGTTCTCAGAGTAGCAGCAGTGTCAAAAGTACTGTACCACGATGAGGATGGGATTCGAACCCATGCGTGTCGAGCACAATGGATTAGCAGTCCATCACCTTATGCACTGCTCGCTGATCAAACAGAGTCCACTGGTCTTAAAACTGATGGCTCTGGACCGGGTCAGCAATGTCCAGTCCTTGGGCCAAAATTGGCCCACCCTTCTGCTTAAAATGTAATTTTATTTGGAAATTGTACATAGAGGTATTTCACTTCTCGATGGATTTATGCTCTACGACCAATCGGGTGCCCATCTTCACAATTCAGGAACCCGATTGACCGAATATCCACATGACAATGTCGTATTGATTCTCAGCTGGATGAAGCCACTTCTTCTGCACCCAGAAGTTCCATGCACGTCTTCTGAGGGACATAGTTGAATGAGTTCTCAGAGTAGCAGTAGTGTCAAAAGTTCTGTGCCACGATGAGGATGGGATTCGAACCCATGCGTGTAGAGCACAATGGATTAGCAGTCCATCACCTTAACCACTCGGTCACCTCATCCACAGCTCTCTGCTCAAACAGAGTCCATTGGTCTTAAAACTGATGGATCTGGACCGGGTCAGCAATGTCCAGTCCTTAGGCCAAAATTGGCCCACCGTTCTGCTTAAAATGTAATTTTATTTGGAAATTTTACATAGAGGTATTTCACTTCTCGATGGATATATGCTTCACGACCAATCGGGTATCCATATTCACAATTCAGGAACCCGATTGACCGAATATCCACATGACAATGTCGTACTGATTCTCAGCTGGATGAAGCCACTTCTTCTGCACCCAGAAGTTCTGACAGTAATGATTATTGGAAGAAGTGATTACAAAAGACAGTCCAGAACTATGTACATCTTGAGTACCATGCACGTCTTCTGAGGGACACAGTTGAATGAGTTCTCAGAGTAGTAGCAGTGTCAAAAGTACTGTGCCACGATGAGGATGGGATTCGAACCCATGCGTGCAGAGCACAATGGATTAGCAGTCCATCACCTTAACCACTCGGTCACCTCATCCACCGCTTTCTATTCAAACAGAGTCCATTGATCTTAAAATTTATGGATCTGGACCGGGTCAGCAATGTCCAGTCCTTGGGCCAAAATTGGCCCGCCGTTCTGCTTAAAATGTAATTTTATTTGGAAATTTTACATAGAGGTATTTCACTTCTGGATGGATTTATGCTCTACGACCAATCGGGTCTCCATCTTCACAATTCAGCAACCCGATTGACCGAATATCCACATGACAATGTCGTATTGATTCTCAGCTGGATGAAGCCACTTCTTCTGCACCCAGAAGTTCTGACAGTAATGATTATTGGAAGAAGTGATTACAAAAGAAAGTCCAGAACTATGTACCTCTTGAGGAACATGCACGTCTTCTGAGGGACACAGTTGAATGAGTTCTCAGAGTAGCAGCAGTGTCAAAAGTACTGTACCACGATGAGGATGGGATTCGAACCCATGCATGTCGAGCACAATGGATTAGCAGTCCATCACCTTAACCACTCGGTCACCTCATCCACTGCTCTCTGGTGACAAAGGACAGTCCAGAACTATGTAGTACCTCTTGAGTACCATGCACGTCTTCTGAGGGACACAGTTGAACGCGTTCTCAGAGTAGCAGCAGTGTCAAAAGTACTGTACCACGATGAGGATGGGATTCGAACCCATGCGTGTAGAGCACAATGGATTAGCAGTCCATCACCTTAACCACTCGGTCACCTCATCCACTGCTTTCTTTTCAAACAGAGTCCATTGATCTTAAAATTGATGGATCTGGACCGGGTCAGCAATGTCCAGTCCTTGGGCCAAAATTGGCCCGCCGTTCTGCTTAAAATGTAATTTTATTTGGAAATTTTACATAGAGGTATTTCACTTCTGGATGGATTTATGCTCTACGACCAATCGGGTCTCCATCTTCACAATTCAGCAACCCGATTGACCGAATATCCACATGACAATGTCGTATTGATTCTCAGCTGGATGAAGCCACTTCTTCTGCACCCAGAAGTTCTGACAGTAATGATTATTGGAAGAAGTGATTACAAAAGAAAGTCCAGAACTATGTACCTCTTGAGTACCATGCACGTCTTCTGAGGGACACAGTTGAATGAGTTCTCAGAGAAGCAGCAGTGTCAAAAGTACTGTGCCACGATGAGGATGTGATTCGAACCCATGCGTATCGAGCACAATGGATTAGCAGTCCATCACCTTAACCACTCGGTCACCTCATCCACTGCTTTCTTTTCAAACAGAGTCCATTGATCTTAAAATTGATGGATCTGGACCGGGTCAGCAATGTCCAGTCCTTGGGCCAAAATTGGCCCGCCGTTCTGCTTAAAATGTAATTTTATTTGGAAATTTTACATAGAGGTATTTCACTTCTCGATGGATTTATGCTCTACAACCAATCGAGTGTCCATCTTCACAATTCAGGAACCCGATTGACCGAATATCCACATGACAATGTGGTATTGATTCTCAGCCAGATGAAGCCACTTCTTCTGCACCCAGAAGTTTTGCCCGTAATGATTAATGGAAGAACTGGTGACAAAGGACAGTCCAGAACTATGTAGTACCTCTTGAGTACCATGCACGTCTTCTGAGGGACACAGTTGAACGAGTTCTCAGAGTAGCAGCAGTGTCAAAAGTACTGTGCCACGATGAGGATGGGATTCGAACCCACACGTGTCAAGCACAATGGATTAGCAGTCCATCACCTTATGCACTGCTCGCTGATCAAACAGAGTCCATTGGTCTTAAAACTGATGGATCTGGACCGGGTCAGCAATGTCCAGTCCTTGGGCCAAAATTGGCCCACCATTCTGCTTAAAATGTAATTTTATTTGGAAATTTTACATAGAGGTATTTCACTTCTCGATGGATTTATGCTCTACGACCAATCAGGTGTCCATGTTCACAATTGAGGAACCCGATTGACCGAATAGCCACGTGACAATGTCGTATTGATTCTCAGCTGGATGAAGCCACTTCTTCTGCACCCAGAAGTTCTGCCCGTAATGATTAATGGAAGAACTGGTGACAAAGGACAGTCCAGAACTATGTAGCACCTCTTGAGTACCATGCACGTCTTCTGAGGGACATAGTTGAATGAGTTCTCAGAGTAGCAGCAGTGTCAAATGTTCTGTGCCAGGATGAGGATGAGATTCGAACCCATGCGTGTAGAGCACAAAGGATTAGCAGTCCATCACCTTAACCACTCGGTCACCTCATCCACTGCTTTTTCCTCAAACAGAGTCCATCGATCTTAAAATTGATGGATCTGGACCGGGTCAGCAATGTCCAGTCCTTGGGCCAAAATTGGCCCGCCGTTCTGCTTAAAATGTAATTTTATTTGGAAATTTTATATAGAGGTATTTCACTTCTCGATGGATATATGCTTCACGACCAATCGGGTGTCCATATTCACAATTCAGGAACCCGATTGACCGAATATCCACATGACAATGTCGTACTGATTCTCAGCTGGATGAAGCCATTCTTCTGCACCCAGAAGTTCTTCCCATAATGATTATTGGAAGAAGTGATTACAAAAGAAAATCCAGAACTATGTACCTCTTGAGTACCATGCACGTCTTCTGAGGGACACAGTTGAACGCGTTCTCAGAGTAGCAGCAGTGTCAAAAGTACTGTGCCACGATGAGGATGGGATTCGAACCCATGCGTGTAGAGCACAATGGATTAGCAGTCCAACACCTTAACCACTCGGTCACCTCATCCACTGCTTTCTTTTCAAACAGAGTCCATTGATCTTAAAATTGATGGATCTGGACCGGGTCAGCAATGTCCAGTCCTTGGGCCAAAATTGGCCCGCCGTTCTGCTTAAAATGTAATTTTATTTGGAAATTTTACATAGAGGTATTTCACTTCTGGATGGATTTATGCTCTACGACCAATCGGGTCTCCATCTTCACAATTCAGCAACCCGATTGACCGAATATCCACATGACAATGTCGTATTGATTCTCAGCTGGATGAAGCCACTTCTTCTGCACCCAGAAGTTCTGACAGTAATGATTATTGGAAGAAGTGATTACAAACGAAAGTCCAGAACTATGTACCTCTTGAGTACCATGCACGTCTTCTGAGGGACACAGTTGAATGAGTTCTCAGAGAAGCAGCAGTGTCAAAAGTACTGTGCCACGATGAGGATGGGATTCGAACCCATGCGTGTCGAGCACAATGGATTAGCAGTCCATCACCTTAACCACTCGGTCACCTCATCCACTGCTCTCTGGTGACAAAGGACAGTCCAGAACTATTTAGTACCTCTTGAGTACCATGCACGTCTTCTGAGGGACACAGTTGAACGCGTTCTCAGAGTAGCAGCAGTGTCAAAAGTACTGTGCCACGATGAGGATGGGATTCGAACCCATGCGTGTCGAGCACAATGGATTAGCAGTCCATCACCTTAACCACTCGGTCACCTCATCCACTGCTTTCTTTTCAAACAGAGTCCATTGATCTTAAAATTGATGGATCTGGACCGGGTCAGCAATGTCCAGTCCTTGGGCCAAAATTGGCCCGCCGTTCTGCTTAAAATGTAATTTTATTTGGAAATTTTACATAGAGGTATTTCACTTCTGGATGGATTTATGCTCTACGATCAATCGGGTCTCCATCTTCACAATTCAGCAACCCGATTGACCGAATATCCACATGACAATGTCGTATTGATTCTCAGCTGGATGAAGCCACTTCTTCTGCACCCAGAAGTTCTGACAGTAATGATTATTGGAAGAAGTGATTACAAAAGAAAGTCCAGAACTATGTACCTCTTGAGTACCATGCACGTCTTCTGAGGGACACAGTTGAATGAGTTCTCAGAGAAGCAGCAGTGTCAAATGTACTGTGCCACGATGAGGATGGGATTCGAACCCATGCGTGTCGAGCACAATGGATTAGCAGTCCATCACCTTAACCACTCGGTCACCTCATCCACTGCTTTCTTTTCAAACAGAGTCCATTGATCTTAAAATTGATGGATCTGGACCGGGTCAGCAATGTCCAGTCCTTGGGCCAAAATTGGCCCGCCGTTCTGCTTAAAATGTAATTTTATTTGGAAATTTTACATAGAGGTATTTCACTTCTCGATGGATTTATGCTCTACAACCAATCGAGTGTCCATCTTCACAATTCAGGAACCCGATTGACCGAATATCCACATGACAATGTGGTATTGATTCTCAGCCAGATGAAGCCACTTCTTCTGCACCCAGAAGTTTTGCCCGTAATGATTAATGGAAGAACTGGTGACAAAGGACAGTCCAGAACTATGTATTACCTCTTGAGTACCATGCACGTCTTCTGAGGGACACAGTTGAACGAGTTCTCAGAGTAGCAGCAGTGTCAAAAGTACTGTGCCACGATGAGGATCGGATTCGAACCCATACGTGTCGAGCACAATGGATTAGCAGTCCATCAAAATAACCACTCGGTCACCTCATCCACTGCTCGCTGATCAAACAGAGTCCATTGGTCTTAAAACTGATGGCTCTGGACCGGGTCAGCAATGTCCAGTCCTTGGGCCAAAATTGGCCCACCCTTCTGCTTAAAATGTAATTTTATTTGGAAATTTTACATAGAGGTATTTCACTTCTCGATGGATTTATGCTCTACGACCAATCGGGTGCCCATCTTCACAATTCAGGAACCCGATTGACCGAATATCCACATGACAATGTCGTATTGATTCTCAGCTGGATGAAGCCACTTCTTCTGCACCCAGAAGTTCCATGCACGTCTTCTGAGGGACATAGTTGAATGAGTTCTCAGAGTAGCAGTAGTGTCAAAAGTGCTGTGCCACGATGAGGATGGGATTCGAACCCATGCGTGTAGAGCACAATGGATTAGCAGTCCATCACCTTAACCACTCGGTCACCTCATCCACTGCTCTCTGCTCAAACAGAGTCCATTGGTCTTAAAACTGATGGATCTGGACCGGGTCAGCAATGTCCAGTCCTTGGGCCAAAATTGGCCCACCGTTCTGCTTAAAATGTAATTTTATTTGGAAATTTTACATAGAGGTATTTCACTTCTCGATGGATATATGCTTCACGACCAATCGGGTATCCATATTCACAATTCAGGAACCCGATTGACCGAATATCCACATGACAATGTCGTACTGATTCTCAGCTGGATGAAGCCACTTCTTCTGCACCCAGAAGTTCTGACACTAATGATTATTGGAAGAAGTGATTACAAAAGACAGTCCAGAACTATGTACATCTTGAGTACCATGCACGTCTTCTGAGGGACACAGTTGAATGAGTTCTCAGAGTAGTAGCAGTATCAAAAGTACTGTGCCACGATGAGGATGGGATTCGAACCCATGCGTGCAGAGCACAATGGATTAGCAGTCCATCACCTTAACCACTCGGTCACCTCATCCACCACTTTCTCTTCAAACAGAGTCCATTGATCTTAAAATTGATGGATCTGGACCGGGTCAGCAATGTCCAGTCCTTGGGCCAAAATTGGCCCGCCGTTCTGCTTAAAATGTAATTTTATTTGGAAATTTTACATAGAGGTATTTCACTTCTGGATGGATTTATGCTCTACGACCAATCGGGTCTCCATCTTCACAATTCAGCAACCCGATTGACCGAATATCCACATGACAATGTGGTATTGATTCTCAGCCAGATGAAGCCACTTCTTCTGCACCCAGAAGTTTTGCCCGTAATGATTAATGGAAGAACTGGTGACAAAGGACAGTCCAGAACTATGTAGTACCTCTTGAGTACCATGCACGTCTTCTGAGTGACACAGTTGAACGAGTTCTCAGAGAAGCAGCAGTGTCAAAAGTACCGTGCCACGATGAGGATGGGATTCGAACCCATGCGTGTCAAGCACAATGAATTAGCCGTCCATCACCTTAACCACTCGGTCACCTCATCCACTGCTCTCTGCTCAAACAGAGTCCATTGGTCTTAAAACTGATGGATCTGGACCGAGAGCAATGTCCAGTCCTTGGGCCAAAATTGGCCCGCCGTTCTGCTTAAAATGTAATTTTATTTGGAAATTTTACATAGAGGTATTTCACTTCTCGATGGATTTATGCTCTACGACCAATCGGGTGTCCATCTTCACAATTGAGGAACCCGATTGACCGAATAGCCACGTGACAATGTCGTATTGATTCTCAGCTGGATGAAGCCACTTCTTCTGCACCCAGAAGTTCTGCCCGTAATGATTAATGGAAGAACTGGTGACAAAGGACAGTCCAGAACTATGTAGCACCTCTTGAGTACCATGCACGTCTTCTGAGGGACATAGTTGAATGAGTTCTCAGAGTAGCAGCAGTGTCAAAAGTGCTGTGCCAGGATGAGGATGAGATTCGAACCCATGCGTGTAGAGCACAAAGGATTAGCAGTCCATCACCTTAACCACTCGGTCACCTCATCCACTGCTTTTTCCTCAAACAGAGTCCATCGATCTTAAAATTGATGGATCTGGACCGGGTCAGCAATGTCCAGTCCTTGGGCCAAAATTGGCCCGCCGTTCTGCTTAAAATGTAATTTTATTTGGAAATTTTATATAGAGGTATTTCACTTCTCGATGGATATATGCTTCACGACCAATCGGGTGTCCATATTCACAATTCAGGAACCCGATTGACCGAATATCCACATGACAATGTCGTACTGATTCTCAGCTGGATGAAGCCATTCTTCTGCACCCAGAAGTTCTTCCCATAATGATTATTGGAAGAAGTGATTACAAAAGAAAATCCAGAACAATGTACCTCTTGAGTACCATGCACGTCTTCTGAGGGACATAGTTGAACGAGTTCTCATAGAAGCAGCAGTGTCAAAAGTACTGCGCCACGATGAGGATGGGATTCGAACCCATGCGTGTCGAGCACAATGGATTAGCAGTCCATCACCTTAACCACTCGGTCACCTCATCCACTGCTCTCTGGTGACAAAGGACAGTCCAGAACTATGTAGTACCTCTTGAGTACCATGCACGTCTTCTGAGGGACACAGTTGAACGCATTCTCAGAGTAGCAGCAGTGTCAAAAGTACTGTGCCACGATGAGGATGGGATTCGAACCCATGCGTGTCGAGCACAATGGATTAGCAGTCCATCACCTTAACCACTCGGTCACCTCATCCACTGCTTTCTTTTCAAACAGAGTCCATTGATCTTAAAATTGATGGATCTGGACCGGGTCAGCAATGTCCAGTCCTTGGGCCAAAATTGGCCCGCCGTTCTGCTTAAAATGTAATTTTATTTGGAAATTTTACATAGAGGTATTTCACTTCTGGATGGATTTATGCTCTGCGACCAATCGGGTCTCCATCTTCACAATTCAGCAACCCGATTGACCGAATATCCACATGACAATGTCGTATTGATTCTCAGCTGGATGAAGCCACTTCTTCTGCACCCAGAAGTTCTGACAGTAATGATTATTGGAAGAAGTGATTACAAAAGAAAGTCCAGAACTATGTACCTCTTGAGTACCATGCACGTCTTCTGAGGGACACAGTTGAATGAGTTCTCAGAGAAGCAGCAGTGTCAAAAGTACTGTGCCACGATGAGGATGGGATTCGAACCCATGCGTGTCGAGCACAATGGATTAGCAGTCCATCACCTTAACCACTCGGTCACCTCATCCACTGCTTTCGTTTCAAACAGAGTCCATTGATCTTAAAATTGATGGATCTGGACCGGGTCAGCAATGTCCAGTCCTTGGGCCAAAATTGGTCCGCCGTTCTGCTTAAAATGTAATTTTATTTGGAAATTTTACATAGAGGTATTTCACTTCTCGATGGATTTATGCTCTACGACCAATCGAGTGTCCATCTTCACAATTCAGGAACCCGATTGACCGAATATCCACATGACAATGTGGTATTGATTCTCAGCCAGATGAAGCCACTTCTTCTGCACCCAGAAATTCTGACAGTAATGATTAATGGAAGAACTGGTGACAAAGGACAGTCCAGAACTATGTAGTACACCTCTTGAGTACCATGCACGTCTTCTGAGGGACACAGTTGAACGAGTTCTCAGAGTAGCAGCAGTGTCAAAAGTACTGTGCCACGATGAGGATGGGACTCGAACCCATGCGTGTCGAGCACAATGGATTAGCAGTCCATCACCTTAACCACTCTGTCACCTCATCCACTGCTCTCTGGTGACAAAGGACAGTCCAGAACTATGTAGTACCTCTTGAGTACCATGCACGTCTTCTGAGGGACACAGTTGAACGCGTTCTCAGAGTAGCAGCAGTGTCAAAAGTACTGTGCCACGATGAGGATGGGATTCGAACCCATGCGTGTCGAGCACAATGGATTAGCAGTCCATCACCTTAACCACTCGGTCACCTCATCCACTGCTTTCTTTTCAAACAGAGTCCATTGATCTTAAAATTGATGGATCTGGACCGGGTCAGCAATGTCCAGTCCTTGGGCCAAAATTGGCCCGCCGTTCTGCTTAAAATGTAATTTTATTTGGAAATTTTACATAGAGGTATTTCACTTCTGGATGGATTTATGCTCTACGATCAATCGGGTCTCCATCTTCACAATTCAGCAACCCGATTGACCGAATATCCACATGACAATGTCGTATTGATTCTCAGCTGGATGAAGCCACTTCTTCTGCACCCAGAAGTTCTGACAGTAATGATTATTGGAAGAAGTGATTACAAAAGAAAGTCCAGAACTATGTACCTCTTGAGTACCATGCACGTCTTCTGAGGGACACAGTTGAATGAGTTCTCAGAGAAGCAGCAGTGTCAAATGTACTGTGCCACGATGAGGATGGGATTCGAACCCATGCGTGTCGAGCACAATGGATTAGCAGTCCATCACCTTAACCACTCGGTCACCTCATCCACTGCTTTCTTTTCAAACAGAGTCCATTGATCTTAAAATTGATGGATCTGGACCGGGTCAGCAATGTCCAGTCCTTGGGCCAAAATTGGCCCGCCGTTCTGCTTAAAATGTAATTTTATTTGGAAATTTTACATAGAGGTATTTCACTTCTCGATGGATTTATGCTCTACAACCAATCGAGTGTCCATCTTCACAATTCAGGAACCCGATTGACCGAATATCCACATGACAATGTGGTATTGATTCTCAGCCAGATGAAGCCACTTCTTCTGCACCCAGAAGTTTTGCCCGTAATGATTAATGGAAGAACTGGTGACAAAGGACAGTCCAGAACTATGTATTACCTCTTGAGTACCATGCACGTCTTCTGAGGGACACAGTTGAACGAGTTCTCAGAGTAGCAGCAGTGTCAAAAGTACTGTGCCACGATGAGGATCGGATTCGAACCCATACGTGTCGAGCACAATGGATTAGCAGTCCATCAAAATAACCACTCGGTCACCTCATCCACTGCTCGCTGATCAAACAGAGTCCATTGGTCTTAAAACTGATGGCTCTGGACCGGGTCAGCAATGTCCAGTCCTTGGGCCAAAATTGGCCCACCCTTCTGCTTAAAATGTAATTTTATTTGGAAATTTTACATAGAGGTATTTCACTTCTCGATGGATTTATGCTCTACGACCAATCGGGTGCCCATCTTCACAATTCAGGAACCCGATTGACCGAATATCCACATGACAATGTCGTATTGATTCTCAGCTGGATGAAGCCACTTCTTCTGCACCCAGAAGTTCCATGCACGTCTTCTGAGGGACATAGTTGAATGAGTTCTCAGAGTAGCAGTAGTGTCAAAAGTGCTGTGCCACGATGAGGATGGGATTCGAACCCATGCGTGTAGAGCACAATGGATTAGCAGTCCATCACCTTAACCACTCGGTCACCTCATCCACTGCTCTCTGCTCAAACAGAGTCCATTGGTCTTAAAACTGATGGATCTGGACCGGGTCAGCAATGTCCAGTCCTTGGGCCAAAATTGGCCCACCGTTCTGCTTAAAATGTAATTTTATTTGGAAATTTTACATAGAGGTATTTCACTTCTCGATGGATATATGCTTCACGACCAATCGGGTATCCATATTCACAATTCAGGAACCCGATTGACCGAATATCCACATGACAATGTCGTACTGATTCTCAGCTGGATGAAGCCACTTCTTCTGCACCCAGAAGTTCTGACACTAATGATTATTGGAAGAAGTGATTACAAAAGACAGTCCAGAACTATGTACATCTTGAGTACCATGCACGTCTTCTGAGGGACACAGTTGAATGAGTTCTCAGAGTAGTAGCAGTATCAAAAGTACTGTGCCACGATGAGGATGGGATTCGAACCCATGCGTGCAGAGCACAATGGATTAGCAGTCCATCACCTTAACCACTCGGTCACCTCATCCACCACTTTCTCTTCAAACAGAGTCCATTGATCTTAAAATTGATGGATCTGGACCGGGTCAGCAATGTCCAGTCCTTGGGCCAAAATTGGCCCGCCGTTCTGCTTAAAATGTAATTTTATTTGGAAATTTTACATAGAGGTATTTCACTTCTGGATGGATTTATGCTCTACGACCAATCGGGTCTCCATCTTCACAATTCAGCAACCCGATTGACCGAATATCCACATGACAATGTGGTATTGATTCTCAGCCAGATGAAGCCACTTCTTCTGCACCCAGAAGTTTTGCCCGTAATGATTAATGGAAGAACTGGTGACAAAGGACAGTCCAGAACTATGTAGTACCTCTTGAGTACCATGCACGTCTTCTGAGTGACACAGTTGAACGAGTTCTCAGAGAAGCAGCAGTGTCAAAAGTACCGTGCCACGATGAGGATGGGATTCGAACCCATGCGTGTCAAGCACAATGAATTAGCCGTCCATCACCTTAACCACTCGGTCACCTCATCCACTGCTCTCTGCTCAAACAGAGTCCATTGGTCTTAAAACTGATGGATCTGGACCGAGAGCAATGTCCAGTCCTTGGGCCAAAATTGGCCCGCCGTTCTGCTTAAAATGTAATTTTATTTGGAAATTTTACATAGAGGTATTTCACTTCTCGATGGATTTATGCTCTACGACCAATCGGGTGTCCATCTTCACAATTGAGGAACCCGATTGACCGAATAGCCACGTGACAATGTCGTATTGATTCTCAGCTGGATGAAGCCACTTCTTCTGCACCCAGAAGTTCTGCCCGTAATGATTAATGGAAGAACTGGTGACAAAGGACAGTCCAGAACTATGTAGCACCTCTTGAGTACCATGCACGTCTTCTGAGGGACATAGTTGAATGAGTTCTCAGAGTAGCAGCAGTGTCAAAAGTGCTGTGCCAGGATGAGGATGAGATTCGAACCCATGCGTGTAGAGCACAAAGGATTAGCAGTCCATCACCTTAACCACTCGGTCACCTCATCCACTGCTTTTTCCTCAAACAGAGTCCATCGATCTTAAAATTGATGGATCTGGACCGGGTCAGCAATGTCCAGTCCTTGGGCCAAAATTGGCCCGCCGTTCTGCTTAAAATGTAATTTTATTTGGAAATTTTATATAGAGGTATTTCACTTCTCGATGGATATATGCTTCACGACCAATCGGGTGTCCATATTCACAATTCAGGAACCCGATTGACCGAATATCCACATGACAATGTCGTACTGATTCTCAGCTGGATGAAGCCATTCTTCTGCACCCAGAAGTTCTTCCCATAATGATTATTGGAAGAAGTGATTACAAAAGAAAATCCAGAACAATGTACCTCTTGAGTACCATGCACGTCTTCTGAGGGACATAGTTGAACGAGTTCTCAGAGAAGCAGCAGTGTCAAAAGTACTGCGCCACGATGAGGATGGGATTCGAACCCATGCGTGTCGAGCACAATGGATTAGCAGTCCATCACCTTAACCACTCGGTCACCTCATCCACTGCTCTCTGGTGACAAAGGACAGTCCAGAACTATGTAGTACCTCTTGAGTACCATGCACGTCTTCTGAGGGACACAGTTGAACGCATTCTCAGAGTAGCAGCAGTGTCAAAAGTACTGTGCCACGATGAGGATGGGATTCGAACCCATGCGTGTCGAGCACAATGGATTAGCAGTCCATCACCTTAACCACTCGGTCACCTCATCCACTGCTTTCTTTTCAAACAGAGTCCATTGATCTTAAAATTGATGGATCTGGACCGGGTCAGCAATGTCCAGTCCTTGGGCCAAAATTGGCCCGCCGTTCTGCTTAAAATGTAATTTTATTTGGAAATTTTACATAGAGGTATTTCACTTCTGGATGGATTTATGCTCTGCGACCAATCGGGTCTCCATCTTCACAATTCAGCAACCCGATTGACCGAATATCCACATGACAATGTCGTATTGATTCTCAGCTGGATGAAGCCACTTCTTCTGCACCCAGAAGTTCTGACAGTAATGATTATTGGAAGAAGTGATTACAAAAGAAAGTCCAGAACTATGTACCTCTTGAGTACCATGCACGTCTTCTGAGGGACACAGTTGAATGAGTTCTCAGAGAAGCAGCAGTGTCAAAAGTACTGTGCCACGATGAGGATGGGATTCGAACCCATGCGTGTCGAGCACAATGGATTAGCAGTCCATCACCTTAACCACTCGGTCACCTCATCCACTGCTTTCGTTTCAAACAGAGTCCATTGATCTTAAAATTGATGGATCTGGACCGGGTCAGCAATGTCCAGTCCTTGGGCCAAAATTGGTCCGCCGTTCTGCTTAAAATGTAATTTTATTTGGAAATTTTACATAGAGGTATTTCACTTCTCGATGGATTTATGCTCTACGACCAATCGAGTGTCCATCTTCACAATTCAGGAACCCGATTGACCGAATATCCACATGACAATGTGGTATTGATTCTCAGCCAGATGAAGCCACTTCTTCTGCACCCAGAAATTCTGACAGTAATGATTAATGGAAGAACTGGTGACAAAGGACAGTCCAGAACTATGTAGTACACCTCTTGAGTACCATGCACGTCTTCTGAGGGACACAGTTGAACGAGTTCTCAGAGTAGCAGCAGTGTCAAAAGTACTGTGCCACGATGAGGATGGGACTCGAACCCATGCGTGTCGAGCACAATGGATTAGCAGTCCATCACCTTAACCACTCTGTCACCTCATCCACTGCTCTCTGGTGACAAAGGACAGTCCAGAACTATGTAGTACCTCTTGAGTACCATGCACGTCTTCTGAGGGACACAGTTGAACGCGTTCTCAGAGTAGCAGCAGTGTCAAAAGTACTGTGCCACGATGAGGATGGGATTCGAACCCATGCGTGTCGAGCACAATGGATTAGCAGTCCATCACCTTAACCACTCGGTCACCTCATCCACTGCTTTCTTTTCAAACAGAGTCCATTGATCTTAAAATTGATGGATCTGGACCGGGTCGGCAATGTCCAGTCCTTGGGCCAAAATTGGCCCGCCGTTCTGCTTAAAATGTAATTTTATTTGGAAATTTTACATAGAGGTATTTCACTTCTGGATGGATTTATGCTCTACGATCAATCGGGTCTCCATCTTCACAATTCAGCAACCCGATTGACCGAATATCCACATGACAATGTCGTATTGATTCTCAGCTGGATGAAGCCACTTCTTCTGCACCCAGAAGTTCTGACAGTAATGATTATTGGAAGAAGTGATTACAAAAGAAAGTCCAGAACTATGTACCTCTTGAGTACCATGCACGTCTTCTGAGGGACACAGTTGAATGAGTTCTCAGAGAAGCAGCAGTGTCAAAAGTACTGTGCCACGATGAGGATGGGATTCGAACCCATGCGTGTCGAGCACAATGGATTAGCAGTCCATCACCTTAACCACTCGGTCACCTCATCCACTGCTTTCTTTTCAAACAGAGTCCATTGATCTTAAAATTGATGGATCTGGACCGGGTCAGCAATGTCCAGTCCTTGGGCCAAAATTGGCCCGCCGTTCTGCTTAAAATGTAATTTTATTTGGAAATTTTACATAGAGGTATTTCACTTCTCGATGGATTTATGCTCTACAACCAATCGAGTGTCCATCTTCACAATTCAGGAACCCGATTGACCGAATATCCACATGACAATGTGGTATTGATTCTCAGCCAGATGAAGCCACTTCTTCTGCACCCAGAAGTTTTGCCCGTAATGATTAATGGAAGAACTGGTGACAAAGGACAGTCCAGAACTATGTATTACCTCTTGAGTACCATGCACGTCTTCTGAGGGACACAGTTGAACGAGTTCTCAGAGTAGCAGCAGTGTCAAAAGTACTGTGCCACGATGAGGATCGGATTCGAACCCATACGTGTCGAGCACAATGGATTAGCAGTCCATCAAATTAACCACTCGGTCACCTCATCCACTGCTCGCTGATCAAACAGAGTCCATTGGTCTTAAAACTGATGGCTCTGGACCGGGTCAGCAATGTCCAGTCCTTGGGCCAAAATTGGCCCACCCTTCTGCTTAAAATGTAATTTTATTTGGAAATTTTACATAGAGGTATTTCACTTCTCGATGGATTTATGCTCTACGACCAATCGGGTGCCCATCTTCACAATTCAGGAACCCGATTGACCGAATATCCACATGACAATGTCGTATTGATTCTCAGCTGGATGAAGCCACTTCTTCTGCACCCAGAAGTTCCATGCACGTCTTCTGAGGGACATAGTTGAATGAGTTCTCAGAGTAGCAGTAGTGTCAAAAGTGCTGTGCCACGATGAGGATGGGATTCGAACCCATGCGTGTAGAGCACAATGGATTAGCAGTCCATCACCTTAACCACTCGGTCACCTCATCCACTGCTCTCTGCTCAAACAGAGTCCATTGGTCTTAAAACTGATGGATCTGGACCGGGTCAGCAATGTCCAGTCCTTGGGCCAAAATTGGCCCACCGTTCTGCTTAAAATGTAATTTTATTTGGAAATTTTACATAGAGGTATTTCACTTCTCGATGGATATATGCTTCACGACCAATCGGGTATCCATATTCACAATTCAGGAACCCGATTGACCGAATATCCACATGACAATGTCGTACTGATTCTCAGCTGGATGAAGCCACTTCTTCTGCACCCAGAAGTTCTGACACTAATGATTATTGGAAGAAGTGATTACAAAAGACAGTCCAGAACTATGTACATCTTGAGTACCATGCACGTCTTCTGAGGGACACAGTTGAATGAGTTCTCAGAGTAGTAGCAGTATCAAAAGTACTGTGCCACGATGAGGATGGGATTCGAACCCATGCGTGCAGAGCACAATGGATTAGCAGTCCATCACCTTAACCACTCGGTCACCTCATCCACCACTTTCTCTTCAAACAGAGTCCATTGATCTTAAAATTGATGGATCTGGACCGGGTCAGCAATGTCCAGTCCTTGGGCCAAAATTGGCCCGCCGTTCTGCTTAAAATGTAATTTTATTTGGAAATTTTACATAGAGGTATTTCACTTCTGGATGGATTTATGCTCTACGACCAATCGGGTCTCCATCTTCACAATTCAGCAACCCGATTGACCGAATATCCACATGACAATGTGGTATTGATTCTCAGCCAGATGAAGCCACTTCTTCTGCACCCAGAAGTTTTGCCCGTAATGATTAATGGAAGAACTGGTGACAAAGGACAGTCCAGAACTATGTAGTACCTCTTGAGTACCATGCACGTCTTCTGAGTGACACAGTTGAACGAGTTCTCAGAGAAGCAGCAGTGTCAAAAGTACCGTGCCACGATGAGGATGGGATTCGAACCCATGCGTGTCAAGCACAATGAATTAGCCGTCCATCACCTTAACCACTCGGTCACCTCATCCACTGCTCTCTGCTCAAACAGAGTCCATTGGTCTTAAAACTGATGGATCTGGACCGAGAGCAATGTCCAGTCCTTGGGCCAAAATTGGCCCGCCGTTCTGCTTAAAATGTAATTTTATTTGGAAATTTTACATAGAGGTATTTCACTTCTCGATGGATTTATGCTCTACGACCAATCGGGTGTCCATCTTCACAATTGAGGAACCCGATTGACCGAATAGCCACGTGACAATGTCGTATTGATTCTCAGCTGGATGAAGCCACTTCTTCTGCACCCAGAAGTTCTGCCCGTAATGATTAATGGAAGAACTGGTGACAAAGGACAGTCCAGAACTATGTAGCACCTCTTGAGTACCATGCACGTCTTCTGAGGGACATAGTTGAATGAGTTCTCAGAGTAGCAGCAGTGTCAAAAGTGCTGTGCCAGGATGAGGATGAGATTCGAACCCATGCGTGTAGAGCACAAAGGATTAGCAGTCCATCACCTTAACCACTCGGTCACCTCATCCACTGCTTTTTCCTCAAACAGAGTCCATCGATCTTAAAATTGATGGATCTGGACCGGGTCAGCAATGTCCAGTCCTTGGGCCAAAATTGGCCCGCCGTTCTGCTTAAAATGTAATTTTATTTGGAAATTTTATATAGAGGTATTTCACTTCTCGATGGATATATGCTTCACGACCAATCGGGTGTCCATATTCACAATTCAGGAACCCGATTGACCGAATATCCACATGACAATGTCGTACTGATTCTCAGCTGGATGAAGCCATTCTTCTGCACCCAGAAGTTCTTCCCATAATGATTATTGGAAGAAGTGATTACAAAAGAAAATCCAGAACAATGTACCTCTTGAGTACCATGCACGTCTTCTGAGGGACATAGTTGAACGAGTTCTCAGAGAAGCAGCAGTGTCAAAAGTACTGTGCCACGATGAGGATGGGATTCGAACCCATGCGTGTCGAGCACAATGGATTAGCAGTCCATCACCTTAACCACTCGGTCACCTCATCCACTGCTCTCTGGTGACAAAGGACAGTCCAGAACTATGTAGTACCTCTTGAGTACCATGCACGTCTTCTGAGGGACACAGTTGAACGCATTCTCAGAGTAGCAGCAGTGTCAAAAGTACTGTGCCACGATGAGGATGGGATTCGAACCCATGCGTGTCGAGCACAATGGATTAGCAGTCCATCACCTTAACCACTCGGTCACCTCATCCACTGCTTTCTTTTCAAACAGAGTCCATTGATCTTAAAATTGATGGATCTGGACCGGGTCAGCAATGTCCAGTCCTTGGGCCAAAATTGGCCCGCCGTTCTGCTTAAAATGTAATTTTATTTGGAAATTTTACATAGAGGTATTTCACTTCTGGATGGATTTATGCTCTGCGACCAATCGGGTCTCCATCTTCACAATTCAGCAACCCGATTGACCGAATATCCACATGACAATGTCGTATTGATTCTCAGCTGGATGAAGCCACTTCTTCTGCACCCAGAAGTTCTGACAGTAATGATTATTGGAAGAAGTGATTACAAAAGAAAGTCCAGAACTATGTACCTCTTGAGTACCATGCACGTCTTCTGAGGGACACAGTTGAATGAGTTCTCAGAGAAGCAGCAGTGTCAAAAGTACTGTGCCACGATGAGGATGGGATTCGAACCCATGCGTGTCGAGCACAATGGATTAGCAGTCCATCACCTTAACCACTCGGTCACCTCATCCACTGCTTTCGTTTCAAACAGAGTCCATTGATCTTAAAATTGATGGATCTGGACCGGGTCAGCAATGTCCAGTCCTTGGGCCAATATTGGTCCGCCGTTCTGCTTAAAATGTAATTTTATTTGGAAATTTTACATAGAGGTATTTCACTTCTCGATGGATTTATGCTCTACGACCAATCGAGTGTCCATCTTCACAATTCAGGAACCCGATTGACCGAATATCCACATGACAATGTGGTATTGATTCTCAGCCAGATGAAGCCACTTCTTCTGCACCCAGAAATTCTGACAGTAATGATTAATGGAAGAACTGGTGACAAAGGACAGTCCAGAACTATGTAGTACACCTCTTGAGTACCATGCACGTCTTCTGAGGGACACAGTTGAACGAGTTCTCAGAGTAGCAGCAGTGTCAAAAGTACTGTGCCACGATGAGGATGGGACTCGAACCCATGCGTGTCGAGCACAATGGATTAGCAGTCCATCACCTTAACCACTCGGTCACCTCATCCACTGCTCTCTGGTGACAAAGGACAGTCCAGAACTATGTAGTACCTCTTGAGTACCATGCACGTCTTCTGAGGGACACAGTTGAACGCGTTCTCAGAGTAGCAGCAGTGTCAAAAGTACTGTGCCACGATGAGGATGGGATTCGAACCCATGCGTGTCGAGCACAATGGATTAGCAGTCCATCACCTTAACCACTCGGTCACCTCATCCACTGCTCTCTGGTGACAAAGGACAGTCCAGAACTATTTAGTACCTCTTGAGTACCACGCACGTCTTCTGAGGGACACAGTTGAACGCGTTCTCAGAGTAGCAGCAGTGTCAAAAGTACTGCGCCACGATGAGGATGGGATTCGAACCCATGCGTGTCGAGCACAATGGATTAGCAGTCCATCACCTTAACCACTCGGTAACCTCATCCACTGCTTTCTTTTCAAACAGAGTCCATTGATCTTAAAATTGATGGATCTGGACCGGGTCAGCAATGTCCAGTCCTTGGGCCAAAATTGGCCCGCCGTTCTGCTTAAAATGTAATTTTATTTGGAAATTTTACATAGAGGTATTTCACTTCTGGATGGATTTATGCTCTACGATCAATCGGGTCTCCATCTTCACAATTCAGCAACCCGATTGACCGAATATCCACATGACAATGTCGTATTGATTCTCAGCTGGATGAAGCCACTTCTTCTGCACCCAGAAGTTCTGACAGTAATGATTATTGGAAGAAGTGATTACAAAAGAAAGTCCAGAACTATGTACCTCTTGAGTACCATGCACGTCTTCTGAGGGACACAGTTGAATGAGTTCTCAGAGAAGCAGCAGTGTCAAAAGTACTGTGCCACGATGAGGATGGGATTCGAACCCATGCGTGTCGAGCACAATGGATTAGCAGTCCATCACCTTAACCACTCGGTCACCTCATCCACTGCGTTCTTTTCAAACAGAGTCCATTGATCTTAAAATTGATGGATCTGGACCGGGTCAGCAATGTCCAGTCCTTGGGCCAAAATTGGCCCGCCGTTCTGCTTAAAATGTAATTTTATTTGGAAATTTTACATAGAGGTATTTCACTTCTCGATGGATTTATGCTCTACAACCAATCGAGTGTCCATCTTCACAATTCAGGAACCCGATTGACCGAATATCCACATGACAATGTGGTATTGATTCTCAGCCAGATGAAGCCACTTCTTCTGCACCCAGAAGTTTTGCCCGTAATGATTAATGGAAGAACTGGTGACAAAGGACAGTCCAGAACTATGTATTACCTCTTGAGTACCATGCACGTCTTCTGAGGGACACAGTTGAACGAGTTCTCAGAGTAGCAGCAGTGTCAAAAGTACTGTGCCACGATGAGGATCGGATTCGAACCCATACGTGTCGAGCACAATGGATTAGCAGTCCATCAAATTAACCACTCGGTCACCTCATCCACTGCTCGCTGATCAAACAGAGTCCATTGGTCTTAAAACTGATGGCTCTGGACCGGGTCAGCAATGTCCAGTCCTTGGGCCAAAATTGGCCCACCCTTCTGCTTAAAATGTAATTTTATTTGGAAATTTTACATAGAGGTATTTCACTTCTCGATGGATTTATGCTCTACGACCAATCGGGTGCCCATCTTCACAATTCAGGAACCCGATTGACCGAATATCCACATGACAATGTCGTATTGATTCTGAGCTGGATGAAGCCACTTCTTCTGCACCCAGAAGTTCCATGCACGTCTTCTGAGGGACATAGTTGAATGAGTTCTCAGAGTAGCAGTAGTGTCAAAAGTGCTGTGCCACGATGAGGATGGGATTCGAACCCATGCGTGTAGAGCACAATGGATTAGCAGTCCATCACCTTAACCACTCGGTCACCTCATCCACTGCTCTCTGCTCAAACAGAGTCCATTGGTCTTAAAACTGATGGATCTGGACCGGGTCAGCAATGTCCAGTCCTTGGGCCAAAATTGGCCCACCGTTCTGCTTAAAATGTAATTTTATTTGGAAATTTTACATAGAGGTATTTCACTTCTCGATGGATATATGCTTCACGACCAATCGGGTATCCATATTCACAATTCAGGAACCCGATTGACCGAATATCCACATGACAATGTCGTACTGATTCTCAGCTGGATGAAGCCACTTCTTCTGCACCCAGAAGTTCTGACAGTAATGATTATTGGAAGAAGTGATTACAAAAGACAGTCCAGAACTATGTACATCTTGAGTACCATGCACGTCTTCTGAGGGACACAGTTGAATGAGTTCTCAGAGTAGTAGCAGTATCAAAAGTACTGTGCCACGATGAGGATGGGATTCGAACCCATGCGTGCAGAGCACAATGGATTAGCAGTCCATCACCTTAACCACTCGGTCACCTCATCCACCACTTTCTCTTCAAACAGAGTCCATTGATCTTAAAATTGATGGATCTGGACCGGGTCAGCAATGTCCAGTCCTTGGGCCAAAATTGGCCCGCCGTTCTGCTTAAAATGTAATTTTATTTGGAAATTTTACATAGAGGTATTTCACTTCTGGATGGATTTATGCTCTACGACCAATCGGGTCTCCATCTTCACAATTCAGCAACCCGATTGACCGAATATCCACATGACAATGTGGTATTGATTCTCAGCCAGATGAAGCCACTTCTTCTGCACCCAGAAGTTTTGCCCGTAATGATTAATGGAAGAACTGGTGACAAAGGACAGTCCAGAACTATGTAGTACCTCTTGAGTACCATGCACGTCTTCTGAGGGACACAGTTGAACGCGTTCTCAGAGTAGCAGCAGTGTCAAAAGTACTGTGCCACGATGAGGATGTGATTCGAACCCATGCGTGTCGAGCACAATGGATTAGCAGTCCATCACCTTAACCACTCAGTCACCTCATCCACTGCTTTCTTTTCAAACAGAGTCCATTGATCTTAAAATTGATGGATCTGGACCGGGTCAGCAATGTCCAGTCCTTGGGCCAAAATTGGCCCGCCGTTCTGCTTAAAATGTAATTTTATTTGGAAATTTTACATAGAGGTATTTCACTTCTGGATGGATTTATGCTCTACGACCAATCGGGTCTCCATCTTCACAATTCAGCAACCCGATTGACCGAATATCCACATGACAATGTCGTATTGATTCTCAGCTGGATGAAGCCACTTCTTCTGCACCCAGAAGTTCTGACAGTAATGATTATTGGAAGAAGTGATTCCAAAAGAAAGTCCAGAACTATGTACCTCTTGAGTACCATGCACGTCTTCTGAGGGACACAGTTGAATGAGTTCTCAGAGAAGCAGCAGTGTCAAAAGTACTGTGCCACGATGAGGATGGGATTCGAACCCATGCGTGTCGAGCACAATGGATTAGCAGTCCATCACCTTAACCACTCGGTCACCTCATCCACTGCTTTCGTTTCAAACAGAGTCCATTGATCTTAAAATTGATGGATCTGGACCGGGTCAGCAATGTCCAGTCCTTGGGCCAAAATTGGTCCGCCGTTCTGCTTAAAATGTAATTTTATTTGGAAATTTTACATAGAGGTATTTCACTTCTCGATGGATTTATGCTCTACGACCAATCGAGTGTCCATCTTCACAATTCAGGAACCCGATTGACCGAATATCCACATGACAATGTGGTATTGATTCTCAGCCAGATGAAGCCACTTCTTCTGCACCCAGAAATTCTGACAGTAATGATTAATGGAAGAACTGGTGACAAAGGACAGTCCAGAACTATGTAGTACACCTCTTGAGTACCATGCACGTCTTCTGAGGGACACAGTTGAACGAGTTCTCAGAGTAGCAGCAGTGTCAAAAGTACTGTGCCACGATGAGGATGGGACTCGAACCCATGCGTGTCGAGCACAATGGATTAGCAGTCCATCACCTTAACCACTCTGTCACCTCATCCACTGCTCTCTGGTGACAAAGGACAGTCCAGAACTATGTAGTACCTCTTGAGTACCATGCACGTCTTCTGAGGGACACAGTTGAACGCGTTCTCAGAGTAGCAGCAGTGTCAAAAGTACTGTGCCACGATGAGGATGGGATTCGAACCCATGCGTGTCGAGCACAATGGATTAGCAGTCCATCACCTTAACCACTCGGTCACCTCATCCACTGCTTTCTTTTCAAACAGAGTCCATTGATCTTAAAATTGATGGATCTGGACCGGGTCGGCAATGTCCAGTCCTTGGGCCAAAATTGGCCCGCCGTTCTGCTTAAAATGTAATTTTATTTGGAAATTTTACATAGAGGTATTTCACTTCTGGATGGATTTATGCTCTACGATCAATCGGGTCTCCATCTTCACAATTCAGCAACCCGATTGACCGAATATCCACATGACAATGTCGTATTGATTCTCAGCTGGATGAAGCCACTTCTTCTGCACCCAGAAGTTCTGACAGTAATGATTATTGGAAGAAGTGATTACAAAAGAAAGTCCAGAACTATGTACCTCTTGAGTACCATGCACGTCTTCTGAGGGACACAGTTGAATGAGTTCTCAGAGAAGCAGCAGTGTCAAAAGTACTGTGCCACGATGAGGATGGGATTCGAACCCATGCGTGTCGAGCACAATGGATTAGCAGTCCATCACCTTAACCACTCGGTCACCTCATCCACTGCTTTCTTTTCAAACAGAGTCCATTGATCTTAAAATTGATGGATCTGGACCGGGTCAGCAATGTCCAGTCCTTGGGCCAAAATTGGCCCGCCGTTCTGCTTAAAATGTAATTTTATTTGGAAATTTTACATAGAGGTATTTCACTTCTCGATGGATTTATGCTCTACAACCAATCGAGTGTCCATCTTCACAATTCAGGAACCCGATTGACCGAATATCCACATGACAATGTGGTATTGATTCTCAGCCAGATGAAGCCACTTCTTCTGCACCCAGAAGTTTTGCCCGTAATGATTAATGGAAGAACTGGTGACAAAGGACAGTCCAGAACTATGTATTACCTCTTGAGTACCATGCACGTCTTCTGAGGGACACAGTTGAACGAGTTCTCAGAGTAGCAGCAGTGTCAAAAGTACTGTGCCACGATGAGGATCGGATTCGAACCCATACGTGTCGAGCACAATGGATTAGCAGTCCATCAAATTAACCACTCGGTCACCTCATCCACTGCTCGCTGATCAAACAGAGTCCATTGGTCTTAAAACTGATGGCTCTGGACCGGGTCAGCAATGTCCAGTCCTTGGGCCAAAATTGGCCCACCCTTCTGCTTAAAATGTAATTTTATTTGGAAATTTTACATAGAGGTATTTCACTTCTCGATGGATTTATGCTCTACGACCAATCGGGTGCCCATCTTCACAATTCAGGAACCCGATTGACCGAATATCCACATGACAATGTCGTATTGATTCTGAGCTGGATGAAGCCACTTCTTCTGCACCCAGAAGTTCCATGCACGTCTTCTGAGGGACATAGTTGAATGAGTTCTCAGAGTAGCAGTAGTGTCAAAAGTGCTGTGCCACGATGAGGATGGGATTCGAACCCATGCGTGTAGAGCACAATGGATTAGCAGTCCATCACCTTAACCACTCGGTCACCTCATCCACTGCTCTCTGCTCAAACAGAGTCCATTGGTCTTAAAACTGATGGATCTGGACCGGGTCAGCAATGTCCAGTCCTTGGGCCAAAATTGTCCACCGTTCTGCTTAAAATGTAATTTTATTTGGAAATTTTACATAGAGGTATTTCACTTCTCGATGGATATATGCTTCACGACCAATCGGGTATCCATATTCACAATTCAGGAACCCGATTGACCGAATATCCACATGACAATGTCGTACTGATTCTCAGCTGGATGAAGCCACTTCTTCTGCACCCAGAAGTTCTGACAGTAATGATTATTGGAAGAAGTGATTACAAAAGACAGTCCAGAACTATGTACATCTTGAGTACCATGCACGTCTTCTGAGGGACACAGTTGAATGAGTTCTCAGAGTAGTAGCAGTATCAAAAGTACTGTGCCACGATGAGGATGGGATTCGAACCCATGCGTGCAGAGCACAATGGATTAGCAGTCCATCACCTTAACCACTCGGTCACCTCATCCACCACTTTCTCTTCAAACAGAGTCCATTGATCTTAAAATTGATGGATCTGGACCGGGTCAGCAATGTCCAGTCCTTGGGCCAAAATTGGCCCGCCGTTCTGCTTAAAATGTAATTTTATTTGGAAATTTTACATAGAGGTATTTCACTTCTGGATGGATTTATGCTCTACGACCAATCGGGTCTCCATCTTCACAATTCAGCAACCCGATTGACCGAATATCCACATGACAATGTGGTATTGATTCTCAGCCAGATGAAGCCACTTCTTCTGCACCCAGAAGTTTTGCCCGTAATGATTAATGGAAGAACTGGTGACAAAGGACAGTCCAGAACTATGTAGTACCTCTTGAGTACCATGCACGTCTTCTGAGTGACACAGTTGAACGAGTTCTCAGAGAAGCAGCAGTGTCAAAAGTACCGTGCCACGATGAGGATGGGATTCGAACCCATGCGTGTCAAGCACAATGAATTAGCCGTCCATCACCTTAACCACTCGGTCACCTCATCCACTGCTCTCTGCTCAAACAGAGTCCATTGGTCTTAAAACTGATGGATCTGGACCGAGAGCAATGTCCAGTCCTTGGGCCAAAATTGGCCCGCCGTTCTGCTTAAAATGTAATTTTATTTGGAAATTTTACATAGAGGTATTTCACTTCTCGATGGATTTATGCTCTACGACCAATCGGGTGTCCATCTTCACAATTGAGGAACCCGATTGACCGAATAGCCACGTGACAATGTCGTATTGATTCTCAGCTGGATGAAGCCACTTCTTCTGCACCCAGAAGTTCTGCCCGTAATGATTAATGGAAGAACTGGTGACAAAGGACAGTCCAGAACTATGTAGCACCTCTTGAGTACCATGCACGTCTTCTGAGGGACATAGTTGAATGAGTTCTCAGAGTAGCAGCAGTGTCAAAAGTGCTGTGCCAGGATGAGGATGAGATTCGAACCCATGCGTGTAGAGCACAAAGGATTAGCAGTCCATCACCTTAACCACTCGGTCACCTCATCCACTGCTTTTTCCTCAAACAGAGTCCATCGATCTTAAAATTGATGGATCTGGACCGGGTCAGCAATGTCCAGTCCTTGGGCCAAAATTGGCCCGCCGTTCTGCTTAAAATGTAATTTTATTTGGAAATTTTATATAGAGGTATTTCACTTCTCGATGGATATATGCTTCACGACCAATCGGGTGTCCATATTCACAATTCAGGAACCCGATTGACCGAATATCCACATGACAATGTCGTACTGATTCTCAGCTGGATGAAGCCATTCTTCTGCACCCAGAAGTTCTTCCCATAATGATTATTGGAAGAAGTGATTACAAAAGAAAATCCAGAACAATGTACCTCTTGAGTACCATGCACGTCTTCTGAGGGACATAGTTGAACGAGTTCTCAGAGAAGCAGCAGTGTCAAAAGTACTGTGCCACGATGAGGATGGGATTCGAACCCATGCGTGTCGAGCACAATGGATTAGCAGTCCATCACCTTAACCACTCGGTCACCTCATCCACTGCTCTCTGGTGACAAAGGACAGTCCAGAACTATGTAGTACCTCTTGAGTACCATGCACGTCTTCTGAGGGACACAGTTGAACGCATTCTCAGAGTAGCAGCAGTGTCAAAAGTACTGTGCCACGATGAGGATGGGATTCGAACCCATGCGTGTCGAGCACAATGGATTAGCAGTCCATCACCTTAACCACTCGGTCACCTCATCCACTGCTTTCTTTTCAAACAGAGTCCATTGATCTTAAAATTGATGGATCTGGACCGGGTCAGCAATGTCCAGTCCTTGGGCCAAAATTGGCCCGCCGTTCTGCTTAAAATGTAATTTTATTTGGAAATTTTACATAGAGGTATTTCACTTCTGGATGGATTTATGCTCTGCGACCAATCGGGTCTCCATCTTCACAATTCAGCAACCCGATTGACCGAATATCCACATGACAATGTCGTATTGATTCTCAGCTGGATGAAGCCACTTCTTCTGCACCCAGAAGTTCTGACAGTAATGATTATTGGAAGAAGTGATTACAAAAGAAAGTCCAGAACTATGTACCTCTTGAGTACCATGCACGTCTTCTGAGGGACACAGTTGAATGAGTTCTCAGAGAAGCAGCAGTGTCAAAAGTACTGTGCCACGATGAGGATGGGATTCGAACCCATTCGTGTCGAGCACAATGGATTAGCAGTCCATCACCTTAACCACTCGGTCACCTCATCCACTGCTTTCGTTTCAAACAGAGTCCATTGATCTTAAAATTGATGGATCTGGACCGGGTCAGCAATGTCCAGTCCTTGGGCCAAAATTGGTCCGCCGTTCTGCTTAAAATGTAATTTTATTTGGAAATTTTACATAGAGGTATTTCACTTCTCGATGGATTTATGCTCTACGACCAATCGAGTGTCCATCTTCACAATTCAGGAACCCGATTGACCGAATATCCACATGACAATGTGGTATTGATTCTCAGCCAGATGAAGCCACTTCTTCTGCACCCAGAAATTCTGACAGTAATGATTAATGGAAGAACTGGTGACAAAGGACAGTCCAGAACTATGTAGTACACCTCTTGAGTACCATGCACGTCTTCTGAGGGACACAGTTGAACGAGTTCTCAGAGTAGCAGCAGTGTCAAAAGTACTGTGCCACGATGAGGATGGGACTCGAACCCATGCGTGTCGAGCACAATGGATTAGCAGTCCATCACCTTAACCACTCGGTCACCTCATCCACTGCTCTCTGGTGACAAAGGACAGTCCAGAACTATGTAGTACCTCTTGAGTACCATGCACGTCTTCTGAGGGACACAGTTGAACGCGTTCTCAGAGTAGCAGCAGTGTCAAAAGTACTGTGCCACGATGAGGATGGGATTCGAACCCATGCGTGTCGAGCACAATGGATTAGCAGTCCATCACCTTAACCACTCGGTCACCTCATCCACTGCTCTCTGGTGACAAAGGACAGTCCAGAACTATTTAGTACCTCTTGAGTACCACGCACGTCTTCTGAGGGACACAGTTGAACGCGTTCTCAGAGTAGCAGCAGTGTCGAAAGTACTGCGCCACGATGAGGATGGGATTCGAACCCATGCGTGTCGAGCACAATGGATTAGCAGTCCATCACCTTAACCACTCGGTAACCTCATCCACTGCTTTCGTTTCAAACAGAGTCCATTGATCTTAAAATTGATGGATCTGGACCGGGTCAGCAATGTCCAGTCCTTGGGCCAAAATTGGCCCGCCGTTCTGCTTAAAATGTAATTTTATTTGGAAATTTTACATAGAGGTATTTCACTTCTGGATGGATTTATGCTCTACGATCAATCGGGTCTCCATCTTCACAATTCAGCAACCCGATTGACCGAATATCCACATGACAATGTCGTATTGATTCTCAGCTGGATGAAGCCACTTCTTCTGCACCCAGAAGTTCTGACAGTAATGATTATTGGAAGAAGTGATTACAAAAGAAAGTCCAGAACTATGTACCTCTTGAGTACCATGCACGTCTTCTGAGGGACACAGTTGAATGAGTTCTCAGAGAAGCAGCAGTGTCAAAAGTACTGTGCCACGATGAGGATGGGATTCGAACCCATGCGTGTCGAGCACAATGGATTAGCAGTCCATCACCTTAACCACTCGGTCACCTCATCCACTGCGTTCTTTTCAAACAGAGTCCATTGATCTTAAAATTGATGGATCTGGACCGGGTCAGCAATGTCCAGTCCTTGGGCCAAAATTGGCCCGCCGTTCTGCTTAAAATGTAATTTTATTTGGAAATTTTACATAGAGGTATTTCACTTCTCGATGGATTTATGCTCTACAACCAATCGAGTGTCCATCTTCACAATTCAGGAACCCGATTGACCGAATATCCACATGACAATGTGGTATTGATTCTCAGCCAGATGAAGCCACTTCTTCTGCACCCAGAAGTTTTGCCCGTAATGATTAATGGAAGAACTGGTGACAAAGGACAGTCCAGAACTATGTATTACCTCTTGAGTACCATGCACGTCTTCTGAGGGACACAGTTGAACGAGTTCTCAGAGTAGCAGCAGTGTCAAAAGTACTGTGCCACGATGAGGATCGGATTCGAACCCATACGTGTCGAGCACAATGGATTAGCAGTCCATCAAATTAACCACTCGGTCACCTCATCCACTGCTCGCTGATCAAACAGAGTCCATTGGTCTTAAAACTGATGGCTCTGGACCGGGTCAGCAATGTCCAGTCCTTGGGCCAAAATTGGCCCACCCTTCTGCTTAAAATGTAATTTTATTTGGAAATTTTACATAGAGGTATTTCACTTCTCGATGGATTTATGCTCTACGACCAATCGGGTGCCCATCTTCACAATTCAGGAACCCGATTGACCGAATATCCACATGACAATGTCGTATTGATTCTGAGCTGGATGAAGCCACTTCTTCTGCACCCAGAAGTTCCATGCACGTCTTCTGAGGGACATAGTTGAATGAGTTCTCAGAGTAGCAGTAGTGTCAAAAGTGCTGTGCCACGATGAGGATGGGATTCGAACCCATGCGTGTAGAGCACAATGGATTAGCAGTCCATCACCTTAACCACTCGGTCACCTCATCCACTGCTCTCTGCTCAAACAGAGTCCATTGGTCTTAAAACTGATGGATCTGGACCGGGTCAGCAATGTCCAGTCCTTGGGCCAAAATTGGCCCACCGTTCTGCTTAAAATGTAATTTTATTTGGAAATTTTACATAGAGGTATTTCACTTCTCGATGGATATATGCTTCACGACCAATCGGGTATCCATATTCACAATTCAGGAACCCGATTGACCGAATATCCACATGACAATGTCGTACTGATTCTCAGCTGGATGAAGCCACTTCTTCTGCACCCAGAAGTTCTGACAGTAATGATTATTGGAAGAAGTGATTACAAAAGACAGTCCAGAACTATGTACATCTTGAGTACCATGCACGTCTTCTGAGGGACACAGTTGAATGAGTTCTCAGAGTAGTAGCAGTATCAAAAGTACTGTGCCACGATGAGGATGGGATTCGAACCCATGCGTGCAGAGCACAATGGATTAGCAGTCCATCACCTTAACCACTCGGTCACCTCATCCACCACTTTCTCTTCAAACAGAGTCCATTGATCTTAAAATTGATGGATCTGGACCGGGTCAGCAATGTCCAGTCCTTGGGCCAAAATTGGCCCGCCGTTCTGCTTAAAATGTAATTTTATTTGGAAATTTTACATAGAGGTATTTCACTTCTGGATGGATTTATGCTCTACGACCAATCGGGTCTCCATCTTCACAATTCAGCAACCCGATTGACCGAATATCCACATGACAATGTGGTATTGATTCTCAGCCAGATGAAGCCACTTCTTCTGCACCCAGAAGTTTTGCCCGTAATGATTAATGGAAGAACTGGTGACAAAGGACAGTCCAGAACTATGTAGTACCTCTTGAGTACCATGCACGTCTTCTGAGGGACACAGTTGAACGCGTTCTCAGAGTAGCAGCAGTGTCAAAAGTACTGTGCCACGATGAGGATGGGATTCGAACCCATGCGTGTCGAGCACAATGGATTAGCAGTCCATCACCTTAACCACTCAGTCACCTCATCCACTGCTTTCTTTTCAAACAGAGTCCATTGATCTTAAAATTGATGGATCTGGACCGGGTCAGCAATGTCCAGTCCTTGGGCCAAAATTGGCCCGCCGTTCTGCTTAAAATGTAATTTTATTTGGAAATTTTACATAGAGGTATTTCACTTCTGGATGGATTTATGCTCTACGACCAATCGGGTCTCCATCTTCACAATTCAGCAACCCGATTGACCGAATATCCACATGACAATGTCGTATTGATTCTCAGCTGGATGAAGCCACTTCTTCTGCACCCAGAAGTTCTGACAGTAATGATTATTGGAAGAAGTGATTCCAAAAGAAAGTCCAGAACTATGTACCTCTTGAGTAACATGCACGTCTTCTGAGGGACACAGTTGAATGAGTTCTCAGAGTAGCAGCAGTGTCAAAAGTACTGTACCACGATGAGGATGGGATTCGAACCCATGCGTGTCGAGCACAATGGATTAGCAGTCCATCACCTTAACCACTCAGTCACCTCATCCACTGCTCTCTGGTGACAAAGGACAGTCCAGAACTATGTAGTACCTCTTGAGTACCATGCACATCTTCTGAGGGACACAGTTGAACGCGTTCTCAGAGTAGCAGCAGTGTCAAAAGTACTGTGCCACGATGAGGATGGGATTCGAACCCATGCGTGTCGAGCACAATGGATTAGCAGTCCATCACCTTAACCACTCGGTCACCTCATCCACTGCTTTCTTTTCAAACAGAGTCCATTGATCTTAAAATTGATGGATCTGGACCGGGTCAGCAATGTCCAGTCCTTGGGCCAAAATTGGCCCGCCGTTCTGCTTAAAATGTAATTTTATTTGGAAATTTTACATAGAGGTATTTCACTTCTGGATGGATTTATGCTCTACGACCAATCGGGTCTCCATCTTCACAATTCACTAACCCGATTGACCGAATATCCACATGACAATGTCGTATTGATTCTCAGCTGGATGAAGCCACTTCTTCTGCACCCAGAAGTTCTGACAGTAATGATTATTGGAAGAAGTGATTACAAAAGAAAGTCTAGAACTATGTACCTCTTGAGTAACATGCACGTCTTCTGAGGGACACAGTTGAATGAGTTCTCAGAGTAGCAGCAGTGTCAAAAGTACTGTACCACGATGAGGATGGGATTCGAACCCATGCGTGTCGAGCACAATGGATTAGCAGTCCATCACCTTAACCACTCGGTCACCTCATCCACTGCTTTCTTTTCAAACAGAGTCCATTGATCTTAAAATTGATGGATCTGGACCGGGTCAGCAATGTCCAGTCCTTGGGCCAAAATTGGCCCGCCGTTCTGCTTAAAATGTAATTTTATTTGGAAATTTTACATAGAGGTATTTCACTTCTCGATGGATTTATGCTCTACAACCAATCGAGTGTCCATCTTCACAATTCAGGAACCCGATTGACCGAATATCCACATGACAATGTGGTATTGATTCTCAGCCAGATGAAGCCACTTCTTCTGCACCCAGAAGTTTTGCCCGTAATGATTAATGGAAGAACTGGTGACAAAGGACAGTCCAGAACTATGTAGTACCTCTTGAGTACCATGCACGTCTTCTGAGGGACACAGTTGAACGAGTTCTCAGAGAAGCAGCAGTGTCAAAAGTACCGTGCCACGATGAGGATGGGATTCGAACCCATGCGTGTCAAGCACAATGAATTAGCCATCCATCACCTTAACCACTAGGTCACCTCATCCACTGCACTCTGCTCAAACAGAGTCCATTGGTCTTAAAACTGATGGATCTGGACCGAGAGCAATGTCCAGTCCTTGGGCCAAAATTGGCCCGCCGTTCTGCTTAAAATGTAATTTTATTTGGAAATTTTACATAGAGGTATTTCACTTCTCGATGGATTTATGCTCTACGACCAATCGGGTGTCCATCTTCACAATTGAGAAACCCGATTGACCGAATAGCCACGTGACAATGTCGTATTGATTCTCAGCTGGATGAAGCCACTTCTTCTGCACCCAGAAGTTCTGCCCGTAATGATTAATGGAAGAACTGGTGACAAAGGACAGTCCAGAACTATGTAGCACCTCTTGAGTACCATGCACGTCTTCTGAGGGACATAGTTGAATGAGTTCTCAGAGTAGCAGCAGTGTCAAAAGTGCTGTGCCAGGATGAGGATGAGATTCGAACCCATGCGTGTAGAGCACAAAGGATTAGCAGTCCATCACCTTAACCACTCGGTCACCTCATCCACTGCTTTTTCCTCAAACAGAGTCCATCGATCTTAAAATTGATGGATCTGGACCGGGTCAGCAATGTCCAGTCCTTGGGCCAAAATTGGCCCGCCGTTCTGCTTAAAATGTAATTTTATTTGGAAATTTTATATAGAGGTATTTCACTTCTCGATGGATATATGCTTCACGACCAATCGGGTGTCCATATTCACAATTCAGGAACCCGATTGACCGAATATCCACATGACAATGTCGTACTGATTCTCAGCTGGATGAAGCCATTCTTCTGCACCCAGAAGTTCTTCCCTTAATGATTATTGGAAGAAGTGATTACAAAAGAAAATCCAGAACTATGTACCTCTTGAGTACCATGCACGTCTTCTGAGGGACATAGTTGAACGAGTTCTCAGAGAAGCAGCAGTGTCAAAAGTACTGTGCCACGATGAGGATGGGATTCGAACCCATGCGTGTCGAGCACAATGGATTAGCAGTCCATCACCTTAACCACTCGGTCACCTCATCCACTGCTCTCTGGTGACAAAGGACAGTCCAGAACTATGTAGTACCTCTTGAGTACCATGCACGTCTTCTGAGGGACACAGTTGAACGCGTTCTCAGAGTAGCAGCAGTGTCAAAAGTACTGTTCCACGATGAGGATGGGATTCGAACCCATGCATGTCGAGCACAATGGATTAGCAGTCCATCACCTTAACCACTCGGTCACCTCATCCACTGCTTTCTTCTCAAACAGAGTCCATTGATCTTAAAATTGATGGATCTGGACCGGGTCAGCAATGTCCAGTCCTTGGGCCAAAATTGGCCCGCCGTTCTGCTTAAAATGTAATTTTATTTGGAAATTTTACATAGAGGTATTTCACTTCTGGATGGATTTATGCTCTACGACCAATCGGGTCTCCATCTTCACAATTCAGCAACCCGATTGACCGAATATCCACATGACAATGTCGTATTGATTCTCAGCCAGATGAAGCCACTTCTTCTGCACCCAGAAATTCTGACAGTAATGATTATTGGAAGAAGTGATTACAAAAGAAAGTCCAGAACTATGTACCTCTTGAGTACCATGCACGTCTTCTGAGGGACACAGTTGAATGAGTTCTCAGAGAAGCAGCAGTGTCAAAAGTACTGTGCCACGATGAGGATGGGATTCGAACCCATGCGTGTCGAGCACATTGGATTAGCAGTCCATCACCTTATGCACTGCTCGCTGATCAAACAGAGTCCCCTGGTCTTAAAACTGATGGCTCTGGACCGGGTCAGCAATGTCCAGTCCTTGGGCCAAAATTGGCCCGCCGTTCTGCTTAAAATGTAATTTTATTTTGAAATTTTACATAGAGGTATTTCACTTCTCGATGGATTTATGCTCAACGACCAATCGGGTGTCCATCTTCACAATTGAGGAACCCGATTGACCGAATAGCCACGTGACAATGTCGTATTGATTCTTAGCTGGATGAAGCCACTTCTTCTGCACCCAGAAGTTCTGCCCGTAATGATTAATGGAAGAACTGGTGACAAAGGACAGTCCAGAACTATGTAGCACCTCTTGAGTAACATGCACGTCTTCTGAGGGACATAGTTGAATGAGTTCTCAGAGTAGCAGCAGTGTCAAAAGTTCTGTGCCAGGATGAGGATGAGATTCGAACCCATGCGTGTAGAGCACAAAGGATTAGCAGCCCATCACCTTAACCACTCGGTCACCTCATCCACTGCTTTTTCCTCAAACAGAGTCCATCGATCTTAAAATTGATGGATCTGGACCGGGTCAGCAATGTCCAGTCCTTGGGCCAAAATTGGCCCGCCGTTCTGCTTAAAATGTAATTTTATTTGGAAATTTTATATAGAGGTATTTCACTTCTTGATGGATATATGCTTCACGACCAATCGGGTGTCCATATTCACAATTCAGGAACCCGATTGACCGAATATCCACATGACAATGTCGTACTGATTCTCAGCTGGATGAAGCCATTCTTCTGCACCCAGAAGTTCTTCCCATAATGATTATTGGAAGAAGTGATTACAAAAGAAAATCCAGAACTATGTACCTCTTGAGTACCATGCACGTCTTCTGAGGGACATAGTTGAACGAGTTCTCAGAGAAGCAGCAGTGTCAAAAGTACTGTGCCACGATGAGGATGGGATTCGAACCCATGCGTGTCGAGGACAATGGATTAGCAGTACATCACCTTAACCACTCGGTCACCTCATCCACTGCTCTCTGGTGACAAAGGACAGTCCAGAACTATGTAGTACCTCTTGAGTACCATGCACGACTTCTGAGGGACACAGTTGAACGCGTTATCAGAGTAGCAGCAGTGTCAAAAGTACTGTGCCACGATGAGGATGGGATTCGAACCCATGCGTGTCGAGCACAATGGATTAGCAGTCCATCACCTTAACCACTCGGTCACCTCATCCACTGCTTTCTTTTCAAACAGAGTCCATTGATCTTAAAATTGATGGATCTGGACCGGGTCAGCAATGTCCAGTCCTTGGGCCAAAATTGGCCCGCCGTTCTGCTTAAAATGTAATTTTATTTGGAAATTTTACATAGAGGTATTTCACTTCTGGATGGATTTATGCTCTACGACCAATCGGGTCTCCATCTTCACAATTCAGCAACCCGATTGACCGAATATCCACATGACAATGTCGTATTGATTCTCAGCTGGATGAAGCCACTTCTTCTGCACCCAGAAGTTCTGACAGTAATGATTATTGGAAGAAGTGATTACAAAAGAAAGTCCAGAACTATGTACCTCTTGAGTACCATGCACGTCTTCTGAGGGACACAGTTGAATGAGTTCTCAGAGAAGCAGCAGTGTCAAAAGTACTGTGCCACGATGAGGATGGGATTCGAACCCATGCGTGTTGAGCACAATGGATTAGCAGTCCATCACCTTAACCACTCGGTCACCTCATCCACTGCTTTCTTTTCAAACAGAGTCCATTGATCTTAAAATTGATGGATCTGGACCGGGTCAGCAATGTCCAGTCCTTGGGCCAAAATTGGCCCGCCGTTCTGCTTAAAATGTAATTTTAATTGGAAATTTTACATAGAGGTATTTCACTTCTCGATGGATTTATGCTTCACGACCAATCGGGTGTCCATCTTCACAATTCAGGAACCCGATTGACCGAACATCCACATGACAATGTCGTATTGATTCTCAGCTGGATGAAGCCATTCTTCTGCACCCAGAAGTTCTTCCCATAATGATTAATGGAAGAACTGGTGACAAAGGACAGTCCAGAACTATGTAGTACCTCTTGAGTACCATGCACGTCTTCTGAGGGACACAGTTGAACGAGTTCTCAGAGAAGCAGCAGTGTCAAAAGTACTGTGCCACGATGAGGATGGGATTCGAACCCATGCGTGTCGAGCACAATGGATTAGCAGTCCATCACCTTAACCACTCGGTCACCTCATCTACTGCTCGCTGCTCAAACAGAGTCCATTGGTCTTAAAATTGATGGATCTGGACCGGGTCAGCAATGTCCAGTCCTTGGGCCAAAATTTGCCTGCCGTTCTGCTTAAAATGTAATTTTATTTGGAAATTTTACATAGAGGTATTTCACTTCTCGATGGATTTATGCTCTACGACCAATCGGGTGCCCATCTTCACAATTCAGGAACCCGATTGACCGAATATCCACATGACAATGTCGTATTGATTCTCAGCTGGATGAAGCCACTTCTTCTGCACCCAGAAGTTCTAACAGTAATGATTATGGGAAGAAGTGATTACAAAAGAAAATCCAGAACTATGTACCTCTTGAGTACCATGCACGTCTTCTGAGGGACACAGTTGAATGAGTTCTCAGAGTAGCAGCAGTGTCAAAAGTACTGTGCCACGATGAGGATGGGATTCAAACCCATGCGTGTCGAGCACAATGGAATAGCAGTCCATCACCTTAACCACTCGGTCACCTCATCCACTGATTTATTTTCAAACAGAGTCCATTGATCTTAAAATTGATGGATCTGGACCGGGTCAGCAATGTCCAGTCCTTGGGCCAAAATTGGCCCGCCGTTCTGCTTAAAATGTAATTTTATTTTGAAATTTTACATAGAGGTATTTCACTTCTCGATGGATTTATGCTCTACGACCAATCGGGTGTCCATCTTCACAATTCAGGAACCCGATTGACCGAATATCCACATGACAATGTGGTATTGATTCTCAGCCAGATGAATCCACTTCTTCTGCACCCAGAAATTCTGACAGTAATGATTAATGGAAGAACTGGTGACAAAGGACAGTCCAGAACTATGTAGTACCTCTTGAGTACCATGCACGTCTTCTGAGGGACACAGTTGAACGAGTTCTCAGAGTAGCAGCAGTGTCAAAAGTACTGTGCCACGATGAGAATGTGATTCGAACCCATGCGTGTCGAGCACAATGGATTAGCAGTCCATCACCTTAACCACTCGGTCACCTCATCCACTGCTTTCTTTTCAAACAGAGTCCATTGATCTTAAAATTGATGGATCTGGACCGGGTCAGCAATGTCCAGTCCTTGGGCCAAAATTGGCCCGCCGTTCTGCTTAAAATGTAATTTTATTTTGAAATTTTACATAGAGGTATTTCACTTCTCGATGGATTTATGCTCTACGACCAATCGGGTGTCCATCTTCACAATTCAGGAACCCGATTGACCGAATATCCACATGACAATGTGGTATTGATTCTCAGCCAGATGAATCCACTTCTTCTGCACCCAGAAATTCTGACAGTAATGATTAATGGAAGAACTGGTGACAAAGGACAGTCCAGAACTATGTAGTACCTCTTGAGTACCATGCACGTCTTCTGAGGGACACAGTTGAACGAGTTCTCAGAGTAGCAGCAGTGTCAAAAGTACTGTGCCACGATGAGAATGTGATTCGAACCCATGCGTGTCGAGCACAATGGATTAGCAGTCCATCACCTTAACCACTCGGTCACCTCATCCACTGCTTTCTTTTCAAACAGAGTCCATTGATCTTAAAATTGATGGATCTGGACCGGGTCAGCAATGTCCAGTCCTTGGGCCAAAATTGGCCCGCCGTTCTGCTTAAAATGTAATTTTATTTGGAAATTTTACATAGAGGTATTTCACTTCTGGATGGATTTATGCTCTACGACCAATCGGGTCTCCATCTTCACAATTCAGCAACCCGATTGACCGAATATCCACATGACAATGTCGTATTGATTCTCAGCTGGATGAAGCCACTTCTTCTGCACCCAGAAGTTCTGACAGTAATGATTATTGGAAGAAGTGATTACAAAAGAAAGTCCAGAACTATGTACCTCTTGAGTACCATGCACGTCTTCTGAGGGACACAGTTGAATGAGTTCTCAGAGTAGCAGCAGTGTCAAAAGTACTGTGCCACGATGAGGATGGGATTCGAACCCATGTGTGTCGAGCACAATGGATAAGCAGTCCATCACCTTAACCACTCGGTCACCTCATCCACTGCTTTCTTTTCAAACAGAGTCCATTAATCTTAAAATTGATGGATCTGAACCGGGTCAGCAATGTCCAGTCCTTGGGCCAAAATTGGCCCGCCGTTCTGCTTAAAATGTAATTTTATTTGGAAATTTTACGTAGAGGTATTTCACTTCTCGATGGATTTATGCTTCACGACCAATCGGGTGTCCATATTCACAATTCAGGAACCTGATTGACCGAATATCCACATGACAATGTCGTACTGATTCTCAGCTGGATGAAGCCACTTCTTCTGCACCCAGAAGTTCTGCCCGTAATGATTAATGGAAGAACTGGTGACAAAGGACAGTCAAGAACTATGTAGTACCTCTTGAGTACCATGCACGTCTTCTTTTTTTTTTTTTTTTTTTTTTTTTTTTTTAAGAGCTCAGAATTGTTCATTCGGTAGTCTTACCGATTCAACGTCTTATCATCATTGCTCTTTTTTTTTTTGTGTGTGCGTGCGTTTGCGTGCGTGCGTTTGCGTGCGTGCGTGCGTGCGTGCGCGTGCGTGCGTGCGTGTGCGTGCAAATACGTATAAATTTATACTCATTAATTCACCTAAAGCCTTATAAATATCCCATTACCCTTCGCCTTAACCTGGTACTTCAGAATCTTGCCAGAGTCGTGAAGTTTAAATGGTCAGGAGACCAGAGAAAAGGTCAGAAAAAAAATAAAGAGAAAAGAAAGATAAATCAAAGTGAAATCCAGCACCGACCAAACACTTCCTGCCTTCCCCATGATTACAAAATCAAAGTCTTACGCCAACCCCGGAAGCCTCTAAATTCCAGCAAATTTAGCGAGATCTCAAGAGACCAGAGGAAAAACTAAAGAGAGGAAGGAGGGAAGGATCAATAAGGCAGAGTGAGATCCATAGAAGCCAGTACATCCAATCCATCAAAGTGAAATCCAGCACCAACAAAACCCCTCCTGCGTGGTTACAAAACCAGAGTCTTATGCCAACCCCAGAAGCCTCAAACTTCCAATAAATTGAGATCTCAAGTGACCAGAGGAAAAACTAAAAAGAGGAAGGAGGGAAGGATAGATAAAGCAAAGTGAGATCCACAGACACCAGCACCCACTGATTCAAGGGGCTGTGGGAGGGAGAGGCTACTTCTGTTGAGTTTCAGTAGATGCTGGTGCGACGGATCTGGCATGCATAAGGACCACCACCAAAGAAAGAAAGCCGTCAACCGCGGTCCAGCAAAGCAAGCACCGCCCCCCCCCCCCCCCCGAAACCCCCAGGCCGCGGCAGCACCAAGGCCACCCCCAAGCCACCCGAGCGGACACCGGTCGGCGAGCCGACCCAGACGCCCGGAACACCCCTTCACCCACTTCAAAACTAGTGAAGTGAGTAAGAGGAGCGACCAGCGGGGCCTCACCCAACCCGGCGGGTGTAGGTGGCACGCCCGTCCCCCAGCACCCCCCACCCCCACCCGCCCCCCACCCCACCCATCTGGCACCACAATAGGAGCCTCCGGAGCCCGCCCGGGGCGCCAGGAGTTCTCCCGGAGTGGGGCAGGCCTCAAACCCCCGCCCGGCCCCCGGAGCCCGACGCCCGGGCCGGGGAGGGAGCCCCAGGCCCAGGGAGAGGGAGGGGGAGGGGGCGGGGGGGCCGACAGGGAAGGGGGGAGGGGGAAGCGGGGGGAAGACGACAAGAAGGCGAAAGGGCGGCTGCAGGGCAGGAGGGGGGCGGGGGGAGGAGGAGGGAGGGCGACAAGGGAAAAGGGACCGGGAGGCAGAGGAGGATGGGCGGGAGGAGGCGAGGAGGGAGAGGCGACGGGGGGGAGGAAGGGGGAGGGGAGAGGGAGCCACGGGGCACACCAGAGGCCCACCCGCCCCGAACCGCGCCGCCGGGCACGGAGCAGCGGACCGCGCCGGGACGGCGCCGCCCCGGGCACCAGGGAAAGCACCCCAACACCGCACCCCACAGGGGGCCCAGGGAGCGGCCAAGACAACAACCGCTACCGAGCGGACAACGGGGGGGGGGGCAGAACCACCCCCGCCCGACCACGGGGGACGGCGTCGAGAAAATTGACTAATTAGCATGCAGTAACACCAAGTGTTGATGCTTAGTGCCCACTAGAAATAACTCTTAAGGAGTTAGTGAGTATAGTGTCGTATAGTGTGGTGTGCTCGAGCCCACTAGCAGCAACTAGGTTCCTGACTATATAAAAATAAAGCGAGCTTTTCCAAGATTTTAGTCCAGAAATGCAGCACTGGAGTACATGACCATAAAGCATGAAGATAAGTATCGGCAGTGTTTTGTGAGCACTGGAGACAAATGTCGGAGTCAGAGAGTCCCATTTTTTTCATCATATATTGTGTAATATATGTTCTATGAAGTATCTTATATTGGATAAGTTGCAAATTTGTCTGTTTGGTCATTTTAAATACATTTTCACAGATTTGGGTCCAAAAGTCTGGTTGAAGCCACTTCTTCTGCACCCAGAAGTTCTGACAGTAATGATTATTGGAAGAAGTGATTACAAAAGACAGTCCAGAACTATGTACATCTTGAGTACCATGCACGTCTTCTGAGGGACACAGTTGAACGAGTTCTCAGAGAAGCAGCAGTGTCAAAAGTACCGTGCCACGATGAGGACGGGATTCGAACCCATGCGTGTCGAGCACAATGAATTAGCCGTCCATCACCTTAACCACTCTGTCACCTCAGCTACTGCTCTCTCCTCAAACAGAGTCCATTGATCTTAAAATTGATGGATCTTGACCAGGTCAGCAATGTCCAGTCCTTGGGCCAAAATTGGCCCGCCGTTCTGCTTAAAATTTAATTTTATTTAGAAATTTTACATAGAGGTATTTCACTTCTCAATGGATTTATGCTTCACGACCAATCAGGTGTCCATATTCACAATTCAGGAACCCGATTGACCGAATATCCACATGACAATGTCGTACTGATTCTCAGCTGGATGAAGCCACTTCTTCTGCACCCAGAAGTTCTGCCCGTAATGATTAATGGAAGAACTGGTGACAAAGGACAGTCCAGAACTATGTACCTCTGTCGTGTAAGACAAAAAAATTGCATAGTCTGACATCTGCATTAGTTGTTTTATTTAGCATAACTTGTTGTAGTATAGAAATTATTGAGATCGTAGTTTTCACTGCAGCACGTCCGCCTCCCAGTTCTGAGGACTCCAGTTCGAGTCCAGGCTCCGGCCTTCCTGGGTGGAGTTTGCATGTTCTCCCCGTGTCCGCGTGGGTCTTCTCCGGGTACTCCGGTCTCCTCCCACATTCCAAAGACATGCACGGCAGGTTAATTGGGTGCTCCGAATTGTCCCTAGGTGTGCTTGTGAGTGTGGATGGTTGTTTGTCTCTGTGTGCCCTGCGATTGGCTGGCAACCAGTCCAGGGTGTCCCCCGCCTCCTGCCCAGAGCCAGCTGAGATAGGCGCCAGCACCCCCCGCGACCCTTGTGAGGAATAAGCGGTACAGAAAATGGATGGATGGATGGATAGTTTTCACTGCTGCACACCCAACCCTCTCCCCATTCTCAAGCCCAACAGTCCTCCCTTTGAGCCCCATTTTCAAATATTAGAGAGGGGTGGAGCAAGAGTCTGGTTGGGAGGTGAGATACACTTGAAATTGTTTATGGGAATTATGGATGTCATGTCTTCCGAGCGGGGGAGGTTTTGCAGCAACATATGCATATTTTTCAGGGACGTCTTCTTATTTCAGCAAGACATTACCAAGCTGCATTCTGCATGTGTTACAACAGCGTGGCTTTGTCCCAAAATAGTGCGACGACAAGACTGGCCTGCCAGCAGCACAGACCTGTCTCCCAAAAGTTCCAACAATTCGTGTTTTCAGTTCCCAAATGCTTATTGAGATTTGTTAAAAGAAAAGGGAGTGTAACACTTTCCCTGTTGTGACTATCCAAACCAAATGCAGTCACTGAGATAAGAAGACGGGGCTCTGTACGACACGCTGATTCCAAGATGGAAACTTTAGGTCTTCACTGCAGTTTGTAGGTGTTTATTTGACTCTTTCAATAATATACTTTCTAATGTACAATTACTGAAGGTAACTTGCATCAATCTAGCGGTCAACAGAAAATAACAGCACTCTCCCTCCTCTCGCCCTGTACCAACAAGCAAACATTTTCAGGAACACAGGTGACATTGATTAAGCAGTCACTCTACCTTTGTGACACACCCACACAGACAGCTCCGCCCACACATACATAAACACACAGACACGTCTGACCCCTAATGGCATCTAAAGACAACATATCCCTGCCTCTGCAGTCCCAGCTTTTTGATTTTTTTTTATTTAGATTTAGAACTTGCATAAAAAACAATAACAATAATTAAAAATTATGACAATAAAAATTGTGAAGCCAAAACTTGTAAACAGCAAAAAATAATAATAAGAAAAAAAGCAATTGAATCAAGCAAGAAGCAAAACTTAACATCATATTAAGCAACAAAAGAAAGATACCGAAGACAGTCATCAAACAGTCTTTGGTAATAAGTTAGACATACATGTTGGAAAAGGAATAGGAGGAAGAAGTAGAAACGAGTAACAGTTTGTTACAAAACAAAACAGCTTGTTTCAAGGTCAAAATAAAAAAAAAAAAATCATCAGTTTGATCAATAAATATCTTGTTTTTGTAGTGTATTCAGTTGAATATAAGGATAAAGGATTTAAAATCATTGCACTGTACTCTGTTTTGATTTATATTTTACGCAGCTAGCCAACTTCACTGGAATTGAGTTTGTACCATGATTGAAATAAGGTTCATTGAACTTGCATTCATATCAAAATATGCAAATGCACTGGTGGGAATAACTGAGATTACTGCAGTTTTCCTGTCTTGCATACTAAAGTGGTTGGTGTGCCACCATTTATGTCACATAAAATGTATACTATTGTGTGTTTTATGCACAATGTCATGGATACATTACACACTCACGCCTGTCTCTTTCACTCCCTGGTCAGGTGTCGTTAGAACGCCGGCTCTGGAGTGGCATTGAATATGAATGAGTGAGTCGTGACTCTTGCTTGAGGTGCGTGTGTGCGCCCTTTTGATCTCAGTGTTTGATTAGGGAAAAGGGCTCGGAGAGAGCATAAAAGAAATGCTAGGCTACCACTCAGACAAGAATATAAATGTGATTTGTGAAATGCGTGTGTATATTGCATGGTAGATGCTACTAGACAGATAGCTGGATGATAAGCCGAGTGGAAAAGATATCCCTGTTGTGTGCCTTCCGTCCCATCCTTCCTCTTGCTCCCACTACAAAGAGAACATCCTTCTACCTTGGGGTCTTATTAATGGCTGGATAATCAATTCCATGTGCATGCAGCTTCGAACGGAGCGCATTAACAAACACATGCATCTCTTTGTGGCTTTTGTCTTTGGGTAGTGCTGATGAATATTGCAAGTAGGGATTAAGGGAGAGAAGGGATGAAACACTGGCAGGTTTCGGCAGATGGCCATTCTAATGTTGTGTGACGATGCCCCGCAAGCTATGGTGAGTAAATGCCGGCTTGCTCTCTTTTTCTATGTATAGATGTCTTTTATTTTGAAATTATTGTAGTCCTTTTGATGACTGAAGAGTGGTTTGTATTACTGTTTATTTGTAATCCCATTCTGGAGTAAAGTACGCAAATACAAACATAGAATAGAATAGTGTCATTGTTTTGAACTTAAAACTGATGTCCAATGCATACGGCACCTTGCCTTTAATTTAAAGTCAAATTAATAATATGCCGTACAAGGTGATACTTTGCAGACTGCAGTTGTAATCAAATATTTAGAATGTGTAACTTTATCTAATTTTTTAAAATACCACATTTGCTGACAGATTTAATGAATTAGGTTAAATGGTAATGAATGATTTAATTTGACTGTTGACAAGAGGTGGCCATCTTCAATCTAACAACCTTTGCTTCTGTTAAGGACCCATGACTTTTGCTGTGGGGACGGTATTTGGATTGTTTTTTTGGTTTGGTTTGGTTTGATTTGGTTTGGTTTGGTTTGGTTTGGTTTATTGAACATCTAACATACAATACAAATTCTAAAATAAAAGTGAAGGAAAAAAAATAAAAGCCAAAAAGGAAAATATTTACCGGTATCAGAAAAGTCAGAATTCATTATTTTCAAAGGGAGTGGGAAGAAATACAAGAACTTATCTAGTCCTACCCCCGCCAACTTCTATCATGATAATGTACCATATAAGTTATTATATTTCATAATATATCATTAAAAATAGAAAAAAAAGAAGCAAATGAAAGGAAAAAAAATGAATATTCTGATGGCTATTTTTATGCATATCAATGAGGCAATGCACATAGGCTTACCACATTAATATAATATAATGCCTAATCTATAATTGTCAAGAGATTACATTTTTTTAACTAATTAATTGCACAATTTTCCATAATTAACCATCATTAATCATACTTTTCTACTTCTGCTTCTACTTTTTTTTTTTTCCTTCAAAGCTTGTAACAGATATTTACTTGAGTAAAATCTTGGAATTAATGTGAAATCATCAAATAGAAAAGTATATTTATCATCAAAGACAGTTGTAATAGCTTTCTTTGATCCTTGAATAGAATATGTCTCCCGTAAAATACAACTGTTAAACAAGATGATAAGAATGGACACAGCTTTAAAGTGGAGGAAAGGTCTTTTGCTCTGAGATGATATGCCAAAGGCGTACAATTAATATGCTATTTGAATTTGGCTCTGCAAAGTGCACAAATTACTTTAGAATTAGAATAACTACTCCAAATTTGGCTGCACAGAGTTAACTGAGTTAATTTCTTCCAACGCTATAATGAATTAAAATTAATCTCCAGAGTTAATGCTTTAATTGTGAAAGCCCTAATAATATTAAATATTATATAATATTGTAAGACTATGATTATGAGGTCTACATATACATTTTAGTGAAAATCAGTCACGTTTTTGTACATTATGTGATGTAATGTTTTGAGTCTACGGTGCAACTAGGAGAGCCAATCTCACGACGTGAATAGAATAAAAATCATTGCAAGTATCGTTATAGTATTTTCAGACTATGATTACCACATGCCTATGTATGTCCATACATATGAGGTGAGAATTCATCACGGTTTATATACATATGACACTGTAAAGGACCGGGTGCACAATGCTGTACATTATATGGGTTGGCCGTATTCGTCTGTCACTTTTGTAATCTATGTATTTTTATTTACCTTACCTTAGATGGTTAGGTATGACATCTAAATTATGGCAATATTTGACAACGCTATATGGCTTCTTTTTTTTTTATGTTTCAGTGTTAGGGGTTTGGGTTTTTGGTTTAGTTTTTGGATGTTTATTGTCTACTTGTCTGGTTTGTCTCACCTTGTCTCGTCTTAGTTAACCTCGACCACCTGTGTGTGTCTCCCCTCCCCGTATGTGTTGCTAATTAGTGCCCTCTGCCTGCTGTGTTTCCCAGGTGTGTCTTGTTAGTGTCTTGCTAGTATCTCGTTAGTGTTGTATTTAGTCAGTGGTGTTTGTTCATGCGTCATGGTAGCATTGTCTTGTCTTGTCTTGTCCTGGTGTGGTGTGGTATGCTTTTTTGCTGTTGAGCCAAGTCTGTCCCCGTTCTGCCAAGTCTGTTCACGTTCTGCTAAGTCTGTCCACATCCTGCCAAGTCTGTCCTGTCAAGTCTGTCCACGTCCTGCCAAGTCTGTCCACATTCTGCCCAGTCTTTCCTATCAAGTCTGTCCATGTCCTGCCAAATCTGTCCACGTCCTGCCACATTCTGTCTCGCCAAGTCTGTCAACGTCCTGCTAAGTCTGTCTCGCCAAGTCTGTCCACGTTCTGCCAAGTCTGTCCACATCCTGCCAAGTCGGTCCACATCCTGCCAAGTCTGTCCTGCCAAGTCTGTCCACATTCTGCTCAGTCTGTCCTATCAAGTCTGTCCATGTCCTGCCAAATCTGTCCACGTTCTGCCAAGTCTGTCTTGCCAAGTCTGTCCACGTTCTGCCAAGTCTGTCCACATCCTGCCAAGTCTGTCCTGTCAAGTCTGTCCACGTCCTGCCAAGTCTGTCCACGTTCTGTCAAGTCTGTCCACTTTCTGCGTGGTCTGTGTGGTATGCTTTGTTGCTGTTGAGCCAAGTCTGTCCCCGTTCTGCCAAGTCTGTCCACGTTCTGCTAAGTCTGTCCACATCCTGCCAAGTCTGTCCTGTCAAGTCTGTCCACGTCCTGCCAAGTCTGTCCACATTCTGCCCAGTCTTTCCTACCAAGTCTGTCCATGTCCTACCAAGTCTGTCCACGTCCTGCCAAGTCTGTCCTGCCAAGTCTGTCTACGTCCTGCCAAGTCTGTCCATGTTCTGCCAAGTCTGTCCTTCCAAGTCTGTCCATGTCCTGCCCAGTCTGTCCACGTTCAGTCCAGTCATGGCAACCAGTCTGCTCACGTTCCGTCCCGTCATGTCCGTCACCATCTTTGTTGTCAATAAAGTTCCTTACGTCGCCCTTCCTTTATGTCTACCTGCCTTTAGTGATGGCAAAATGAAGCCCCGTAAAGCAATGAAGCCCTGCAGTGAAATGCTTCACACACACGTAGGGGCTTCAAGATGATTCATTTCCTCGACTACGCCATCATGTGGACAGAAAAATGTATAACATGCTTGGTGCATGCAATAAAATGGGGGTGTAAATCATGCTCTAAATACAAAAGAATATATATTTGAAGAGTGTTTTAACATGAATTGTTCTGTGTTACTTTGTCTATGTTTGTGCTTATGCAACAAGTGAAAATGTGGAAAAAATGAGGTAAAATAAAGTGCTTATTCATTTTTATTTAAAAACAATATTTTTTCCAAAGTTTTTGGACTCAGGCGGTTTCTTTTTGTGCATAGAATTTCACCTGCTTTTGAAAAAACTCTTTCACATGGTACTGATGAAGCAGGGGTGCATAGATATGAGACAGCAAGTTTGTATAAACTTGGAAGCGCATATTTCTGTGATTCCCAGTACTGAAGGGGATTTTCAACTCTGGGGATATTTTCTTCTCTTTCTTGCTGGTTCCTTGAACTCCATCGCAAAAAAAGAAGCTCGTCGTCGTCGGTCAAATCGAATGCAAAATGCAAAGAAGTACCGCAGTAAGGGACCCGAAAACACAAAAAGTGAAGGGGAATCCATAGCGTTTCTTTGCCGCTTTTATTTCGAACTACACTCAAACCTAGCGAATCATTTCCTGAATCAGTCACGTGGTACACCCGCTTCGCGGGGCTTCAAACGTCATCACGTACGTCATCGACACACGCATTGAATCGCCGTTCATGAACCACTCATCTACATTACTCGGCACACGCTTCAGGGATTCGACCCGAGAAGCACATCACTACCTGCCTTGTTTCTCTGCCTTTGGGTCCATCCACCACATCCAAACTCCACATATCATGACAGAAACAAGTCCAAAATTTACACTGTTGTGACTTACCACATGCAACACAACACAAAAACGTCCAACATGTCATTATTTTTATACTTAATGAGCCCAAACTTTTTTTTTCCCCCAGGGAATCAGATGCCATTGATATTCACATTTTTAATGTTCGTACACACTTCCTAATAGAATGAAGGAAAATGAATTTGGAATTTTGTGATCTAATTTTTAAATCTTGTCAATCAAAAACATAGACGTGAGACAGTGACGCAGATCAGCTTCCCACTGCAACTAATCGACACATGAAGATGGATTATCTAATCATGAATAATAAGTAATCGCTTCTTCATAATGCATCTCTAGTTGTACGCCACTCAAATCTCACATTTGTCTTGCCCAATGCGATCTTTCAGGGGAACCGTGTAGATGCTGCACGTCATCCTTCCGGTCATGCCTGAGCTTGATGCTTAATGGATGAATCACTCTCTCATTAGGTTATACATTTGCTTAATTGGGTTTTTTTTTTTTTTTTTAGTCATCCATTTTATTGCACTTCAGCATGCATACAGAGTCATGATTAGAGGGTTGAAACGGAATCAACAATGCAGAAGTGACTACTACAGTTGTATCTTTAAACTGATGTTTTTTATTGAAGAAACTCTTAGCTAATGAGTTATAGTCAATGATTTATAACTAAACCTAATAAATGAGTAATAGCTCATAAATGAGCTATTGTACAGGACTCTCTCAGAAAATTAGAATATTGTGATAAAATCCGTTATTTTCTGTGATGCAATTAAATAAACAAAAATGTCATACATTCTGGATTCATTACAAATCAAATGAAATATTTTATTGTTTCGATATAGTTGATTATGGCTTTTTTTTTTTTTTACCTTGTCTGAGGAAATATTCTAATATTTTGAGATAGGATATTTGAGTTTTCTTAAACTGTAAGCCATAATCAGCAATATTAAAATAATAAATGTCTTGCAATATTGCAGTTGATTTGTAATGAATCCAGAATGTATGACATTTTTGCTTATTTAATTGCATTACAGAAAATAATGGACTTTATCACAATACTGTATTCTAATTTTCTGAGACAGTCTTGTATATTGTAAGTGACTTGTTGAGTATTAGTTAATAGTTTATACTGTATATGTTATTGGAACATTGTTTTTTAGTTGCAACTACAATTCTCATTAATTGACTGTTAGAAAAGAATAACTCTTTTATTAACAGTTGACTAATAATCTATTAACTTGTTACAACGGATAGTTATTATAACGTGTTACCGGCGCTAGCGCCATAGCACATCAGTCATGACAGATGAGCTGCTGCCACCCATTTCAGGATAACATACCTCACTGTATCTTTGTCCATCAAATTCAAGATTCTGATGAATGACCTGTTCTCTGCATGAGAAGGTTCATTTCACATGTTCAAGTTTCACAGTTTCAATTTTTACAAACGGACCAGCAGGCCGGGCCACAGATTGTTTTATCCTCACATTGCAAATATTGCTTTACACTTTCCTCATTGCGCATGCACTGCTAATTAGCTAACACTTGTCACACGTTGTTTACACTCTCCTCAGGCCTGCATCAACTGAACTCTCTTCCCCTCAGCTGAGACAAAACTGAAGCTCACACTGGAGCATACTGATAGAGATTTATCAGCATGTGTGGCCTTATCATAGCTGCTGTTCAAGAACAAGGATGCAGTGAGATGACGCTAGCGCCCATGTGAATTTTAATCAGGCTCTTTTTGCCGGATGCATCATTTTGCATCTGAATGTATTCTCTCAGTTAGATTGATTTTTTTTTATTGTATATATTTAATTAGAAAGTACAAGAATGTAGAATAATCTTGGTGAAAACAACCTAAAATTCACAATGACCTTCACATGTTAATTTGACCTTGTCTAAACCTTTGGATGCTCCTTTCTATCTGATCATTGTTTCAGTATTTTTTTGCACAAAATTCCCATTTATTGAATTTATCCACAAATGCCATTTAGAATTGAGATTTAAGCAGCCCTCCTCATTATGTTTATACTTTGACCAAGATGACAGCTAACACCCATCGTGCACTTTTTTCACTTGTGGGAACACATCAGAGATCTGACGCTAAGACTAGTAGAGTTTTTTGGGGCCCTGGAACTCTTGAGTTTGGGAGAGTCCACGTTGGACTCAAAGAATGTCAGAAAATAGGCAACAAATGTTGATCCATCCAAGCAAATTTCCACAAATGTCTTCTTAAAACGCAAAGACCATTTGTTTACTGTCATGAGGGGCATCTGATAGGATTCAATCAACGTATGTCGGTCCTTCTCATGGGGCTGAATTTTGTTCTTAGTCCGTACCTGGCTGTCATGGAGAATTTAGAACATATTCTAGGGGTGTCCAAACTTTTTCATTTGAGGGCCACATACAGCAAATCAGAAGGACACAAGGGCCACATAATGATATGAAGAGAAATTGTATTTAGACCCTTGTGAGGAATAAGCGGTCAAGAAAATGGATGGATGGATGTTTCATGAACAATTAATACCTTTAAAAACTAATTTTTCCCCTTGTCGACTGAAGATAACATCACCTGTGCTGAGCAAATGGGTAACAGCCAATCATAGCACACCTGTTTTCCGGGTTTGGTCAGCAAACTGAGCCCTGCTTGGTCATATTGTATTTAACAGTATTCATCATTCATGAAAAATAATGAAGTTATCACATTAATTATAGACAAAATTTCATCTCCTAACTGTTGTGGCTCAATGAGTCAAGTATAAAATGGTTCCAAATCTTTCCCCTTCTATTCAATTTGTGTTCAATAAAGTTGCTAGCAAGAATGATAATCTACTGAATTTTTGTGTTCAGTCGACCTTTGATTATGTTGCTACTTCTGCTTCACTTCAACCAACGTTTGACAGCAAGCTATCACGTGGGAATAAGTTAGCTTACTCCTAACAATTGCCCTCCACATCCCCACGCTTCTGAAATGATGGCTGTGATTTGATGAGCGGAGTTAGAGACTGTTTCTCCTTTGTGCATCGTTCCCTATAGCATTGTATTTTTTTTGCGGGGGGAAATCGGGTGTAAATGTTATCTTCCTGGCTGCATCATGGAAAAGAGCAAATGTGCTGCTGCTATTTCTGGAGCATGGCATTTACACCCGCCTTCTGTATTGCATGGAATGATGTCGACTTATGGCCGCTGAACAAACACAGGACTACTGCTATGATGTTTACTCTAGCTGAGAGTTTAATAAACTAAAGCCCATAACAAGCAATAGTTTCTTACACAGAGGTTGTGTATAGTCTTAATGAGCTGTCTCTTCTATTACTTTAGTTTATTTAGAGCCATTGTGAAGACAGTGTACACAGTGCCAGTGTTTGACTGCCAGGCGAAGCCAATATGAGAAGAGGAACACGACTGGAAAACAGTGATATGGTTCAGTATAATAAAATTGTGTTTGATAGCCACACTTAAACATATGCATCAGGGCAGACTCAGTGTAGCAGAGAATTATTTTAGTGTCTAAAATGTGTTTCCTAATACACTTGTTGAGTACACGTGAGAAAAAAAGGGCAGTGAAAGAATGTGGTTTCAAGTTGTAGAGATAATTCTTGAAGTATATGGGAAGTGGTAAAGCTCCACCCATCCTTTAGCGTCCAAAGGGAGGATGTTGCATTTCCTCTCCTCTCACACCTCCTCTTCTAAGAAACTGAAAACATTTTTGGGTAGACATTTAATAGTTTATTTTATTTTTACTTTTTGATAGGCAGGTCTCTCAAGCATTACACAGGTCATATAACACTGAAAAGCTATCACAGTGTTGTGCCTCTTGAGGCCCTCAGTGCGCTGATAAACAGTTGGCTGAAGAAAGGACTTTGCACCACTAGAGGGCAGTGTTTACTAGTGTTTTTCTTCCCACCTGTTGAGGTCACTATTTGTAGCAGCACTCCACAACTAAAGCTTACCCATTTTAACTGCAAACTAGTATACACCCATCGAAATAAAATGAAAAGCTGATTATTATTTTAGTATCTATTTTGAAGCTGCTTTGCAGTAAGCTCAAATATTACATCAAGATGACAGTACTTTAAATCTAAAAATATAATTGTATCTTTATGGATTACAATTGCCAATTAAAAAGTAGTATTTTTTTTCTAGTTTTGTAAAAAGCTTCATTGAATGTAGCTATAGGGAGATAAGTCTGTTGCCATGGCAGCAAGAACTGATGGTCTTCTGGTATGATTCATTTCCATGGTGATCGGTCAGTTGCAGCGAGACTCTCTTCGAACATGACCGTTGGAAAGGGACTGATTTGCAAATTCCATGTTTGTGATCCCTGTACATTTGCCATCTTGATGGATTTAATAAATATTAAAGATTAGATTCTCAAATGATTCAGGGGATGGTCCAGTCAACAATAATGGATGTATTTATGTTTATACATTTGTCAGAAAGAAATATGCGGGGGAAAAAACAAAAAAAAAAAGATATGCAGTAACAGTTTTCTAATTCTGCAGTCCAACAGTTTTCTCAGCACCCAAATTACTTGTACAAGATATACAGTCAAGTAAGGTTTATGAAATTAAAAAAAAGTTTTGTGCTTTTGATTAAGATATGTTTAAAACGTCCATAATGCCCTTTTTAAAGATATTTCAGATGGTCACAAACTATTAAATATGAAAATAAGGTTTGCTCTGATTGGGTCTCTGCTCTCCTTAATTTGATATGGAAAACAGCTTTCCTCTTATATGTGGGCATCTTGTGGCCACCATGTCTCTTCATTGTTGAAATTCAGCAGCCCTTCGCCAGAATTGTGGCTGCCCATGGTGTACTTTGAGGCGGCCACGGCAACACAACGGCCTGGTCCCCACAAGAGGAAATTTTACGCCCTCCATTGTGATGCTTGATGACCTCTTGACTGCCCAATGAGCACTCTGAGACAGACTGACCAACACGAGGCCCCGATCGCGGACTATTTCTCAGTTTTATGATGGAAAAAAAGAAAACAATACAATATAACAGCATAAACATATTTGTACTCGTCTTTTATCCTAAACTGGACGATCACAGCAATTATTAGTGATTCTTGTTGCTCTTTAAGTCACATGAAAAACTATCTGCCTGTCAGTGTTTGACAAATGTTTACTTCTTGCCATGTGCCTGATGCTGCTTGCACTCAGACACAGAGGAGCTGATAAGCGGGCCATCTGGTCGTAGTTAAGGGCTCATAGAGAAGACACTCACCGATGCAGCGGCATCACTGAGAGGTGGCCTTTGGAGAGGGAGCAAACAGTATGCACATGTTGATGGCTGCATTTGTATATGCTTCACTAAGTGCACGTGCCTGCTCACATGCACAGCTTTGATCGCAGGAGGCGTATGAGGTGAGATGATCAAACAACCCTATTGACACTTGCTTAAAGCTGCACAGGCCATGATTGATTCCTACAAAACACAATTGCACAATCTTACTTACGTGTTATTATTCCAGATTGTTTTGTTTTCCACGTTTTGCTTTTTCTTAGCGAAATGAGCTAACCTAACTCTTGTATTAATTATCATTATTGTGTAAAAGTTGTTATAATTTTATGGCAGGCTATTGTACTGTGATGTATTAGGGCAGTGGTGTCCAAACTATGGCCCGGGGGCCATTTGTGGCCCGCCGTCCATTTTTCAGTGGCCTGCGACATATGCTAAAAATGGCATTTGACTCGGTTCAAATAAAATAAACAAAACAAAAACGTTTGGAGATGGTCAGGGAGGGTATCGAAAAACTGGTGCCATTAAAGGTTATTTTAGTTAACTAAAACTAATGAAAAAAACTAAAACTAAAATTCAAAAAACAATATTGTTACCGAAATAAAATAAAAACAAAAATGCTTTTTAAAAACGAAAACTAACTGACACTACATTTTATGTTATAAAATAGAAACGCACCAAAAGATGGCGTCGCTCCAATGGTGTTTTTTTTTTAAATATTGCGCACAAGTAATACACTTTTTTTTAAATATATATATAAACTAATACTAATAGTGCAACTAACAAAGTAAACTAAAACTAAGCATTTTTTAAAGAACTAAACTAATAACAACTAACAGAACCACCCTGAAAACTAATAAAAACTAACTAAAATGAAAAATTCCCAAACTATAATAACCCTACTGCCATATTACAAATAAATTGGTTTATATACTATAGCATTTTTCTAAATATGGAAAAGCACAAATGAATTATTTGTACAATTTTTAGGACTAAACACAATTTCTCTTCATAACATTATGTGGCCCTTGCGTCCTTCTGATTTTCTGTATGTGGCCCTCAAATGAAAAAGTTTGGACACTCCTGTATTAGGGCATCATGATGCATTAAAATTACCTATGGATTATTTTTGATTTTTATAAATGATGAATTATCTTTATTATTCACACTAAGACTTTGCTTCTCAATGTTTTTTTGTTCAGCACCTCAGGAAGAAGAAAATATTTCGCAACCCCCGTAGAACTCTCCACTGCGACTATCAATATCATTTGTCTGTAAAATTGTTTGAGTATACCTATGCAGAGGAGCAAATGAAAGCGCTATATAAATGAAGATGACTTGACTTGACTGTCTGATAATGCAGCGCCACTGCCACCTAGTGTAGTGGATCTGTAATTACACTTTATTCTAGTACTGCAAAAAAATAAAAATAAAAACATGTTCCCGGAATTCACACGCTCCCCCTCTAGCATCGCACTTCGCCCGCCTATTTGAAAAGGACTGGAAAATAAAATTGAAAATGTGACTTTGCAAAACTATAGTATATTTTAAGAAAATTATGTTTTAATGCAGTTGTTATCCATAGAACAGCCCTGTGACATACTAAGAGGTCTAATACAATACTTTTTTTGATACTGTATGTCAGCACTTTTTTTTATTTATTTATTATTTTTTTATTTTACAAACCTACAAAATTCTTCAAAATTCTTCTGGAAACGCTGCTGAACTTTCAAGATATGTTTTCAGTGAAGAACGGAAGGATACAGTGCGGGGGGGGGGGGGGGGGGGGTGGACAAAATCCCAGATGTGTAAAAATGTTGGAAAAAAAATTGCAAATCTGTGAGTGCTGACAGCGGAACTGCAAATGTGCAGTAGTTGAGTGTAGTTTTTCAGTTGTCATATATCCAATCACCACTAAATGGCAGACATTGCTTATTTGCCTTACACTGAGTCACGAAAACAAACGCACGTGAGACACGCAGGGTGATGTGGTTATTTCGTGTTTGGTTTGAACATAGCAATAAGATCAACGTACCTGACTCAACTGCTTCTCTACTTCAGAACCTGGATGACTTGCTCTGATTGATGCAACTATGAATTCTGCTTTTTACCAGAACATTCTGGGGGAGAATGTTTAGCTATAAGTTCATGACCGCAAGCTGAAGTCAATTCAGGTTTTGCAGCAGGTCAAAAAATCCAAAAAGCGCAAAAGTCAACTTCTGAAAGACTTCAAAAATAAAAATGATTGTTTTGGAGTGGCCTAGTCAAAGTTCAGACTTGAATCTGGTTGAAATGATGTGGCATAACCTTTAAAAAGATATTCATTCTCGAAATCCTTCTAGTGTTGTTAAATGAAATTAATTCTGCAAGGGGGAGTGGGCCAATATGTCCACAGAGATGTGAAAGACCAATTGCCAGTTCTAAAAAATAATAATAATAATAATAATGCTTGGTTTTGTTGTTGTTGCTCAGGGTGGCCAAACCAGTTATTAAGGGAGAAAACAAAAACCAAACCTACAAAGCCCATGTGTGTAAAAGTGATTGCCCCCTAAACTTAATATTAAAACATTCACCTCAGCGATGGCTGGAGACTTCAAAACCCAACTAAGAAGGAATTTACTTTCTTCTCTGCTGTGCACCGATCATTCTCAAGAATTGATTTTTTCCTTACAAATAATTCTATTGTTGATAAAACTGCTATAAAAATACATTCTATAATTATAAGTGATCATGCACCAGTCTCCCTCACTCTACAAATTGACTCTACCTTTAAACCTCCCCCGTTATGGCGTTTTAACATCTCATTACTGAAAGACGTAGAGTTTGATAAAATTATTAGAAGGGAGTGGGCAGATTTTTTGGAAATAAATGACTCTCCAAATATATCTCCATCTCTTCTCTGGGAAGCAGGGAAAGCGGTAATTAGAGGGAAAATTATATCATATTCAACTTATAAAAAGAAACAGGATCAAAAATTAGAAAAATACCTGGAAGATAAAATTAAACAACTAACGGATGAATATGTATTAAACCCAAATAATCAAATATGGATAGAACTACAGAATATAAAAATACAGTTAGATAACATGTTATCTAAAAAGACAGAGTTTATAATACAACAGTTGAGATATAATAATTTTGAACATAATAATAAATCAGGTAAATTCCTGGCAAATCAACTTCAACGGAATCGGGAAAAATCTCTTATAACGGCTATTAAAGATATAAATGGTGAATGCACACAATCACCAGAAGAAATTAACCATATTTTTTATAACTATTATCGAAATCTATACACAGAAATTAATAGACCTAACCCTGAATATATTGAGGAATTCCTAAACAGCTTAAATATACCTCAGTTATCTATTGAACATAAAGATATTCTCGATACCCCGCTTACTATAGATGAGTTGTATCGTGCTTTAGACAGTATGCCTAATGGCAGAGCACCTGGTCCAGACGGCTTTCCGGCTATATTTTTTAAACATTTCTGGTTAATGTTTGCTCCATTATTTCTAAGAGTAGTAACTGAAATTAAAAGTAAAGGTGATATACGTCAAGATATGAATATAGCAGCAATTAAACTTTTATTAAAGCCAGAAAAAGACCCTACCCTCCCGTCAAGTTACCGACCGATATCACTAATTAATACCGATATTAAAATTATCGCTAAGGCCTTGGCATCTCGATTAGAGACGGTAATCTCGACAATTATTCATAGTGATCAAACAGGTTTTATTAAAGGTCGTCATTCTACTAATAATATTAGGAGACTCTTTAACTTGATTAGTATGTCACAGCGGTATGATAAAAAGGCAGTTGTTATTTCGCTGGATGCAGAAAAAGCATTCGATAAAGTTAACTGGTCCTTCCTCTTTGCTGTCTTAAATAAATTCGGCTTCGGGGAGTCATTCATTCAATGGGTCTCAATATTATATGATTCTCCTAAAGCTACAGTTACTACTAATGGGATTACATCACAGAGTTTTACTTTACAAAGGGGAACAAGACAAGGGTGCCCAATTTCTCCTTTATTATTTGCTATATTTATTGAGCCGCTTGCATTAGCTATACGTCAGGATAGACGGATCCAAGGAATCCACTCCGGGACAATAGAACATAAAATTAATCTATATGCCGATGATATATTACTCTATTTAGAAGAACCTGCTATCTCGCTAGGGGAAGCATTTAAATTAATAACTAAATTCTCTCACTTATCAGATTACTCTATTAACTGGACAAAATCAACATTATTACCTATTACAGAAAATTCATGGAATCCTACAAGTCAGGATCCACACTACTCCTTTCCTACAGGTAATTTAAAATACTTGGGTGTTAAAATTTCACCTAAGTTAACTGAATTAACTTCTTTAATTTTTTCACCATTATTGGATAGTATCCGTAGTGACCTGGAGCGCTGGAATAATCTTCCGATCTCTTTAATAGGACGGATAGCTACTATAAAAATGAAAGTTTTACCAAAGATTAATTATTTATTTTCAATGATTCCATTTAAACCTACGTCTAACTGGTTCCAATCGCTGGACTCTGCTATCATAAAATTCTATTGGAATAAAAAAAAAGCCAAAATTAGTCTATCTACTCTTCAGGAAAGTAAATCTAAAGGAGGTTTAGAGGCACCAAACTTTATGTACTATTATCTAGCTAATCAACTACAATATCTTGTGCTATGGACACAACCCAACAGAGATACTAACTGTTGGTTGGAATTGGAGCAGAAGGATTGTAATAATCTTAGACTGTCAGATTTACTCTTTATTACAAAATCAATAAGACGACATAATTGTTTTAAAAACCCAATGATAGCCGCCACCCTGACTGCCTGGTGGAAGGCATTAGAAATTACAAACTCCCAATTGGCGCCCTGTGGGCTCTCTCCCATTTGGCATAACCCCGACTTTCAACTTAATAATCAGTCGTTCCATTTAAGCCTATGGGAGCAGAAAGGAATTACACACCTTCATCATCTTTTCTCAGATAATAAGTTTATATCGTATACAAACTTGGTCCAGAAATATGAAATAAAAAAGGGAAATTTCTTACATTATCTGCAAGTTAAAAATATGGTTAAGAAACAAATCCCAACACTTCAGGATACGCTCCAACTGCCTGTCTTAGCTAAAGATATTATAAAGCTTTCTCCAACAACAATAAAGAAAATATCAAAAATATATAAGTTATTTTTATACACAAATAAAACGTATTTACCGACTTTAAAATGGGAAAAAGACTTGTCTATAGTTCCGGAACCAGACTTTTGGACCCAAATCTGTGAAAATGTATTTAAAATGACCAAACAGACAAATTTGCAACTTATCCAATATAAGATACTTCATAGAACATATATTACACAATATATGATGAAAAAAAATGGGACTCTCTGACTCCGACATTTGTCTCCAGTGCTCACAAAACACTGCCGATACTTATCTTCATGCTTTATGGTCATGTACTCCAGTGCTGCATTTCTGGACTAAAATCTTGGAAAAGCTCGCTGATATATTAAACTGTAGGCTTCCTTTATCTCCAAGACTGTGTTTACTAGGTGACTTAACAATAACTGAGCTACCATGTAAACAATCTCAATCTATATTTATAGCCCTTACTATTGCTAAAAAAATAATCCTTGTCAATTGGAAAAATAAACAATCTCTAAATATCGACCACTGGTTAAACTTACTAATAAATTATATCTCAATGGAAAAAATCTCTGCCTTAAATAAAAATCAAGTATCAAGATTTAAACAAATATGGTCTATGTACATAGAATATTTTAATCTCAATTTGGCAACTTAATCCTGCCAAGATTCTGCCTGTTAACGAGAGCCACCACATCGTTACAACTTCTGTTTTCGCTGCTCCTGTATTTGGTATTTTGTATCTGATTGTTTTTATTTTTATATAGTCAGGAACCTAGTTGCTGCTAGTGGGCTCGAGCATACCACACTATACGACACTATACTCAATAACTCCTTAAGATCTATTTCTAGTGGGCACTAAGCATCAACACTTGGTGTTACTGCATGCTAATTAGTCAATTTTCTTGACGCCGTCCCCTGTGGTCGGGCGGGGGTGGTTCTGCCCCCCCCCCCCCCCCCCCCCCCCCCGTTGTCTGCTCGGTGGCGGTTGCGTCTTGGCCGCTCCCTGGGCCCCCTGTGGGGTGCGGTGTTGGGGTGCTTCCCCTGGTGCCCGGGGCGGTGCCGTCCCGGCGCGGTCCGCTGCTCCGTGCCCGGCGGCGCGGTTCGGGGTGGGTGGGCCTCCGGTGTGCCCCGTGGTTCCCTCTCCCCTCCCCCTTCCTCCCCCCCGTCGCCTCTCCCTCCTCGCCTCCTCCCGCCCATCCTCCTCTGCCTCCCGGTCCCTTTTCCCTTGTCGCCCTCCCTCCTCCTCTCCCCCCCCGCCTCCTGCCCTGCAGCCGCCCTTTCGCCTTCTTGTCGTCTTCTCCCCGCTTCCCCCGCCCCCCCCCCCCTTCCCTGTCTGCCCTGCGGCCCCTCCCCCTCCCTCTCCCTGGGCCTGGGGCTCCCTCCCCGGCCCGGGCGTCGGGCTCCGGGGGCCGGGCGAGGGTTTGGGGCCTGCCCCACTCCGGTATAACTCCTGGCGCCCCGGGCGGGCTCCGGTGGCCGGTGGGCTGTCCGGTAGCCCTGCTGCGCTGGCTGTCCGCCCATTGTGGTGCCGGGTGGATGAGGTGGGGGGCGGCAGGGGGTGGGGGTGCTGGGGGGCGGGCGTGCCACCTACACCCGCCGGGTTGGGTGAGGCCCCGCTGGTCGCTCCTCTTACTCACTTCACTAGCTTGCACTATACACTTTGTAAATATACACATAGGGCACACAACACATTTCTTGGTGGGGTGGGGAAGGGTGGAAACACCGTCTTCACCCTTCAACTCCCCTCCAATTTTAATGCACCTCACGTCCAAGGGGAGGGGTGAGTTGGGGCGGGGAGCCATCAGAGGGGATGGACTGCAGTGCCTGGCAGCGCTGTGGTCCCCCCCATTTGTGTCCCTGCCCCACCACTTTGTCCCTCCATTCCCTTTTTTAATGCACCACACATATACATATTCATTTTTTGGGGGGGGATACGGGTGTGTCGGAGTAGGGGAAATTTTTTCCCTCTGCTCCGACTCACCTGCTCCCAATTTTAATGCACCACACGCACACACTTGTATATACACTGGGTGGGGCCACATTCACGGTGTAAGGGTAGAGCTCGCCAGTCGGCGAGCTGGCGGACTCAGTAACAGGGTTAGGTGTCACTTGTACTCTGGCGTGACGACCGGGGCCTCTCCCCACCGGGCTCGGTGTTCTGGTGTTCCGCCTTCTCCCCTGGTGCTTCCTCCTCTGCTTCCCCCCTCCCGCCGCTGTGCAAATCTCGCGCGGCTGGAGGTGGGGTGGGCACATCTTCCCTCTCTGCGCTGCTGCCCGGTGCCGGTTTCCGGGGGGGGGGGTGGGGGGTTCTCGCGGGGGGCCGGGTTCGCGGGGGGGGGTGGCGGCCGTCGGGGGGGGGGCGGCTTGTTTGGGGGGGGGGTGGAGGTATGGGTGGGGGGGGGGTTGGGTGCTGGGGGTCGGGGTGTGTTCGGGGGTTTGGGGGTCGGGGGTGGTGGGGCCTGGGTCGTGGTGGATGGCGGGTTCGGGTGGGGTGCGGGGGGGTCGTGGGGGGATGGGGGCTGGGGACCGGTGGGGCGCTGTGGGGGCCCGCTGGGCCTCGTTCTGCGGCCTTGGGCTCGGGGGTGTGGGCCGGGGCTGGGGCGGGGGTGTTCCGGGTGTCTGGGTCGGCTCGCCGACCGGTGTCCGCTCGGGTGGCTTGGGGGTGGCCTTGGTGCTGCCGCGGCCTGGGGATTCCGGGGGGGGGGGGGGGGGGGGGGGGGGTGCTCGCTTTGCTGGACCGCGGTTGACGGCTTCTTTCTTTGGTGGTGGTCCTTATGCATGCCAGATCCGTCGCACCAGCATCTACTGAAACTCAACAGAAGTACCCTCTCCCTCCCACAGCCCCTTGAATCAGTTGGTGCTGGTGTCTGTGGTTCTCACTTTGCTTTATCTATCCTTCCCTCCTTCCTCTCTTTAGTTTTTCCTCAGGTCACTTGAGATTTTAATTTATTAGAAGTATGAGGTTTCTGGGGTTGGCATAAGACTCCGGTTTTGTAACCACGCAGGAGGGGTCTTGTTGGTGCTGGACTTCACTTTGATGGATTGGATGTACTGGTTTCTATTGATCTCACTCTGCCTTATCGATCCTTCCCTCCTTCCTCTCTTTAGTTTTTCCTCTGGGCTCTTGAGATCTCGCTAAATTTGCTGGAATTTAGAGGCTTCCGGGGTTGGCGTAAGACTTTGATTTTGTAATCATGGGGAAGGCAGGAAGTGTTTGGTCGGTGCTGGATGTCACTTTGATTTACCTTTCTTTTCTCTTTATTTCTTTTTTTTTCTGACCTTTTCTCTGGTCTCCTGACCATTTAAATCTCACGACTCTGGCAAGATTCTGAAGTACCTGGTTAAGGCGAAGGGTAATGGGATATTTATAAGGTTTTAGGTGAATGAATGAGTATAAATTTATACGTATTTGCACGCACGCTCACGCACGCACGCAAACGCACGCAAACGCACACACGCAAACGCACGCACGCACGCAAACGCACGCACGCAAACGCACGCAAACGCACGCACACATACACACACACAAAAAAAAAAAAAAAAAAAAAGAAAAGAGCAATGATGACAAGACGTTGAATCGGTAAGACTACCGAATGAACAATTCTGAGCAAAAAAAAAAAAAAAAAAAAAATATTAAAACATTCATTTAAAAACTGCATTTTTGTGTTGTCTTGTGTTCTCGTTGGCTAATATTTACATTTCTTTGATGATGGGAACATTTAAGTGTGATGAACATGCAAATAATTGAAATCAGGAAGGGCGGAATTTCACTTTCACCCCTCTATGTATAGGAAACACCACAATGATTACACAATTAAAATCGAGTTTTATTTGGGAGTGTTGCAATACCTCTCTTTGTTTACACTCTTTTTACACTTGCGAGCATGTGTCTATTTTATTTTCGATTTCCAGCCTTCTTCATCTTAACTTGTTAAAGCCTCAATGTGTTGCCACTGGAAACAGAAGAAAAGGTTCTTGCTGTGCTGTGTGACTGCTGTTTGGCACACATTGGATCTAACCTTGGTGCAAATTACAGTCTTTTTAGCATCAGTGAGAAAATAAGGTGGTTGCACAGGCTGGAAGAAATGAGAAAGAGAATGAAAAGAGACTTTGAGCAGGCTAGATCAGTGAAAGGGGCGGCCAAAAGATGACAGATGAGACCAAAGAGACATAAGGCCGTGTTCACACGCCGGCAGATCAGCCAGATACGATGTGTTGATCAAATCCGTTTTTCAACCTTCACTGTCTGCATTTGCAAGTTACAAAATCGGATTTGTTACATCTCAGCGTTCCATATTGGTCTATCTGCAATAGTTGCTGTGGTAATGACGCAAGGCGCTGGCCTGGCCCAACCCAACTCCTCACCACCACAAAGCTCTGCCACTGATGTTGATTGGTTCAGTTTGCAAACTTTATTGTATATGGATTAATGGGTTGCTCCCTCTACATTGTGGACTGGACTGTTGGGGTGAAAGTGAGGAAAGTGATCATTAAATAGCACCGCACCGGCCCCAAAAGTCGGTGGCTCACCGGGCATCTGCCCCGTCTGCCAGATGGCCAATCCAGTTCTTCAAGTCACTAGTTTGTGGCGATGTAGGTTGCTGATGTAGAACAGTAGAACGATGCAGTGACAAAACTTAAGGTGACCCAAAATGCACTTTTTCCAGTGTTGGTCCAAAGAGAATGAGGGAAGCGCCCCGTCTTTATTTAACAATACTGTGTTTCAACAACATTGAAAACTGGTGGCCACTGTTTTTGTTTAACGGCATTGTAAAATTTGCACAACTTACAAATTTATTCGAAGTTTTCCATTGTGCCTGTTTATTTTTATGGTGTTTTCCTGTCTGTGTTCATTTGGATCATTTGAATGGTATCTTATTTATTAGGGGTGTTAAAAAAATCGATTCGGAGATATATCGCGATACTACATCGCGCGATTCTCGAATCGATTCAATGAAAAAAAAGCGATTTTTTTTTTTTTTTTTTTTTTTTTTTTTTTTTTTTTTTTTAAGAGCTCAGAATTGTTCATTCGGTAGTCTTACCGATTCAACGTCTTATCATCATTGCCTTTTCTTTTTTTGTGTGTGTGTGTGAATCGATTTTTAAACTTCCATTTTTAATGGAAAAATATTCAACAAAACGTCTGACTTCGGGTTAGGATTCACACCTTGAGCATGGAAGAATGTTATATGAACGGAACATTAAGCCTTAATATTTTATTTTAATGCTGTTCAAACATGAAACAGATTACAACCTCTATAAGACTGAAATTTCAGATAAATAAATAATACATTTTCATATAAATCTTACACTCTACAAGCGTACTGATTAGTATTTTCTAAATTTGAATGAAAAAAAATCGCAACAATCGACTTATAAATTCATATCGGGATTAATCGGTATCGAATCGAATCGTGACCTGTGAATCGTGATACGAATCGAATCGTCAGGTACTAGGCAATTCACACCCCTATTATTTATATGGCGTTTTTCCACCGAACGAGGCCTTCAAAGCACTTTCCATTTTGATTACTGATTCACCTACTCATGACGTAGCATCAGTAGCATCTCGGGGGTAAGTATCTTGATAGGCCTACTGAACACACGACAACCTCAGAGTTGCCGCATGACCACTCTACCACTGAGCCATGCCGCCAGTATCTCTGTTGTTCTTTGATGTCATTCCATCAGAGAGTGAGTATATTTAGAAGTCATGCTTTCATTGTTATTGCTAAGCGTTAGCCTAGCACACCGTCGTACCACAAATAAAGAAATGTTGCATGCATGGAGTCCATTGTCATAGTTAGTAGTAGAGTAGTAGAATAGTTTGCTGTCATTGTTATCGCTATGTATCAAGCTAGCAAGCGTTAATTAGCACACGTAACACCCCAAATGTGGAAATGATGAGCGCAGACTAGATTTGTTTGACGATAACTGATGAAAACACGTGCAAAGACAGAACACAAAACTCTCAAAAATACATTTTCCTTCCCTTCAAGTTGATATATTTTCGCAGCTCAAACATGTAATCTGTAGGCATAAGAAAGATGCTAGAAGAAGCCTCTTCTTTACAAGGACTTTAAGTGTGTTTGCGTGAGCAGGTGTGTGTCATTGAATTTCCTGTGACCCTTTTACATGCATGCCATCCATCTTTTCATATGAAAGTGTTTGCTAGATGGTGGAGCACCAGGGCACCAACCCTTCTCAACGGTCGTCTTTGTCTCTCTCTGCATGGCACATCTGTCTGTAGCGTAATCACAGGAATGATGTCCTTTTTGCCTTACTGTGATCAAGGAGTAAATCTTGATATAACTGACGGCATATTCCTCTCCTGATTGCGTCTTTGTGTGACACACACAAATTCCATCCTATGCACACATAAGGATAAGGTGGATGGATTTGCGCCAACAAAGCTGAGCTCAAACTCAATTTCCTTACAGAAGAATAATTTATTCCAGGTTCTCAGCCTTGCCTGTTTGGCCTGAACATTGTCACAAACAGAGAAGATGATCACTTATGACCGCAGCCAACGGCGGCGCTATAAAATTGTACCTGGGATGGCGAAAGGGGGTGGCAGGTGCTTCAGTTGGGGGCCGAGGTTTGACTCTGACTTTTTTTTTTTTTAAGAGTCAACAAAAAGTTAAGAGTAGTAATGAATCGAATGATATTGTGTCTCATCAATTCTCCAGACACATTATTCTTGTTTATTAAACTTGTTACAGTGTATATTGTTTTAATATTATAACCGACTGGAATGACGCTCTGGCAAGCTGAGGGTTCCGCTATAACTACGGCCATACAGTAGTTGTAGTTTATCGTAACAGTGATTTTCCCATTTTTCAAAATATCGTTTAGTATAGCCAGGCAGTCGGTCTCGGTGTAAGCTAGGTAAAGTTACCCCTGCCTTGATGCCTCATTAAACCCCAAATACCAACTATAAAAATGTAGCTAACTACACTTCATTACATTACACTACATTACACAAGCTGCCACACTTGATAGACCACTTGAACATATGAAACAGAGAGTAACCACAAATAAATTATATCTTACCCTTGCCCTCTGTGGTCAAACTGGGATAGTAGCATGCACTTGACGTTTTTCCTTAAATTGGTGGCACAGATGAAAGATACCTTTTGGTAATTTTTTTTACTCATCTTAAGGTGGAAAATGTCAATTAAATCAAACTGTTTTGTCAAGTGACAACCACTTCCATAAATGAACCAGAAATTCCAGAAGGGAAAAGTAGTAATTCTACACAGTGGTACCTCTACTTACGAAATTAATTGGTTCTGGAAGAAAGTTCTTAAGTAGAAAAATTTGTAAGTAGAGACGCATTTTCTATGTAAATGCCCTAATCCGTTCCAAGCCTCCCAAATTTCAGACATAAATGTTTTATAAAGCATAAAAATGCATCAAAATATGTAACAAATACATGTTACAATTAGATTATTGCACAATACATGTTACAATTAGATTATTGCACAATAAACGAGAGTTGTGCATAATGTAAATAACAAAGAATAGTGTAAAGAATAAAAATGATGGTCATTTACCTTTTTAACTGCTGTCCTCATCGTTTTTTTGCCCTCTGGTTCATGTTCTCCTCCCTCAGAAGTTTTTTTTTTTTTTTTTTAAACAATCCTTCGTTAATGTCCAATGCAAACATCATCTTAGTGAGCAAACGCCCGACTGGTGAACACTTTTTCTGGGCGATTCTTTTAAACAAATTCTGAAACTTCATGGAAACTTCTGGTATGGCGAGGCATCTTTTTTTTAAAAAAAAAAAGGCCCGTCTCGTCGCAATTAAAAACTTACTGTGCTTTCATCAATCACCAATTGTTTGAATGTTTGCACAAATTCGTTGGACGTTAGTTCATACATTTACGAAAAACTATCGGAACACCTCATGGGCCGCGGGATGAATGATGAGGACGCTGTATAGACACCGATGTAGTATACGCTCATAGATACCTATGGTAGAGGTTCCTCTAAGCCAATGGGATGCCAGAAACATGCACAAACACCGATCTAGTATTTACGCTCATAGGTACCTATGGTAGGAAATAGCCATAGCCGAAAGTATGTAAAGGTAATGTATTTTTACCTTTCGTATCTAGAAATTTCTTTCGTAACAAGAGGCAATATTTTCCCGTTGAGGCGTTTCGTAACTCGAAAATTTCGTATGAAGAGACGTTCGTAAGTAGAGGTTCCACTGTATATATTTTTAAAACTGCATGTGCAGGACATGTCTGAGTCCACCAATGTGATTGTGTTAGTGATGGTCACGATACCACAAAACATGTCAAGAACAGTGCAAGGAGTAGGACCCAAATGCAAGACTCAAAGGCAAAAAGAACAATTCCGAAAATACACTTGTTTAATAAACAAGCAGGATTTGGTACACGTGTAGGCAAGTAGAGAAGACAATAGTATCCAAAACATGAGGCAAAAGGTAAGGGCTGTCATCAAAACAGGATCAAGGAGTCACTGACATGACACAAGGAATGTTGGAACGCGAGAGCAAGGTACAACTAGGGTTAATGAGGCACAGGTGAGGGAAGACATACTCGAGAGCAGTGGCGTACAAGACACGGGGGGGACAAAACCTAACATTGGATTTTAAGTTCTCATGTTAACTCAAAGTATACGACATCAGGTGAAGCCTGATGAAATTAGTGCACAATCAACTGGACTCTACTTTTGTTGTGAACCAGATGTGGAGAGGCTGAGGGTTTTTTTTTTTTTTTTTTTTTGGAGGAGCTTTTTGAGTTCTACATCTACATGTACTGCATGACCAAAATCTTTGAAATGGTTAAATTTCACTGTGGGCACCAGGAGCAACTCAAAGAGGATCAGAAGGTGTGGACATTGCCATTGTGTCACTGTAAACTCATCCCTGTTACCACCAATCTTATCAATAATGTAATGACATCTTTCTATTCCTCCTCATGCATTTTCAATTTCTAATTCCAAAGATGTGAGTTCTAATTGGTGTGCGTGTCTCAGGAATCCATCCGTCACTTGACACATATTCTTCAGAGAAAATTGCAGATAAAGAAATTGATTTACCTGGATTGACATTGGAGTCCTCGGGAGAAAGAATATGAAAGCACAGGGACAAATGAGAGGCAGAAGAGCTCACTCAAACAGAGCATTGGTACTGGCATCAGTATTATAATGTGCAAACAAACAGGCAAGGCAAGGCAGCTTTGTTTGTATAGCACATTTCATACACAAGGCAACTAAATGTGCCTTCCACAAGCAAAGACAACACCTACAAGCATGAACAAACACAACAGTTAATGACATTCAGAACAAAAAGCAGAGAAGTACTTGCAGCGTACAAAAATTACTAAAATAACAAAACACTGACAGAAAACTTTAAAAACATTTAAGAGAAAAGTAAAGAAATAAGAGTAGTTTTCTAAAATACAGACAGGGAAAAAATGTTTAGAAAATTCAAAGTTTTTCACCTGGATTTAAAAGCATTTACATTCATTGCTGGCTTCACTTCTGTTGGCAGCTTATTCCATTTGTGTCCAGCACAACAGCTAAATGAAGCTTCACCATTTTTACTTTGAACTCTGGCCTCCACTCATTGACCCAAGTCTGCAGATCTCAGAGCCCTACTGGGAAGAGCTGTGCGATACCAAATAAATACTGATAGGGATCCAGTGTAAAGCCTTTAGGACTGGAGTAATGTGTTATGATCTCTTTGTTTTGGTCAGAAACCGAGCTGCTGCGTTCTGAAGGAGCTGCAACTCTTTGATACTCTTTTGAGAGAGTCCAATCAGATGACCGTTACAGTAATCGCATCTACTGGAAATAAAAGCATGGATAAGCTTCTCTTGGTCTGCTTGGAGCATGCATCCTTCAGTCTGGATATGTTTTTTAGCTGGTAAAAAGACTGATGTGATATGATTGCTGAAAGTCAGGTCTGAGTCTATCAGCACCCCAAGATTTTATACTTGGTCTTTGGTTTCTAAAGACAGTGACTCAGCAGGTGTTTTTTAACAGCAATCCTCTTTTCTTTATTGCCAAAAACAATTACCTCCATTTTGTTTTGGTTTAGCTGAAGGAGATTTTGGTTCATCCAGTTTTTGCTCAACATAGTGAAACAATACTTTAAATTGAACTGCTGTCATTTGGGGACATTAATTAAAAGCATTTGAAAGGTAACATATACAGACTGAACAAAAGGGGTCCAAGTACTGACTTTTGAAGGACCCCAAATGTCATGGCCATTCGATCAGATTCAAAACTTCCAATGGTCACAAAGTAACATAAGCAGGATGCTTTCTAATGTTCAAAAGGAAGAGTTTCAGCACCAACACAGTCAATCAAGATCAGTACTTTAGAAAAAAATTCTTGCCACAAATACAAACAGAAATCACTGCAGCATGGAATACATTTTTAGTAAGCACATAAAAAAAATAGGTTAAAGAATATATACACTACAAACATGACAATAAGCCTTCCTTATAAAGCAAAGTCCATGTTTGTCTGTAATCACTGTTAGCTAGTAGCAGCACACTGAATGAATGGGCCACACTGTTGCTTCATAGCAAGAAGGTTACAGGTTTGAAACAATGCCAGCTTGGGCCTCTGTGTGCAGTTCGTGTGTTCTCCCTTGTGCTTGTGCGGCCTCCAAATACGCTTGTGCATGTTCATTCAAGTGTGAATTTGAGTATTAATGGCAGTTTTTCTTTGTGTCAGCCCTGTGGTTTCCTGTTGTTTTTTTTCCCATCCATCCATCCATCCATACGCATTAAACAACCACATGCACAGATACCCAAATTGCACTTTCTAATCTCCATAACACACATTATTTGTAAGAAAATATAACTAAGCCAATTTATCAAAGCATTAGATTAGGCTGTCCTTTTATGTTCATTATGAGTGACATCTCTGGAATTAGACAATAACTGTCTGTGAGAACCAACCAGTGCAAGTGCATGAGCTTGGTGAACCGCAAAGGGCTGTCAGTGATATATCACTGCAATCAGCGGCCATTAAAGGAACAAATACAGGTATACTGTATCTCCTATTCATCATCATGGCATGAGTCAAGTCCTGTCTCTGATTGGATCTGATTTCTTGACGACATTTCACTCCACCTCATCCGTTCATATCTCTGGTGATGCATGGATTTCTGCTCAATTTCCAAATGCGACAGTCCTGATTCTAACGACCTCCACATTTGTCTTGCCAATAATATAGCAGCCTCATCATTTAGTGACTGATAGTGACTGTATTTTCTCACCAAAGCTGACAGAAACCAGTTACGCTGGCCGTCTGGCTTGTCTGTGTCACAGCCTATCTGGCGGAGGCTCCAATATTTCTACTGATGAATCATCCATCAGGTTCCGCTTTGGCCACTTTCATAGTGTGGAGGGCACTTTGTATTTTCGGTGTGTACGTGTGTGTCCACGGAAAACAGCCACTTTTCCTTGGCAACTCCGTTCTGCTCTGAATCTCTCCAGACTGCTCATCTGCCAGTACCTCTTCACAGACACTTCTCCTACTCAAGCACAGATTTCGTAATCAGAACTTCTAACTTAATCGAGGGCAGCGGTCACCTTTTTTAAATCAAGATCTACTTTCGTGTTAGATGGAGAGTAACGAAAAAATTAAAACCCATGAAAAATGTAACGATAATTGCAAAACAATCTGACCATACACGTTTTAATTTACCTGCAAATTTGGAAACAAAATGAGAAATGTATTCACAAATACGCATGAATGCTCTCCAGTCTCATGACTATTTGGGTCAGAAGCAATATTATTAGCATCATTTCTGATAGAGACTCAAGCTCACACATCAGCAAGATATCAGTCAGACTGTTACTTCACTTTGATTGTATTATTTTCAAAACACCCATTGACTTTCACAGAACTGGAAAAGAAAAGAGGAAACTACAAGACCCCAAGAAAGGACAAGTTGTACAAAGAAATATAAACTTCAATTAGTAGAAGTGTAACTTGAAATCTGTAGAGGCCAGCTGGTACTGATGGTTGAGAGTGTAAACTCTAGCCCATGCACTTCAGAATGCTGACAGCTTTGTCCTCTGTGCCCTGACATGTTGCCAGAGTATTAGATCAGTCTGGAGAGACACTGAGAGAACCAAAACCAAATATGATGGTTACAGGGAGCCAACCATGAGACTGGTTAGAGGAATAATCAAAAACAAAAGACATTCAATCACCAGCAAGTGAGACAAATGTAATAATGTTAAATTAATTATTTCTATACACAGTGTCAAGCAACAGTTAAAATGGCGATGATGCTAATACTGAGATAATGATTACATATTGAGCACAACTTGTGTCAATGGTTTGTCTGTATTTTCAAGGTTATGTTTTCATTTTAAGCATAAATCCCTGTTTCTTTTTTCCGAAAGCTTACAGACTTCACCTCAGCCTTATAAGGTTAAGTTTTTCATATTGGTTTTGTCGTAGTTTAACACACAATTGTCATGACTAGGGTCATGCAGGGGTAATGTTTGGGTCTTGACTCATGACTGGGTCACACCAGGGTTATGTTTGGGTCATGACCGTGAGGTCATGTGTCTGTTAAATACTGATGTAACAAGTGTCTGTTTTGAACTGATGTAACCAGCATCTAGTTTCAACTGGTTTTAGGCTATGTGATGCTATGTGATGTCAGGAGCTATGTGATGTCAAGAATCTTTAATCTCTTTACTGGGTCAACAGCCAACCAGATGTTTCTATGTCAGTGCTGTTACCCACATGTCTAGCCACAATCAATGAGATAGATTCACTGACTATTTCAGCCAAACTGAGAAGTGTGTGTTTTTGTCGGATTATTACCTCGGTTCCTCTGTGCCTCTCCACAGGGCAAAGGGGCTTAGCGTCTCGTGATTCTCGATGCATTCTCATTGTTTCTCGTCTAGTTAAGTTTGTTCTACGCCCTCGATGTTATGCGAATAAAGAGCTAAATCTTATTTGTGTCTGCGCTTTTGGGATCCAACCTCAGAACAATGGTTTGTGATATCTACAAGTTCCTATATTATGCTCATTGAGTTAAAATAATATTAACATATTCTTAGCTTATCAGTTCATCTTTGACATACAGTAGCTATCAATGGCAGTCACTGAGTTTTAATCAATGTATTTTGAGTTTGCATATAGCTAAGTTACACACATTGTCGGTTGATCGTAGTCTAATGCCATAAAGTGGTAAAAGCAATTGTTAAATTGTAGAAGTTGAGACTCTGGGTGATCTAGAGGAAGACTTGGAGCACACCCAATTATTCCTGGCCTCTTCCAAAATATTTCTTATGGTGATGCTGTCCCAAGTTTTAGATCCAATGTTACTTCAGATGGGTGGATGCATGAAATTCTCGTGAATTTGGGATGTTTAATCAAACAAAACATGGCTTAAATGTTGTTACTGGCTTCCCTCAAATTATCAGAGTGATAGATTTATTTTCTGGAACTAAGTAATATGTTTGCATGCATCTTCCACTAACTCTTCCATTTCCATCACCTCAAACTCCATTTTGTGTTTGGGATTGTCTCCCAATTTTCCATGGTGAAAACCATCAGCTCTACCAAAAGCACAAAACCCTCGTTCAAATATGGCATTCTACACCTCTTTTACACCTGATGCCAACCGTGTGCGCAATATTTTATAGTGAGTAAGCATGCCACTTCTCACCCGCTATTTGGAACTTGTAAAAGATCACACTGTTGGTGGATCATATGCGACACACCTCAGTCAATTTAGCTTTAGGACAGCATTGATTAGCATATTGGGTAATGAATGAATGTGTCAGGAACCTTCTGCATTGATCATATTGGGCTCTGGTACTGCTTATTTTAATGTTTAGGCTTTATGTCCGTTCAAAAATGATGTGCTTTATCTCATCGTGCCATTTCACATTGCCACGGTCTTAGAAGATACGAGACGTTTTTGTGGCCACGGCGGGAAGAATGAGCATGGATGAATCTGTCAATTTCACGTTTAAATCTTTTATTTTTGATATCCATGTTAAAAGAGAGCACCATTAATTTTCTGTCTTTCACTCACTTGTGCCTAAATCTGTTTCTCTCCATCTCACAAACACTCGCCTGTCTCCTTTCCATCTTTACTGCACCCTTTTCTCCCTGCATTGCAAGCTTCTCTTTCATAACTCATTTCTCAACATCACCATTTTTGTATTGTTGTGATGTTTCAGCAGATTTGACTGGCTCAGTAGCGTCACGTGGGATGGCTTAACTTGCAAGCAATGTGTCAATGTGTTTCTTTGTCATAAACTGTAAAAAAAAAAAAAAAAACTAATATTACATAATTTTACCTTTTATTTTACAGTTTGTTTCTGTGTTTTATAAATATTTAATTTATGAAAATAACTTCTGATTTTACATGTCAAATGTAAAATAACATGAAATCACTGTAACTGTAAAAACACACAATATTTAATTTTTGTCTGTTATTTAATAGAATAAAATGTCAAATTCCACTTTTAAACCCCTAACAAAAATGAAAAAAAAAAATAGATTTACTGAGAAATTAACATTAAAAATATTCACAATTTTACCATAATTTCTTTGAGAAAGTAGGAGAAAATATTTTTCTGTTATTTCACAGTATTTTTCTGGTGCCCCAGCTGCTAGAAATTACCATTTTTATTTTGTATTTTTTTAAACATTTTGTTTTTGTTTTCTATTTTCTTTACAGTGTACAGTACATGTGGGAAGAAACCAGTCAGTCTCGAAGCACTAGTTTAAACAATTTGATATTGTCACGCCGCCACCGGTGTGACGGCCCATGCTTTTATTTTGGTATCCATGTTTCCTGTCTCATCCTGAAAATCTAAACTCTCCTCTCACCCCAGGTCACTTGCCCTTCCTGCCGCTCCCTAATTACCGGTCCCCGCCCATGATTATCACCACCTGCCACCAATCAAGCCAAACAATAAAAGCCACCTGCATTCTCCCCTCCGTTGCCGAAGTGTCACAGTCAGTGCATGGAAGCGTCCCACAGTCCTTATGTCCTCATTCATGTTGCCAAGTGTTTTTGCCTTGTTTTTGTGCCTTTTCCTCCCCAGTGGAGCGCCTTTTGTTACGCCTTTTGCCTTGTGCCCTTTTTCCTCCCTAGCGGAGCGCTTTTCGTTGTCCCCAGTACCTTTTGCCTGTTTTTTCCTCCCTAGTGGAGGGCTTTTTGTTCTCCACTTTTTTGCTTCCCTGTTCTCCTCTCAGCTTGAGAGGAGACGCTTGTTGGCCGGAAATAAACCTGCTGCCTTGGTGGCTTACCTTACGCCTGCGTCTGAGTCCTACCTTACCTCGTCGTGTCAGATATTAGATAGAGGTTGCTATGTAAAGGTCTATTACACTAGTATAATAAATGCAATTGCGTTGATAAATGCAAGTATAAATTCTCTGTTTCTGTGTATTGTAAAGCATTGAAATCCTAATAAAACTGAATTAACATCTGTTTTTGTAGTTTTACAAAGCTATAGGTCATCAAAAATGCTTCAAATTCACACCACTTTTTTACACAGCCAATGATGTGTTGTATGAATATCAAGCATTGTGCTGCATACAGTATATAACCACATCCTCTAACTGCAAGTAATACATAGGCACACACACACTGACACACCCAAATACTTACAGTATATAGACGCAATTACAACCAAAAGAGGAACTGTTTATGATTGCACAGCAGTTGCATGCAATTTATGCTTATTGTCCACCTCCATAAATCACTGCTTACCTTCACATGTATTTGAACGTTGATCATGTATGACACTGATTATACTGCCATCTGCATCCACGTGTTATGTCAGGCATCCACACCACATAATAGTTAACTAGGAAAGAAGCAGATATAACTATGTTAATCCTTAAATGTCAATCTTGTCATTGTTTTTTTTTCATTTCATTTATATGAATGTTTATAGTTAGATACTTCACACAAACGTTTCATTGCATACATTTTTGATGAAATAGACAAAAGATGACCTTTGCCTTTACAGTGTTTACTTTCAGAGTTTATTTGAATTACACACATGACATTTCGGTATTAATCCAACAACTGTCATTTTCAAATGAACTATTCATAAATATTGGTGAATAGATTACGAGCAGTCAACACTCCCCCTTTTCCATTGCTCATATTCAGACTCGTCAAAATGAATTTCGCAAGTATTCTCCAGCTTGTATTGCTCTTTTTGTGTTGTGGATTTGAACAAAAAAAAGATCAAGTTGACGACAGGAGAAAGTGAGCTCTTTATTTGTGTGTGTGCGTATCTTGGGAATAAAGCAGTTACTCAGCAGCAGTTGTGAAGGTCACTTTAGCCAGCCTGCGTGCAGCTGGGCCAAGCACTTTCTCTCCAAGTGTGCCTGTGTGCAAATGCATGCCGCCGTCCGAGTAGGGTGACATGGCGTTATGTTTATGTGGTGTGCATTCAGATCCGCAAACAGAGGTGACGTTTGCAGACTGGCATCTGTTTGTTTGGGAGACATTTGAGAGACTGTGAAGTGCCAGGGGAGGGTTACTATATGCGAGTGTACAGTGGACACTTAAATTGGCCCCATGTGCATTTCTGAAATGGGTATTCTGTTTCAAGTTGTGCTGTGACTGACTCATTGTGACACTGGTCTAAAACATAAAAAGCAGCATTACGGTGTAGTATACATAGGGCCATATTCACTAAAGGCTTGTGTCGCTTTTTCACGGTGCTAACCGGTAAAAATGGAGCAATACGGGAGCGCCTAATTCACTAAACACGCGCAGATGGGGAAATCCGTCACTAAGGGCGCTGCCAACCAGATTGCACCACGGTGCGCCAGTGTTATTTGCGCGTATGTAAATTAGGTAATTTGCATATATTTGATGCAAAATATGCCCAGCCCAATGCAAATGAGACTCATTAATATACAGCATCTAATTCACTAACGGCAGCGCAAATAGCCACACGGAGTTTGCGAGATGCAAATAACGTTTGAAAGCATGTATTAACCTGCCGCAACTTCGCTCCCGGGATCATGACAGCAGTGCATGCCATTTGCGGCACAACATGCATGGCAGCGGGAGAGGGAGAGAGAGAGAGAGAGAGAGAGAGAGAGAGAGAGAGAGAGAGAGAGAGAGAGAGAGAGAGAGCGAGAGAGAGAGAGAGGGTGCACTATTACTCCAGTAGTCATACATATCTGTGCTCAACAAGATCAGTGTGCTTACGTCATTCAAGTCGCTAGCTGAAAACATGATGCTAGCCAGATGCTAGTCGAGACGAACGAGTGTTTACAGCCATAGTTCTTTGAGTTAAGAAAATGAAATGAAAACGCTACGACGCTGTCCTGGCGTTTCAAAAAAGATTGTCAGACTTTGAGGTGTATTCGCAGGCTGACACAGCACGGACGTAAAAAATAACATGATGGACTGCTCATGCCAAGCGAGAAGTGAAGCCGGCGGCGGCCATCTTGCGTTGCCACACCTACAGTAAATTGAATACGTTTACTTTTCGCTATGTCCTTAGTTTTCACTTTAATTTCTTCCTCTACGGTGAAAATAATAATCAGGGGGAAAAATGTTTTTATAATACACTTCAGTGCAAAATTAAAATGTATCCGATAAATCGATGGAACAATCAACAGATGAATCAATTCTAAAAAATGCACTAATGCCTTCCTGACAGCACTAATGCAGTGTGTCAGGATATCATAGCTGATGAGACTTCACTTTTTTGTCTTTTTGTTTCACTTATTCGTAAATGGTGTTTTGAGAAAAAAAGAAGAAGTAACCGTCCAGTCATATATTTTATTCCAGCAACTTTTCTACTTCCCATTTTTGTTCCCATGTGGCCTGATCAGATACTCAGCCAGTAAAGGGCCAGCTTTTTGTGAACAGCTTTTTTTTATTTGGGGATACTTGTGCATTTCAGTCACACTTTTGTACTTTAGTCCTGACAAGAAGGAGCATCGAGTGACAATGTAGACTGCTATGTAAGTTTCTCACGCTCGCCACCAGCCAGCTTCACGCTGTCTGGATTTTTTCAGAAAATGGATGGATGGATAACTTGTTTACTTGTGAGTTAAGCAATAACTTAATAATGGATTGTATTTATGGTCTTAAAATCAATTCAGTTTCATTGGACAAAATGTGTTTGAATGTACAACAAACTGCATGTCAGCCATCGTCATGAATCACATTTTCAATGTTTCAGGCTCCATTGTTTTTCCTCAGTCAGTGGCGTTATAGAATGTATGCCTGGCGTGTCGTCGTCATTACACAGCCGCATGCTTTCTAGACATGTGGAAGCTTTTTATAGCTCCAAGGGAATGCGGTTACCCAGAAAACACACTAAATAAAGTCTACCAACAAATAGGACGACCAACAAAGCTGGCTGCTGACTGGTTAAACCTGATTTGAAGAACGTGTGCTGAAACAGACTTCCCGATTACAAACTGCAAGAAAAACGTGGTGAAAGGTTGTCCATTAAAATGCACTTCTGGAATTCATCTTTATTTTTAATTGACATTTAGCTTTTCACACAATTACTTGTAAGTTTCCAGAGACAATCTGCCTGCTTATTTGCATAAAGTAGCCTTTGTTTCCGTAATATGCAAATAGGGTGTGATGACTTGCCAGCACGGTGCACCTGCAGTGAATTTCTCAGCTTGCTATATTAATAATAGGAAGCTTGGAAATAAATTGCTATTGTGGAAACATTCTTACCAAGAACAAAACTATATATTGGATGCCAACATGCAGAGTCATCGTAAGTTTCTTACACAATAATTCTACAAAAATGAAAAATAAAAATCACATAACTGATTTCACAATGTCCACCAAAATTATGTTTATATAACTTTTGGTAAAAGAGTCCAGTCCTAATCTGCTCCTTTATTTTTTAGGACAACAATAGTGGATGTTTATTGAAGCTCCGTGCTGCACCTGAACGTGTCTCACAGGAACACTGTCATGTGTGTGTGTGTTTGTGGGGGGTTTGACTGTAAGAAAGAGGAGGAGGGGTTGTAGAAGTGTTGATGAAGGTGTCTCATTCCCCCGCCTGATGACGCACTATCGGACCCTAGTGAAATGTCCCAGTTGGTAGTCATGTGAGATAGGGAGTGTGTTTTTTCTATTTGTTTTTTTACAGGTGGTCCCAAGGGTGTGCTTGCTGTTGCAGTTGAGGCGTGTGCATGTTTGCGCATGTTTAAGGCCCAAATGAATTTCCGATATAAGGCCAGGGTTACAGTGTTAATTACACACTTTTTTTTTTTTTTTTTGCGAAGTGAATTCAAATGTGCAACAAACAAAAGTTATTTTTTTAATCTTTTGGATCCTTAAAGGCAAATTTGTGCCAGCTGTTGCCATGGCGCTGATACAACACAGGATAAGCAATGCAGCGGGAAATAAATGTGACCTTGTATTTGTCACATTTGTTTCCTGGGCTCCATCAATTGCATTCCCTGGCCACTGTCACATAATCACTGAAGCATCTCAGCTCTTTATTGTATGTCAAATGAGTGAGGCAATCAGTTTAAGTCACAAAAAAAAAAATCTCATCATTATCACTTCTGCTCTCCTCACCAGCCATCAGATGTGCAACTTGATTCATTGAGTATATATAATTTTTCTTTTTTTTTATATGGCCAGTATAGTTTTATGTGAATGTGCTTCCCTATTTAGTCTTTCATAACGCCCATATATGAAGCAGCAGTCTTTACCTTGAAATGAAAGTGTATTTTATGTTAGACCAAATATAAAATATATTTATACATAACTGATTCCATTTATTTTCATGCCGGATTTAAAAAAAATGTTTCAGTGGTTTCTAGATAAACCAGTATGTCAACTGCACACATATTAATTTTTAATGGCGATGATGTGACAACAGAGGCACCAAAACAAAAAAAACAAAAAAAGAGTAGACCTCCAGCATGATGGCCGCTGCCTTCTACAAAGATATATGACGTTGTGAGAAAACTATTTTAGTAAATGAGCTGGGATGTATACAGACTTACAACATAGCTAGTTGCTTCTCTATTAGTGTCCCTCAATAGAGGGAGCTTTAGGTTGCTTCCTAATTGGCTATTGCCCCATTTCATCACAACCAATGAAGCCTTTGGCTTGGCTAAACTTGCTGTTGACCACACTCAAAGGTTTGCAATCATAAATATTGAACAGGTTTATTATTAATAATTGTTGGCCCAGACCAATTTCTGAACAGACTAGGAAAGAAGAAATCCATTTTAACACACCCCACACCACAGGGTCATCACAAAGATGTGTGTATATATATATATATATATATATATATATATATATATATATATATATATATATATATATATATATATATATATATATATATAAACATATATGAATACAGTGACCATGTGTTTCAGAAAACAGATGTTTGAAAATGGATGTATGATTGCGATCAATAAACTTGTCACATGATAGTATAGTTTTTGGAGTAATTTCCTTTGCGTCTGTATGACTTCCTGTTTCTGACAGGCCCTGATGGATGGATGGATGGTTCAAAATGGAGGAATTTTTATTAGTTCAGAAACAAGTAATCTAAAAGAGATGGAGGGAAGGAATATTATTAGCAAACTGATAGGAAAAATGAATAACAGTTTAGTTGGTGAATGAATGAATTCTGTCTCTTCATGTTGTTGTTTTTTTTAAGTACGTTTGTTTGGTAAGATAGCATTTCAGTTTTGATGTCCTTAGCAACACCACAGCATGCAATAGGCTGATAAGCTTGCACATACTGTGGCTTCACACGGTGGGGACGGCACCATTTATTCCTTAGATTTTCACAAGGAACATACAGCACAAAATGTACTTTACAAACAGGCACATGATGGTTCAATGTTCAGACTATGGTGGGACTACATGTGGTAAATATCATGTCCTCTGGAATGAAAGAAACACATAAAAAGTAGTGTATTTGCGCATCCACAGAACAAGGGACACTACAAAAAAAAATGCCAGCAAAAAGGTAGAAGAGTGCAGGCAGAGATGGAAGGGAAGTCCTCCGTTAAGAGGGAGGAGAAGTGGGCGGTACTTGCTCCAACTGCAGCCAATCAGAGAAACGGGACAGGGCTTAGAGGACAGCATGTAGGGAGCAAAGCAGCAGCAGTCACAGAGGGAGAGGAAGGAGAGTATGCTAGTGAATGAGGGAGAAGAGAGGAGTCAGAGGAAGGCAGAGAGATGCAAAGCTACAGAGTCTGTCAGGCTGTCTGCTGCAAAACTCTTCATTCCCGCATTAAACAACACATTGTGTTCTGGAAGACCAACGCATTGATGCATTGCAGGAGCTGGGGATGCAGATAGTTCACCTTGGATTGAAATTTAGGGCCAACAGTACCAATTTGGACCTTTTGGGATTACTACCAACTAATTAACCTTCCTCAAAGACCAGCATTGGATCTGACAGCTGTGCGAACCAAAAGTAGACAGTCTTCGTTGTCTCGCACAAACTTAGCATATGTCTCTGAAAAAGACATTCTTTAAGATTTAAGGTGGTGACTTTTACAGCTCACACTGGAACCCCAAAAGCCCACGACCAAGCCGACCCATTCACCGAGGAGTCCTGGAGCCAACGTGACCTTGGAGCAATTGTCACCTGAATCCACTCTGGAGGCTCCCAGCATGTCTCAGTCCAGAGGACGCTTGCACAGTAAAAAAGCCGGCATTCGGGCTGCAGTGATCCTGATTGGACTACTGCACAAGTCTCGTAAAGCCAAGGAGAAGGAGAAGGAGAAAGAAGAGAGTGAAGGGTGGGTGAAGTTCATTGTCTGATCAGGCTGGAAAGCAGTGCAGGTAGTTTATACGAGCGTACGAGACAGTACGGCTTTGTTGGCTGTCTGCCAAAATAGGAACACACACCCCTACACGCACACGCCAGTCCAGCATGGGGCATGCTTGTGAAGGAAAGTTTACTGGTTACAATTTATGTCTAGTCATCTTTGTATGTTGCGTTTGGTGGAGTGGATTTATATTTACAGCTTTATTATAGGTCCTCTTTTTACTGGAGTATGCTCTCATGTAGTTTGCGCATGTGTGTGCGTGTGTGTATCCAGTCCACACTTGATTGCATTTGGGTCAGTGGAAATGAAAATAGGGAAAAAGATGGAGAGGAACAGCAGCACCAGAGTTAAGAGTGAACAAAGGTCCATTCTGAGTGGTTTTGAAGAGCAAACATTCAGCCCAGTACGCTGAGTGAACGGAACAAAGACATTAGCTAAGCTGTAAAAGAGGAACACGGGGAAAGTAAACTAAAAGTAACTGGCTCAACGAAAGAGGTTGTTGAACATACAGTATAAAGGACAAGTTCCCACTCATCTATTCCTGTACTGTATATCTGCTTCTTGACAGTTGTTGCTGTACACTCAAGTGGTACTCGTTGAAGGAAGTACTGATTACGCCGTGGTCTCTAGTTTTAGCACAATGTGAACACGTTTGGATGTTTCCTAACGCGCTCCAGGTGAGCTCTAAGCTTACATACAATCAATTGTGCAATAGTAACAGCTGGTCTTGAATTACGATAAAAGCTTCAAATGAAGCATGCCAACATCCGCTGTCCATTGCGAACAACTATGTAAACACTGAGCTGCTTTTGTAAATGAACCATTTTGCACATATTATCTTAATGTGCACCGATTACAACCTCAGAGCACCTGCTGGAAACATACCACCTGTTAACAAACAGTTTTAGGATGCTGTAAACATTTGGGGTGGCTCACTTGTATAGTTGAGGTGGATTTTGTTAAATGCTTGAGACTGACTTTGTATATTGTTTCTTGAAAAACAAAACATGAAAACTGGCACATCTTCATTTTTGTGCTAGGGCAGGTCTAGTTTCTAGTCTAGTTTGTGGATTTGGCAGAACGTGCTACACCATGCTGAGCATTCTGGTGTACCAAAGGCATTTCTATTACACGCCTCCGGTGCACCCTGATGATTCGGTGCCAGAGTAGAGTAGCACTTAGACCAACAAGTGGTGATATTCTTGCAAGTCTTTATAAACCTACATTGCGCTTACCGACTGCAGCGAGTCTGCTAATTTGTTGCTGAATTTAAAGGGAATCCTGAATTATAAGGGAATCCGCTTCGATTGGCTGGTAATCAAGTGAGCTGTGTTCACTCCCACAACGGCCTAAACTAATTTCTCTAACTACACGTGTCTACGAAATTACCCGAAGAAAGAAATATTCACCCATGTGCACAGTTGGGCATGCTAACAGATCCCTAGCAGGTTTGAGTTTATGTATGTTTATGAAAATATCACCACTCTAATAGAATGAAAGGGCAACAATATTTGAATTAAAAATAAGACACGCTTACAAAATGTATTCAAAATGCTTATTATATGTCGTACCTGACCTCCGGGTGTTTGCATTATTGTGTGTCGATTCAGAAGTTGTCAAATAAACCCCTTGAATACTGCAGGATTAACAACAGCACAAAATAGGCAATCGTGTCAGACATCCTGGAGCCTCTAAAAGCTTCACATTTCCTCTGCTGTTATTTATTTATTGTCATTTAGGAACAACAAACAACCTTAAAGGATCACATTCAGTTGTAATAACAACAACCCCGAAGGTGAAACTTGATTTGTACGGCAAGCAAATATTCACTATTTCAGTAAGGTGTTTAAACCTAAATTCTGAATGTTTGTCATCCAATCCAGAGAAAACATACAAGAATTTGCAACAGCAAAATCCGGTGGAGATGATTTGGCAATTTTTTTTTTCATTCTCAAATCTCCTGCTTATCCCATTTTCTTAAGTTAAAAATGTGGCATCATTAAAAATGGCAATAAACGGGCTATTGCCAAGATGTGTCGTTACTAACACAAATAGAAATAATTTAACTCACTCAAATTCCTTACGTTTTGTGCTATGTTTACTTGTTGCTAGGGAGATTTCATAGGACTCAATGGCAAATTGGCATTTGCCAGTTCTACCCACTACTAGGCTGCTTGAATGGAAAATTGTGGGCCTGACAGTGCCATGCCTTTGGAAAGACTCCAGAGCACCACTACGAATTATGAAATAACATAATTTATTTTCAGTAATTGTGTAATTGAATCCCTTTTCTTTATTGAATATAAAATACATATTGGAACAAAAGAGCAGTGTTTTCGTGTGGTGCTGCCCCCTGCTCCTAATGCATTTGCCAATGTGTGTGCCTTTGTTTTGTGTTATGGGTTCTATGGGTATCCCCCCCCCACTCATAGCCAATAGCAACCATATACACGTATCAGGACAGTTGAAATAGCCTGAGGCAGCCATATAAAACCATGTAGGACTGTCATTTCTATTGCTGTAGTGGTGTCACATGAGGATGGCAATTTTAGACAGCTTTAACTTGCTGTTGTTCTGTGCATGATTGCACCAGTTTCAGACTTTTATATCACCGCTTTTTGTCTTTCTGCCTCAGACAGTGGCAGCATTTCCTGACCTTAAATGTGCTTTTTCTGACAGTGAATGTGAAGATAAATGACATACTGATTGTATTATGTCAGTGGATAAGTATGCAAATGTTCCATCTATCTTTCTGAATCTCATGTGTGTGTTCTGCTCACCCTCCTTTTTCCCTGTGCTGGGAGGGTTGAGATGTGTATTTGCTCTCCATTAAGTTGAACAGCATGAGGCCAGCTGCTTGTATCTGAATGTGTATACCCTCTATGCATTAATGTCCTTCACTGATTCTTGTTGTTGTTATGTTTGTGTGTGTGCTCGCATATGTGCGTTTGTTTACAATATGTGTGTAGAGGTTGTTTATCCTGTTCTGAGTGGAGCCAAGCCATGTAATGCCATCTCTAATGCTGGTGGAAATTGCATTTTAGTCGTCACATACCATAGTTGCCTTGTTTTTACAGAAAGGAATAATAAAACTTGAACCCCTTGTTTAACGTGAGGATATGTACCAGACCAGAACTGTTTAAAATGTATAACTTTACCACTCTCACATGGTTACATGTCATGTTAACACACACTTAGCATAATTTTTAAAGTATGTGTCAGTTTGACTCGCGCTCACACAGTTCTCCAAATAAGAGCTGTTTGTTTGTCACTCCCAGTTGAGTTTGGCTGTAAAACAGACATATTCAAAAAAAGTTCAACCAAACCATAATTTTGTCAAATGAAAGTGTGCTAGCTTAATGCTAATATATAAAGCAAAATGCCGTAGACAGTGGGACTGAACGATATGGACAACATTTCATATTTCGATATTCATGACAGATATCTCAATATCAATATGATACGATAGGACTGAAATTTACATTTTTTGGGTTTTTTTTTATTTATTTATTTATTTATTTATTTTTAGAAACATTAAAGATGCATTGTGCCATTTGTCACTTTTTTACTCACGACTGCCAACTCTGGCCTAAAGCCTTAACTGCACCCTCTGTGTTAAGATGGAGTATATGTGCTTGAATAAACCTTTTTTTTTTTTTTTTTTCAATTTTCTTGGAGTCTGAACTGGAGTTTTGGCTGTGCTGTAAGCCGGCCTCTCTAATTCCAAAAAGATTTTTGTTTGGTCGTCCCTCTCCCCCCCACACACACCTTACTTTATCGTCCGCCAAAGTTTTGTGACCACAAATGTATATGTGACGTAATATCCGGTTAAAACGTGCGATGTGTATCCGGTCATCGTTTATTCACAAAAACCATCGCCAAAATTCACATTTTCCTTTTTTCGATGCACTTCAAAATTCACTTCCTGCAGTTGGGGAATACGTATGTGAGTGCCGTGGTTGATTTTGAGAGAATATATTGACGGTCGTTTATAAATCTTCAAACAACTGCTACTTGAACACACAAGTAGCAACAGTACATATACTCAGCCTAAAACAACACTCACAGGCATCTACTGTATTCTTTCTACACTGTGGAAACACCAACTAGTATTACTGGAGCAGATACTGTAGTAGGACCATCTTTGTCTAGACCTTATTACTGCCTGCCGCAAAATGGTACAACAAAGCTAAATTCGTACTTTCCTCAGGAAAGTTGCCTGTGTACTGTAAAACCCCATGAAAAGTGATCACCTAAAGTCAGATGTCGCAGGGGTGCAAATGATGAACAATGATATAGCCGGGAAACGTGTACAACGTACACCGTGTAAAACATCAAAAGCTCAAGAATTCTATAATTTATATGCATATTTATTTAGAGTCTTTAGGAATCTTTCTTGTCTTGCCAAAATGAAGGCCATATCATGCAAGTCAGCTCTTTTTGTTGAATAACGACCAGTGAGCTTGGAACTCGCCGAGCGAGTGTGGCCGCATTCCAGCCGGATTGTGCGCTATGTCCAGCTGTTTGAAAGTGTGAAAAACTAGCAAGAATGCAAGATAATGAAAGCATGGTTGAGGCCAATAAGACACCTTGGCGTTGCAACACAAACACAATGCAAACATTACCCCTATCCTTGATGCCAACTGAGCAATCAAGTAAGTGCAGTTACGCTGTTATGTGAGATTTTCTGAACCCCAGAAAACTCAATGCAACTGTGCTTACCTTGCTTACATCACTACCTAATTCAGCCAATTCACAGGGTCTAGAGACCCAACTAGTTGTATAGAAACTTTAAACTATCATTTTCCATCACGTCAGTGCGAAAGTAACCGCTTTTAGTTTAAACAATAGCAGCTGTGGCATTGCCATGACGACACATCACCTACGTTAGCGCACTTTCAAACTGTTGGAGAGGCCCAGACACTTTTCCTTTTCTTTAGTTTCCTTTCTAGCTGTTGTGATTCTAAAGTACACAAAGTTATTCATTTAATGAGTAAATTATGGTGAACTACAAGCCCTTCCATTTTCTTGCAATAGCTTTCTTTTTTCCGTATCGGGGAAACTCAGAAGTTACTTCATAGAAAAATCCTCCTTACTGGAAGGCTTTAGTGGAAATGCATTAACAGAATGAAAATGTGTCCTGTAGTGGACAGTATAATTCAATATTGCATAGTGCATACTGTTCTTTTCCTATCTGTGCTTTTCCGGTCTTAAGACCTGTGTTACTGTGTGCTTATTTAAAAAAAAAAAAAAAAAAAAAAAAAAAAGATAGAAAGAAAAGAAACTCAATAACACACACACACGCACCCCCCCCCCCCCCACACACACACACACACATATATATATATATATATATATATATATATATATATATATATATATATATATATATATATATATATATGTATATAAAAAACAAAAACATAATTGGACATGGAAACAATTAAGAGACATTTAGCTCTGTTCAATGTCTGAAAATTACTTGACTGTTTCTCTAAATCCCCAAATCCCAAACATTTTCATGCTGTAATAATAATAATAATAATAATAATAATAATAATAATAATAATAATAATTATTATTATTATTATTATTATTAAAGGTAAGATCAATGCAAACAGAACCGAATTTAAAAAAACTATTAATTTGCCCCATTTGTTCAAAATTATGCAAAACAAGACTGAATGTCAGCGTCAAGCTTGACGATCAGCCGTCATTTCATATGTGCTAATAAGTATGTTGTACTGCATCTATACTGGTATAAATGCATAATTCTATATTTCTCTTCCACATGCTAAGTAAATTGTAAAATATAAAACAACTCTGATGAAATAATGTCGTGAGCTACTACTACACTGTGAACCAACATAAAAATAAAGCCAATTTTTGAATCAATAAATAAACAAGAACCATACTTTAGCTTTTGTAATGACAAGCAATGCTTATTTTATCTCAGTCTCTGTTTGACAAATGGATGTATTGGGCTTGTCTGGTTTCTTTTGTTTGCTTGTCCCCGCTGTATGATGTATTTTGTGTGTTTTTTTTGTTTGTTTTTTGTTCAACTCTGGCAACACAAGACATATTTCTCATCAGAAAAGAAAGGCTCATTCCATCCAAGCAAGTTTCTTGACAGTTGAGTTGCAGAACTTTGAAAGAGATTTCAAATATAAACAAAACAAAATACAGTGAGCTCATAAAAATCAGGCGTAAGTTCTTTGTCATGAGGATGTTTATATTTCAAGAGATGTTTAAAGGTTTAGACACAAATAGCAATTGTTGCATTCAGTATTTAACTCTATAAAGCACCTGTCACAGTAATTAGCAACACAATAAGGACAACTGGAAAATCCTGTGAATAATATGCATCTCTACTCTTTTAGCAAGTTATTTTAGTGAGCCATTTTTATTTCTTTACTTTGTGTTTAAATCTCTTTAACTCTGTTTTTAACTGCTTTGAAATGTTGCACTTTTAATTTCTGTATGTCAAGCATATTGCGTTACGTTGTGTATGAAATCCATCCATTTTGACCGCTTATTTCTCACAAGGGTCGCGGGGGGTGCTGGCGCCTATCTCAGCTGGCTCTGGGCAGTAGGCGGGGGACACCCTGGACTGGTTGCCAGCCAATCGCAGGGCACACAGAGACGAACAACCATCCACACGTACAAGCACAGTGATTCTATTTTTCTCTCTTTTTTATTTTTTAAATAAATATGAGTGTCATTCACATAATTTTACATTATTTAGAAACTCTCCAATCAGGCAAAACCCTAACAGACGGCGGGGATATATTGACAGTAAGTTTCACAATCTTCTATCCACAAATGCCAAACATTTTTAAGGGGCAACATATTCATTTGTTCGCCATTCGCTCGGGCTTCAGCAGTCAGCACAGACTCTTAACAGGCAGGTCCTCTTTTGCTTGATGATAATACAGTCTGATTTACAAGACCATCGTAACATTCTTGGAACAAAATGTTATACTGAAGTATACTAACCAGACCCTCTAAAGACTGTCGTTATTGTCCATTGTTTAAAAACAAATGTCATCAGCATATTTCAAAAACAATATAACCATAAAATCCATCATTGCATTGAGGGAGGAAAACAGGATAACGTGTAGGTAATGTTTGTGTCTGCCTTTCTTGGCTACCTTACACACTTTTTCCCTTGTCTTGTATTCTGCTCCTGCAGTTTCTTTCTTTTTTTTTTTTTTTACTGACTCACTGGTATTTCCATTCCTCCGTCACTCTATTTTTCCTGTACCAATTTTTAATTACCATGTTTCTTTAAACTGCTCATGCCCTTTTCAGTTTTACCACTTTTCTAATGAGGAATGCGTGACCAAAATTGTATCGAAACATGAATATACTGAATGTATTCAGTTGCACTTAAAACTATACTCTCTTTGCTGTGATAACAAACAAACAACAAAAAATGTGCTTGTTGGCGTGTTTGTTGACAATCGTCAGCCTTGTCTCAAGGTGTAATGGATGGGATCTCATTGTCTTTAACAAGTGTCCAGAGACCCCTCAAGACAGCCCCGCTCAGGGAATTGAAAGCTCTATTTTTAGTCTGCAGATTCATTTATTCACTCTCCGTAGCTTGCTCTCTTTCAGCGATCCGTTTGACATCCATTCACTCGCTGCCTGTCCCTCCCTCTCAATAGTGCTCTGTCCCTTTCTGCAGGACCTTTTTTGCTCCAATGTGCTTATCAGCTAGTCTGAAGTAGTGCGGTGATTTGTGAAGAGACGTATTCAATGTCCACCGGCAGATTCTTTTGTACCCAGTCAGTCAGACTGGGAGAAATCGTGCGAAAAGAAAGCTCAGTGAAAATGAATAGAATTTGATAGGGTTAATGGGATTTCAAGTTAAAATGAAAAATGTAGAAATCAGACAACCAGGGCTTTCAGTCAAGGAAATTAGACAAAAAATATATGTGACTTGACTTGACTCCACTGGTTGCCCATAAGTTTTAGTATTTGTTTTAAAATCTTAACACTTGTATTTAAAATGCTTCAGTCCTGCTGTATTTGAGACCTGTTATGAGTAGGGATGTAACGATATCCAAACATCACGATATGATATTATCACAATATGAAGGTCACGATACGATAATTATCACGATATTGTAAAAACCTTAAAAAAGGTCACAATTTTGTAAAAAAAAAAAAAAAGAAAAAAAAAGAAAGAAAAAGAAAAGAGCTCATACCAAAAAAGCACAATATTATGCTTTTGTACATAACAGCAATGCATATTCAATATGCATATTCATATGCAATTTCTGATAACAATATTGAGGCACTTACTTGCTAATGCACGTACACATTGAGTTCCTCCACATATTGACAAGCTTCACAAGCATATTACGTTCCCCTTCATCTGACAATTAGCACAGATTTTAAACATAGAAGGCCAAAACATCACTAATGAAAATTAAATTGCACTAATAAACTAGCCACCAGAGGGTACTAGAACTGCACAAATGGAAATCAACCTGACTTTTTAAACAGATATGTTCCCTTTAAATATTGTGAACATGACGACAACGATATTGTGGCAGTTATAATATCACGATATCACGATACTGTTGAGATCCTCTGAGGCAATTCTGCTAACAGTTCCTCATGGGGCTAAACTTGTTACTAAAGGAGACCGAGCTTTTGCTGTTGATCCCCCAAGGTTTTGGAACTCCCAACCAGGAGATCCCAGGTGGACAAACTCAGTGTCTGCTTTTTCTTAAGACTCACTTTTACTGTTTGACATTCTCTTGGTGTCGGTTTGTTTCTATTTTATTGCACTTTATTGTATTTTCCATTCATACACTGAGCCTGTTCATCTTTCTCATCTACTGTATGTGTTTAAAGTGATTTTAAAGTCTGCATTACACCTTTAAGGTCTCCCTTAATTTTATGCTTCCATGAGACTAGTCTACAATTTGGAATGACAACCCTATCATATCATACTTCCTTTTCATCCATATACTTTCTATACCACTTGTTCTCATTAGTGTTGCAGGTCAGCCGAGTCTTATTTGACCAAGAAGTGGTGTACCATATTAATCTTTAACTGACATTGTAAACGTTGCTACTTAATGGCCCTGTTACTTTAAAATCTTCTGTTGTTGCAGCCAGGGTAGCATTTCTGCTCTGTCACTTCAGTGTAGCATACGGGTATAATACATTTGATTAGACATTACATGCAAATTATAAATAATGTAGATGACATTATACAGTAAGACTCAAAGAAGCATTTTGAAATATATCTAATTGCTTAACTTAGCACATATTTACATGTAGCACAGTCCTGGCAAGAAAAAATGTTTTTTTATTCTTCTATTTTGGTCCCTACTATTTCCTTCTGCGGCAGTTTGCAGTTTGGGAAGACATAAGGCAAATATTTTGTCGCTAAACCAACCTGGTTGCTATGGGTGCAAAAGAATGACACACACTTTCCTTGGCTTTCCTTGCGTCCCTGGGATGGTGAGAATTTTACTTTGTGGCTGCAGTCTAATACTTTCATCAATTACTTATTAATATTCTACTAAGTGAAAGTGTTAACAATGTGCAGGTGATTATGAAGAGATGATTCATGTTAACTGTTAATTTATGTCTTCACTTATTGCCAGTGTGGTTACAAGATGTCCCCAATCACTTTGTTATCCCACCACAGAACACCTCACCAAGGAAAGAAGGAAGGTGGATGAATAGACCTAATGAGGTACAGGTGACAGGAAGGGAAGAAAAAAAAAGACAGTTGGTGACTGGGGAGTATGGCTGACACTAAAGGAAAATGGGAAACTGGCTTGTACCAAAAACTACCGGTATTCAATTACAGGACAAGCATGTATTCAAGAAATATTAATCAAGTACAGAAACAGAAAGTGTCAAATGAAGCGTGACACTTTACGACCTGAACATTAACATCCGAAAAACAAAACAGTGCATCCTGTACTTACTGAGAAAAAAAAAGTAGTGGAAAACGGGGTCTGGTGGAATGAAAAATCTGTGATTGAACCGATGAGTCATTGTGATGCCTGTGCAGTGAGTTGTCCCTCACTTCCATAGTTTTTACTGGGGTAGTAGATTTACAACCAACCACCGTGAACTTTACATTACTTTCCATTTTTTATATTAATGAAATTTATAGTGCTACAGATTTAAAAAAAAAAAAAAAAAAAAAAAAAAATAAAATAATTTTTGCAGATGACACAAATTTATTTTGTTATGGTAAAAAATAAAATACAAGAAAAACTGTCAAGTTGGAGGAGAGTTAAAAAAAAAAATGTAATGTTAGTGCGGTACGAATATTTGAAACAAAATTTCTTGAAGGTATGATAGATACAGTAATAAATTAACATAGAAACAACATATTTAGTTACATAAAAGGTAACATTTCTTAAACGATATTTAATATTAAAGTCAATACATCATCTTTTCGTACATATATTTAATTATTCCTTGATTTTTTCCCTGTCTGTCCCACTGTGTAGAGTTATGGAATTCTACTCACACAACATCAATAAGTACAATTGTTGTTTTGCAAAACCAAACAATATATATTTTTAATAAGACTCATTACGCTTATACTTTTTTTTTTTTTTTTTAACTCAAATGCTGTGAAGTGAAAAGGCTTATATTATTATGAAATAATGTGAATGATGCTCAAGGCAAAGACACAATCGCTCTCTCACTTCATAATAAAGTTATTTTTTGATTTGGGAGTCAATATGATTTAAGACTGTACGAAAATCTGTTAAAGGTATTAAAACTTGTGTTTCTGTTGTTGGAGTTAAATATTGGAATGATGCAATGATCCTTTTTTTTTTTAAGTAAATGTAAAGTTTAGTTAAATCTTTAAAGTAACAACTGTGTGAATAATACCACTTGGCTTCCACAATAAAATCAAGATGAAGTCAAGACTTTGCCAGAAGAAGAAGAAGAAAAAGAAGAAAAAAGATCTAACCATGCTTGTGGAGTTTGAATACTTGTAATTTAATGGAATTAAATAATTGTTGACGTTAACCTGCAGCACAGTCATATCATATCAGCCTCACAGTACATTCATCGTGGATTGGGATCCGGGGGCCAGTCTCATTGTGTGGTGTTTGCATATTCTCTCTTTGCCTGCATGGGTTTTAAACCAGGTACTACGGTTCCCTCCTATATTTAAAAAACATGCATGCTCGGTTAAATAGTAGGTTTGTATGTACACTGCCTTTTGCCCCATTAAGCGCTGGGATAGGCTCCAGCACGCCCATGACTCTGGTAAGGATTTAAACAAAAAAAAACAAAAAAAAACTGGATGGATGAAGTTAACCTGGAAAATTCTTTAATTAAATTGTTAAATGACGACATTTTATGTAGTCATTAAGGGCCATCCAGTCTGTCCGACAGTATTATTTATATTGAGTAACAGCCCCTGACCCCTCCTTAAAAGCCAGCATCAGACTCTTAAAGTGCTGATTAGAGCAGTAACTGTCATGTCTGATATGTAATGTTTCATACACACACATACACACACCGTCTGGAAGCAGCCCTCATCTCGTTCCATTTCATCCACTTACATTTTTATTAACTCATAAGAAGAACTACCAGTTGCATAATTGGCTAGTCAGCATGAGGATCAGGCTTCTTAACAAGCTTCATGAGAAAAATTTGATCCAAATGGAAACAGAAACATAGTCAAAGCCCAAAGGACAAACTTCATGGTCATGGTTCACACTCTGACTTTATGTCCTTAAATTAAGCCAATTTGCTCCTACTTCATAGGTTCATTGTCAGTGTGTATCTATCTCATGATCATCATCGGTCCATAAAGGGCAGAAAGAGTAGCAAAATAATAGAAATATCTCTGAATGTGATGCAAGTAAATCTCTAGATCTCTGAAATCAACTATCCGCTGTTCGCTTTACAAAAAAAAACAAAAAAACTCACAGCTGTCGGCTTTCCACATCTCTGCAAGGAAAATAGACCAAAGCAGTAGAACTAAGGTATTGTATAACTATAATTATTTCAATAATTTTATTGAAGGGCTTGGGCATGGACCGCATTAATAGCTTATTATAACCGTTTGCCACACCTAGAATTGAACTGTGAACTGGTGTTGGTCAGCATACAATGGACAGCAGAGTGAAGATGTGTTTTGGCAGCTTTATTCCCATTGCAGGCACAATCAAGGAACAGTACAGGCATTACAGTTTGTGCAGGCAATGTCGAGTAGTCTCCAAAGCACTTTCCACCACCCACGCAGTGCATATTTGGCTTTTGGTGATATACAGGTCGGATGAGTGCAACCTGAGCATCCATAGTGGAGATGCATTGGATACATGTAGATTTATACCTATATACAAAATAGGTGTGAAATTTGTGGAACTACCTGTCAAACTGTGTCACTCATACTTCAACATTACTCTTGTAAAGCTAGAATTTTTCATACGTGTGGTGTACATTTGTACACTGTCCTGCACTCGTTTTACATCAAAAAGGGGACAAATGGTGAAATGAAGTCACACATTGTTGTCATATGTAATGGTGGGAAAGCGCTACGCTAGATGATTACCTAAACTGATTAAAAGAAAGTGAGTGAATGAATATTTCATGTCGAATTTCTGGCATGGGCTTGCTTAAATTCAAATGGTGACCTTGAATCAGTGTTGACACTCACCTTTGACAGAGCCAACACTGAAGGATCCGAAATTCATTCACATTTTAAAAAGCGGTTAAGATGTTAAAACTCTGCATGTGTGTACTTGGCTTGACGCAGTTTACTTTCACTATGTTCTCTTCCTCACAAGGTGTTTGTCATTGCTCACTGAGCGTGTGTCTAAGGTTGACTTGTTATTTCATCAGTGAAAGTCCAAATGTCAAGGACAGGAGGAGGCTCATCTTTCCACACCCTCCCTGGCATTGTTGTTACTGAAAAAGCAAATCTTTTATTTACGTGTCAGAAGTTTACGAACCGTTCCGAAGAACTAATTGGTTTCCAAGTCACATTTTGGACAATCAAGAAGAGTGGTATTCACCATGAGAACACACACAACCAGACACTAAATACCTCGACATATATAAGTTTAATGCCTAAGCAACATACAGGTGTGTTTGAAAATATGCATAGTCATGGGGTAGGCAAATTTATGAGAACAACTGTACAAAAGTTAAACGTCACTTAATGACACAAAAATGCTATTAATCGTTATGAAAATTCACATGCATATTTCTACTCATGTTAACTTCAACCTCTGAACATGTCAATAAAATGAGAATATCGGCCTTTTTCTCACCATACACTGCACTCACAAGTTTACATCCCCCAAGGGTGCTGATAAATTTGGGGAAGCTAGCAACTGCATTAAAAACAACAACAACAACAAAAAATACTTGATTTAACTTGTTTGCCCATCCTGCCTAACATCACGTTTAAAACTTGGGAGAGAATACAAAAAAAAAAAAAAAAAACTGCTCCAGGTAGAGCCCAGCACCAATTGCCACAGTGTGCTGAAATGACTCAGACACAAAGAAAGGCAGCAGAGAAAGGAGCTTTCTTATTGGCATTGGCTGCTTCTTGTAAAATGTCTTTACGTGCATCTGCCCTAAGATTATTCAGAAGCTAGAAAAAAGCTTTTCTGAACAGGTGGTGTTATTGACATTTTTTGTTTCTGCTGTTTCAAAATGTTTAAACAAGCCGATAAAGATCTGTTCACTCCAGTCCATTGCCTCTCACCTTGCCACACCAACTATAATATTTGTTACGCACAGTTTACACCTACCTTTCAGATGTTAGATATTTAAAAATAATTCACCACAACCTGCCTCAGGCATTCCAATGGCACAAAATGAACTGTGTGCCAATTTCGGTCATTTGGAAGACGCAATCCTGGGTGTGCCCAGTTACTAAATCTGCTTCCACATCTGTCAACCTTTAGTAAATTGGGCAAGAAGACGCCAGCTGTTCCAAGGAATTTCAGTGGGAGCGGTGTGACATGGTTCAGAAAGTCTCATGCACTATTGAGATGACATTAGCTACCTATCCGCAAAGAGGGTCATGCTCATTTGTACCAAAGCCATTGTCATGCATGCCACCACTACTAAATAAACTCACTCAGTGTACTCAGTACTCGTCGTAGCCCAACAAAAAATGATTTGATTGAATGTTTTTTTTTCCCTCTCTCTTTGTTCCCATTTTAAATCTATCTACTTTGCTAGGTGCCTCATCCTAAACTAGCACTAAGCTAGTTCAGCTCTCAAGATGCAAACAACCAACAGTGACGCGTTAGCTGTAACAGGCCAACAGTGAGACATTAAACCGCCAAATATTCCCATAAGTACTTCCATGATGCAGTTCTTGGGAGTTGTGCATTTTGCACTAGAATTTCAACTACAGCTTATTAATTAACTTAGTGTGCATATCTGGTAAACAGACAGGGCCCAATTTTCAGAGACAGATGCCCATGCACTCGGCATAAAAATCTGTTGAGGCAAGTGTAGTTTACTATGTTGTGCTTTGCAGGGTATTCCGGCAGACGCCACTACGTCACACCAGACAATTTGTTGACAAAAAGAAGACTGTGCTCAGCTCAAAAACTGCTGGATCTCCATTTTCGAGCTGGGGCAAGTCTAGTTTAGCATGTTTGCGAATTTGATAGATCATGCTACGCCTCGATAGGCATTCTGGCATATTCCTTTGCATGCCCTGGGTGCATCTGGCAATTTAGTAACAAAAAGTAGATGAGATTTTACATGTGCTAAAACCAGGTCTAAGTGGTGACGCAGGATTTTGGTAGATTTTACTGAGGCAGTCATAGTATTTCATTCATAAATATGACAGCAGCATGGGACAATGCCTCAGAATCACTATAGAAATTAATTAATTGAACAAATTATTATTATTATTTTCAAAATATTTTAATAGCACTCTGCTGACCGTGTGGCACACACTGACACAGAATCAGGGGTGCAAGGTGGTCTCCAATTCATCTATCATCCCCAAGTGGAGAGCTATGCCACACCTCCTGCATGGAGTTCTTCTGCCATGTACTTGTAGACCCCGCGTCTCTCTCCATGCTGATTTTAAATGGATTAATGAGGGGAGCCATGCACTCATGCTTCTGACACCAAAGGATACAAGACTTCACAGATTTTCTGACAGCACCTGAAGCTTCAAAGAGGCAGAGCATGTCAAAAGATCGAGCTGATTTTGTCAGGACTCAAAAGTGTGGTGGTGGACCCAAATTCAGGAAGCGGACAAGTCAGGGAGGCAGAGGTGCGAAAACGGAGTAAATTTAATCAAACAAAACTAAAGTTGCAAACAGGGCTTGGTAACAAAGAATAACAAAACACCGAAGGGAAAAACAATGCACGAGCAGACTTGACTATGGGAGCACGGACGTGGGGCAACAAGAAGAATGAACCGACAAGAACTGAAGCGAAAACCGAAAACTAAGTACACACACTAATTGAGCACGATGAGACACAGCTGGGCAAAACACAAGTGGAAGGGGATGCTGATTGGTTGACACATGAGGAAGGGCAGGCAAACACAGGTGGACATCAGTGAGGCTTAACGAGACTATGGAAGACAAGAAAAACAGAACATAAACATGACAAACTCAAAACCCAACAAAAACAAAGCAAAACGCACCCCAAACAGAACCCAAACATGACAGATTTATGTGGATTAATTCATATTACGTTAAAGAAATGTGAATTAATACATCTTGTCTTCCATAACATGTACTCATTAATATAGTAAAGCTTGTCACAAAGAGATGTGAGTGACCCCACACATAATACAGAATGTGTGTTCTTTTTGTTCTTAAACACTTAATTTGTCCACAAAGATTCTTGTCAGAAAAACCTCTTGAGATCTGGAGACTCTCCGTGGTTGCAGGATATTTAAATCATATTAAACTGACTGACAGTTTGTTCAATACATCTCCATAGCAACCATTGGGTTTCGGCAAGAAAAAAAACGAGCGGTAAAGCAGAAGACACTCGCTTTCAGTAGTTTATTGAATGGGACAATCAGAAAACAAGTCAAGGCAACAAAAGCAAGAGAACTTTGCAGTTGGCGGTGGCAGAATGCAGGCTGCTTACACAGTAACACAGACACACCAATGGGGCAGCAGGTAGCAAACACTGAGAAGGATGAGAGGGAACATGAGAAAACTTCAAAAGCAAAACTCATGTAACCATTACTGAACTGGATGGAATCATCTGGCACAACAGTAATTCTGATCTGGGCAAAAGAAATCAGGTGTGCCCTGCCACGCCCCCTGCCACACACCAAAGAGAGAAAGTAAGCAAGACATATCCAAAGCCAGGGTCCCTGATGGTGTAGTGGTACACTTTTGTGCAAGTAGCGTGGGTTCAGCTCCTATTCCCTGATGGTGTGAATGTGAGTTGAAATTGTTGTTCATCTTTCGGTGTCTGACTGGCAAGAGTTCAGGGTGTAGTCCGCTTTTTATCCCAAGTCAGCATCTCCGTGAACATGAATGAATGGCTGAACTGGAAATTTGTTTTGAGTTCCTGCACCGCCACAGCTTTTCATTAGCATTTAGCTGATTATAGTTGCGGGTTAAGATTTGATTTATTACATTTGTATGTAGTTATACGCTGCTGATTTACTGTAAGATCCAAAGTGATTAAATTTGATGTGTTGTTATTTTAGAGCGGTTTGTGTTTGTTGACCTGCAGCATTTTCTTGTTTGAGAAATAGATTTACTTTGAATGTGTATATGACCCTGACCAAGATGGTAAGGGTCTTGTGTGTGTGCATGTGTGTATTATATACACAAATACTTTGTGGAGGTGTGGGGCATCGGTCAAGGAATAAATTATTATATTTTTGTGTGGATCCAGATAAAAGTGCAGATGCTGTAATTTCTTCACCCCTCATTTTCAGTTTAGCCTTGACACTCAAATTTAACACTCTAATCCACAGTACTCACTGCATGAACACATGATGTCATCTAAATGTGCATTTACTTGTCCTTAACATAACTTAACCTTTTTTTTAAATTTCTCTCCAGGAAACAGGAACTTTTGAACATCTCCAACGTCCCTCTGGGAGAATGTCCTCCGTCACCGCCCCGCACCGCTCCGCCCAGCATGAAGGTAGGATGCATGCAGCAATGCACACACATTTGCGCTAATAATCAAACTACTTGCTTTCCTATTTACATTATTGCCGTTTAAGGTCACCAGACATATTGAAAATCTATTCCGTTTTAGTCTCAATGAAGGAGCATCTCAGTGTGGAGGATGAATTTCAGTGATGTTGATGAATTGTGACTCTTTAAACTTAAGACGTGACCTTTTATATGATCACATTGAAGTACAGACGATTACAGGCTGGGAATGGTCAATTCCATCAGTGCATCCTTATATGTTTACGTTCTACTCATAAATAAACCGTTAACGCGACAATTGACGTGTGTGGAGGTTGATGATGGCATTTTTGGTTGCTTTAGGTGATATTTTTTGCCAATTTCTGTCTGTGATTGCATGATCAGTGTTTTCTCATTCTAGAACATGTTGGGAATAGATCGATTGCAATAGAATCAACCATATGAGAAGAATTAATAATTTATTATTTGGCCATTTGGATTGTGACACTGGCACATGTGAAGTTGCATTTGTGACTCAGTATTTTGGGGAAAACGTAAGACAATTGAAACACAGGAAGCTATCATATGTGCCTTCTAGGAAATGATTTTAGGTAGGATGTTTTATTAATCATTTTATGGGTTTTCTTTGTACACTTTCCTGATAGAATTTTTTATGATGGCCGATTTGCAGAGCAATATACAATATCCACAGAAACCCATCTCTCGCTTGACAGCATGTCACCTTGAACAAAGCTGTAACTATTGAGCAAAATACTGTAGTGTGGAAACGAGGAGCAGAAACGAATGAAGAATTATTCTCATGGCATCAAATACACAAAGACTAAAATATGGAGAGTTCATGGAGGAGTCCATACACAGAACAAACAGAGATATACAGTAATCCCACATCCATTCTGCAACCCACACATGACCTATTAGAAGCATGACTTGACCCGACCTCCAAAAATAATAATGACCCGGCCAGCATTGTCTAGAAAAAAAAGCAAAGAAAGTAACAATGGCATTTCATTCATTTGAGGATGAATTACATTACAAAAGCAATAAACATAGTTAAACCTTTATCCTCCAATATGTTCAAACAACTCCAAACAGCTATATTGCAGTACATTTTATAATCAATATTTAGCTAATAAAATTAATACACCAGAACAAACAACCTAACAAACAAAAATCATTCCTCCCATTATCTTCCACTTATCCGAGGTTGCGTCGCAGCGGTTGTATAAGTAGCTTTAGCAGAGAAGCCCACACTTCCGTTTCCCCAGCCACTTCTTTGAGCTCTTCTGGGAGATCCTGAGGTGTTCCCAGGCCAGACTGGAGACAAGGTTTCCCCGGTGTACAAGTGTGTGGCTCCACTCTGAGACCCTCCCATATGACCAAGCTTCTCACCATATTTATAAGTGAAACCCGGAACACTCTGAAGAGGAAACCTTAGCCGGCCACTTGTATATGCAATCTTGTTCCCAGAGCTCTTTGTCTGGTCCCCATGCCTCAGCTCCTCGGATCATTTGGATACGCAAACCCCTCCACCACCATAAGGTGATGGTCCACACTAGAGTGACAAAAAACAAAATCCATCCTCTTTTGCTTCTCAGTGTAAATCACTCTGCTAACTACTTTTCTATTTGGATGCACCTTCAAACATCAGAGTGACGTCACTACCAAACTGAACAATTTTCAATTCGAGGCAGTGAGTCACGACATTAAATGCCCACCATACACATGGCCATGCGACGAGACAAGGTGTCATCACGCTCTTGTAACACATACACAAGATCCGCTAAGTGCAGTGTGAAAAAGCCTAAGGCGAAACTTGTCCTTTGCCAGCTTTACTTATAGTACAACATTACCAACATGGTTCTCGCAGGCACCAGGACCACATGATTGATTGGACCCTGATTGAAAAATAGCTCACCAGTGAAGGGACATTGTGATTTTCTAGGAATGTTGGAGAGGTGATTGTTTGAAAATGTAAACATTGGCAGAGATTTATAAAAGTAGCTATTGCGTGTATTTATCTGTTCCCTTGTTCTTGTGGGAAATCATAACACGATCAACATCTAGCATTATTTATTTGTGTCAAACTGCATTAAGCACTTTGCATTCACCTGTACCCTAGAATTAGCTCTCAGTATCAAAAAAGGTTGGTGACCCCTGTTATAAAGCATTCAGCCCAAGAGGCGTGTCAACAATGCTTTGTCATTCCCGCTGTTCCATTTGCATAGAAAGTGATGCAGCAATGTGACACGTGTCTGTGCAGAGTGGCCTTAATCAATTGCCTGATGAGGGCTGAATGTTTGTTGGGTGAATGGATACACACTGAAATAATGATATCATAAAAGATAGCAGAAGAGCCTCTTTTTTTATATATATGTAGTTAAACTGCACTTGTACAGCCATAATCAGGGTCATGTTTGGTGTGTCAGATGTTTTGAGCAATGTTTATATTTATCAAATGTTACATGTATAGTGACCGACGCACTTTTCTGTTGGTTACATTTATGCTTGCAGAAGATACACTAAGCAAAACCATACAAGGCTAAGCTACACTGTGTGCTCGCTTGTAAGTGTTTTATGGAGAAAAATGCACACTGGTACAACCTGTTTTATGCTTTGGCAAATACAAAACTGCCTGACTTGACTTTCCTGTTTAAGGCATAGGTTTTATAAGATTAGACAGGGATTAAACATGGGCGAGCGAAAGGGGCTGTATGCAAGCTGGAGCCAAATAAATGACACTGTGGGGATGTGCGTTGCATGTTTTAGTTGCTGCCTTTGAGGTTTGGATTTACAGAAACCAGGTACTCAGTTATTAGAAATAATTCAACAAATGCTTTTAATGTTATCTTTTTTTCTTCTTTTTTTTTTTTTTGTCTTGTATGTGTGATTGATATGTGAAATTTTAACAAGATTGATCACAGATACAAACAGTTAAACACTTTTAAAATGTTACTATACTTGCATAGACATTTTTAATACTAGATTAACCTCCATAAATGTGGGACTGTTTCAAAGCAATCTCTTTGAGTGAAGTATTTTTGAACAAGCCTTTGAGTATGTGCAAACAGAACAGTCTTGGAATTAACACCAAATATTGTCGTAGATATGAAGACAGCAATGCTATTACTGCTTTATGTGGTGTAAAACCTCACTTGCCTATAATTAAAGGGGAAGTCAACCGCAAAAATATTCTTTATGATAATGTGTTCTATGCGGGTTCACTAGTGTAGGACACGGCATTCATGAAATATTAATTAAGCAGCAAAAATCGCTGTGTTTTTATCCATTTCAGGGGGCAGCCATTTTACCACTTGCTGTTGACTGAAAATGACATCACAGTTTCTCAGGGCTCCAAGTAACAACAAATCACCGCTCACCTGTTTTCTGAGTTTGGTCATGTGACATTCGCAAGCTGAGATGGATAAAAATTGATTTTTCTGCTTAATTCATATTCCACAAATGCAACAGCAATCAGAATGCCGTCTTTACGCTAGTGAAGGCACATATACTACATATTAAGAAATAGTAATAAATAAATTCTGTTTTTGGGTTGACTTACCTTTAAAATGGGTGGAAAACAATAGAAATTAATGGCAAATCAAATGGTCTTGGTTATGCAAAAATGATCAGCATTTTTTTTTTAGTCTTTCTACATACATTTGACAGCTTCGTGGAAGTAAGTTACATGTCGCAGCTTACAGTATATTATAAAACTTCAACTGCATTTTGATGTTTCACTTTCACGGCAGTGTGGACTTACTACACCCTCTGGAGCGCGTAAAACCAAATTTGACAGGGAATGCCCACATTTTAATTTTTCTCTATCTAGAGTGCATGTGGCAACAGCATATCTAAATGACAGACTTAAATGGATGGGAAAATCCATGCAGCTTGAAAAGCGCTAGCTGCTCTGCTCCCCCCCTTTTTTGCGTCACAATGGAATACTTTCTCCAGACCCAGAATTCAACTAGTAACTTCTTATCTAACAAATTTATGTAACTCTGCAATGGAATAGTCTAACAGACAGACTAATGGGATTTGGACCCAGTATGTTGGCACTATTCCAAGCACCATGTTGCTATTAAAAGCTATCACAATTTGACTTATCTTTTTTATTTAGCTTTCCATACTGACTCCAATCTCCATCCTGTGTATCTTGTTAATATTAACCCTGTGATAAGCCTGGTGGGAGTATGTGCGGCATGAAGGTGGAGGGAGCGTCGGTAGATTTATGAGTTTTGTTATCAAAAGTAATGTCAGGTAACGCTGATTTTTATTAGTACTCTCAAAATGTTGTGATCTACAGGTTTTTATTTCTGGAATCATTCAAAGGGTTGTAAAATGTCTTTGAAGACATTTGTGTCTTGAGGCGCTATACAGTTGGAGGGTATGACTTATTTTACGATCACACGCTTCTGTGGGTCTACTTCTGTCTTAAGTGTGGAATGGTTGCTCAAAAGCAGTGTGACTGCTATCAGGAAATATTTCAGTTCATTTTGTCCTATTAGAAGACTCTTTCTTCAACAAGATTAATTTTTGTCCCCATAATTTCACTAGCAATTGCATACTACTACTACTGCTTATAATAATAATAATAATAATAAGCATAATCATAATAATAATAATAATAATAATAATAATAATAATAACAATAATAATAATTAGGGATGTTCGATACCACTTTTTTTCAGACCAATACCGATATTCAGACCCTCAGTACTCACCGATACCGATACCAACTGCCGATACCAGTAGTACATTTTGACAAATAAAAAAAAAAATCACTAAGAGGATATTTTTAAGCAAATATATTTCCTTTAATTTTGAAAAAAAATAAAAAAAAATAAAACAGCACAGTCACTCTTCAATAGTCTTAACGCTCAAAATAAAACACAAAAATGCTCTTTTAGTTTAAGATTCACAATTTTGAAGTATTTCCAAACCGGTGAAGTTTTGGTGAAAAGCTGCTGCAAGCTAGCGCCAGTTACAGGCAAGGAGGACTCACTTAACGTCTTCCCCCTCTGTCATCGGTCGATTGTACTCGTCTGCATCACGGGTACTCGAGTACAGTGGTACCTCTACTTACGAAATTAATTGGTTCTGGAAGAAAGTTCTTAAGTAGAAAAATTTGTAAGTAGAGACGCATTTTCCATGTAAATGCCCTAATCCGTTCCAAGCCTCCCAAATTTCAGATATAAATGTTTATAAAGCATAAAAATGCATCAAAACATGTAACAAATACATGTTACAATTAGATTATTGCACAATAAATGAGAGTTGTGCATAATGTAAATAACAAAGAATAGAGTAAAGAATAAAAATGATGGTCATTTACCTTTTTAACTGCTGTCCTCATCGTTTTTTTGCCCTCTGGTTCATGTACTCCTCCCTCAGAAGTTTTTTTTTTTTTTTTTTTTGCCTGGTGTTTTGTAAAGAACTGATCCATGGATGGTTTTTTTGTTTTGTTTTTTAAACAATCCTTCGTTAATGTCCAATGCAAACATCATCATAGTGATCAAACGCCCGACTGGTGAACACTTTTTCTGGGCGATTCTTTTAAACAAATTCTGAAACTTCATGGAAACTTCCGGTATGGCGAGGCATCTTTTTTTTTAAAATAAAAGGCCCGTCTCGTCGCAATTAAAAACTTACTGTGCTTTCATCAATCACCAATTGTTTAAATGTTTGCACAAATTTGTTGGCTGTTAGTTCATACATTTACGAAAAACTATCGGAACACCTCATGGGCCGCGGGATGAATGATGAGGACGCTGTATAGACACCGATCTAGTATACGCTCATACCTATGGTAGAGGTTCCTCTTAGCCAATGGGATGCCAGAACGATGCACAAACACCGATCTAGTATTGACTTTCATAGGTACCTATGGTAGGAAATAGGCATAGCCGAAAGTATGTTGCGTTCGGTAATGTATTTTTACCTTTCGTATCTAGAAATTTCTTTCGTAACAAGAGGCAATATTTTCCCGTTGAGGAGTTTCGTAACTCGAAATTTTTGTATGAAGAGACGTTCGTAAGTAGAGGTTCCACTGTACTTGAAAAAAGGCTGGTCTCGGCTCGATACCGATACCTGGTATCGGTACTCGCTCATCCCTAATAATAATAATAATAATAATAATAATAATAATAATAATAATAATAATAATAATAATAATAATAATAAGATTTATAACAGTCTATTCTCCCTGCACACAACACGTGCCAAAAGCTGCACAAACACAAGTGTGCAGGCCGTATTCACCCTCAAAGCTTGATTATGTGACAAGGTGGGAACCCATGGGAGCAGGATGTGCAAATGCATTTATGGAAGCACACATATACTTGTTTATATGTTCCTCTCTGAGGAAGTGATTGCTTATCACAGTGTGTGCACATGGGTGTGAGAAAAGGGTGCTGCCCTCTTGTCTTACTAATACTGTGAAAACACAATGAACTTGAGCGCCAGACCTGCTGCTGTCAGCACAGCTCATAGTGAATATACAGAAAGATACTCAAATGTCAAACTTTGAGTTGGTGTTTCATGCCAAGATACTGAACGTTTGTTTCATGGTGAGTCCAAAGTTAAAATATTATTTTTTCTTCCCCCAGTCTGCAGAATTCTTCGATATGCTGGAGAGGATGCAGGTATGAGATAATGCTATCATCATTTTGTCTAGCCTGATCAAGCTTCCTAATACTTTAGTCCATACCGTGTATGAATCATCCATTAATTCCATTTCATCATCCGAGTGCTGCGAATGTAAAGCAGGAACTCACCCCACATTGGCTTGACATTGACTTGAACATGGATTTAAGATGTTTAATCATGTCTGTCTCTCTATAATCAAACTCTAGTCAAACATATGGAAAGCTGATTAAATCAGTGGCATGTCGGGTTCAGTCACTTGCTTTTATTGGACAATACGGATAGAGCTCCCTTATAACTTCTCATTCTTTGTATGGAATTTATTGATTTTTTTTCTTTCTGTGACCTCTTTGTTGCTTCTATGGTCTCCCATGGGCATGGGCTCTGTAAAGTGTGAGCACACATGGGGGTATACAAAAGCAGAGGAGGAGGAGGAGGAGAGAGATGGTGGGAGGAGGCATGAAAAGCACAAACAGAAGGAGAATGGAACAAGTGGCCAAAAGAATTTTGCAGGTTCTTTTGGATGTAAAAATGTTTAAAAGGCTGAAGCACTGACAAACCTCAAAGATGCATAAAATAGTCAATGCTCACAGGCATATGAATAGAAGCGTGTCTTATACACTGGTGAACTGTTACTGCATAAAGGTAAATATACTTTATTTCTCACATAGACAACGAAGTGAGGACCCAGCTTTGAGAAGAAATTAAATGAATATGAACTTAGCCTTATAGAAAGCCTTTCAGAAAGGAGACATCTAAATGTGTCATCACCCTGCCTAAATCAGGGACATTACCAGACAAAAGCAGGAAGTATTTAAATAAGGCTATTTTGAACTTATGTCATGAGAGTGTTACAATAAAAAATTTGTCTCAGGAAAAGTCCTCAAAATGTCTAAAGGCAAAGTGTCCCACACTATTGTCAGTTACATCAGCATATTTTACTGCAATACTGCATATAAAAAAAAAAACCATAGCCATTTCCTCTTAAAAATGAGAAGGCAATGGTTCTATAGTTGATGATGGACTATCCTGACATGACATTACAGTACATTGTGAAACAAACAAAATGTATTTTTCCATTTTTAAAGATTATGTAACATTTGGAAATCTGTAATGTATTAAAACCATCATTTTCCTAAATTCTATAAATGGAGAATAAAAAATGTTTCAAGATGTTCATGGTGGATATTTAATAGAAGTACTAAAAAACAGGGACGGTGGAGTGAAGATATCTTATCGGGCCGAAGCCAGCCCTATTTTTTAGGTATCAGGTTCTCATGGAGGCTGCCAATACCAGCCACAGATATCGAAGAATATATAAAATCTGACATTTAGTAAAGTCCTCCTCTGCAGCAGTTGGCGCTATACTATGGGTAGCTTAGCTCATCTTTGGCAGGTTTTGTTCACTTTTTTTTGTGGTCTTTTTGTCAAATTAAATATTTTTATATCAAAAGTAGAGGTTTTGGTCACTTTTAAATGTTTTAATTAACATGATGCTTGCTTGCTTACTTGCCCAATAAATGGTTATGTGAAATACATAAGACATAATATCATATTTTAAAAGAACTGTTTATGCAAGAAGATGCACTAATGCAGGACTTAGTGAGGCCATCATAGAGACATTTTGCAGACATGAGCGGAGAATGACAGCCAGTCACTGCAGCCGAATGATCCAATAGTCTGTTACACACCAAAAACTGTGGCCCTCATCCATCTTGTTTGAACCTTGCCTCGCATCGATCTGTTCTTGGACTCTGCCAGCAAAAACTCAGCAATAGGAACTGTGCGTTTTAAAGTCCGCTTTGTTGCTTTGAAAGATGGTGCTGATTGAAGGTCACGTTTGTGGACCTCTTTTTCTTTTTCGTTTTTTTATTCATCCACTTTCCACCTCTTCCTCCCTCCTCTTCTTTGTCTGAGAAAGAAAATTGAATCCTCTTAAGAGCGCCTTTGTGATCAGTATTCTATTGTGGACAATGGCTCCTCTGTGACTGTAACAGCTGCACCGTCAATATGCACAGACAGACATACACACAATTACTGGCATGCAAGCATGTATGATTTTGAATAGTAAAGTGCCTACTTGTACTTTCAGAACTCTATGCTCATCTAGACAAAATGTTCCTCTCAGCAAACTGCCAGATTGTCATTTCATGATCTATGTATAATAGCTACTATTCGTCCATACTGTATACATTTACCTTTAGCCACAAAAGGTAGTGCAAGCTAATATGATGCAATTATAAGAGTCATATCATGATCCTACATCTACACGACCACTCCAACTTTTCCTAATAAGAAGCCATGTCAGGCCAGCATTAACTTTTTTTTTTCAGGCAGATTTATTTTACTATTAGGCAAACGTAAAGTAAAAGTATATTGGATGCATACACACATGCACTTGATTGAAACGTTGATATGTTTTGTGGTGCCTTGTCCAAACAAAACTGAATCAATTGTCAAATGCTGAAAGGAACATTTATCATGGTTGGATACTGAGCTGAGTGTGAGAGAATGACTAAGTGTCTGTAATACCTGCATGTGTGCTTGTGAGTGGTGCAAAACACACATTCGCATGTATGACTCACTGTGTTTTCATCCAAGTAAAAAAATAAGGTTTGAACAAACGGCTCCGTAGAATAGGAAATTACTAATTAGGATTGTGACCACATTGTTGCGCTTCATCCAAAAAAGTACAATGTCTTAATGTTTTCTTAAAACGTCCATGCTAGCTACAAGAAAAGTTTTTTGTTCACACCCATGTCTTTGCTAATTGGAAGTGTCCACCAGCTGGTCCTGATTAGTAGAAGTTAACACCCCTGTTCGCCATGGAAGCACGTGTGCAAAACAATCTCAAGGCAAACAACAATCAGGAGAGTTAGACATCAAGCAAGTAAATTTATACAAATCTCATTTTTGTACTGAAACCTGTGCATGAATGTCACTGGTGGTGGATTTAACATAGGCTATAAACAGTAACCGTGTAAAAATCTAATCAAGTCTGACTTATTTTAAATATGAGCAATTTGTTTGACATTCAACGCAATTCTAATGTCTGGTCCCAGGAAAGGGTAAGTTGGAGGGAATAGTTCCCAAAAAAACACACATACAAAAAAACAAAAAACAAAACATAATTCAGATAAAGATAAGAATGTATTTATGCATTTTTATTTCAGATACAATTAAAGAAAAAGCTATCTTTATTTTGAACTGTGTTTTGACAAAGAGGTGTACAAGTAATATATAAGCAAACTGGTAATTGGTATCAACCAACAGGTGCTTCCAATTTGGCTGTGTGCACAATGGTGTCAACAACCTTATAATATTGGATTTACACTGCATCCTTCAAGTAACTTGTTTTTGTTCTCAAGTAGCACAATTTCAAAATGTCATTGCAGCATCAAGTGATTATATACTGTACATGTATACGAACAAAATGGACGAATGTCGGATTATATCTTCAGATTGGAATCAGACCTAGTACAAATGTGTAAATTATATGAAATATGGTGCATTGTTGATGGCCAATGGTGGGAGTCAACACAAGGCCAATTAAATGGCATACAACATTTCATGTATTATTATTTACTTGAGTTACATGCACTTTGGGCTTTCTGCACATGTGGCTTAAGTGTTCCTAACAGATTATACAGTAAAAATGGAATCAGGTGTCGGCGTAAAATTGAAATTAGGCACTTTTAACCTGCAGTGTGAATCCAGCCTATGAACTCTTCCTGATTATGACAGACTTTAAGAATGTTGTCTTACAAACTTAAAGCTATTCAAGACCCAGTGTTTCCATCATTACAAATTAACCTTTGACCCATGTCCTTTTCCGTCCTCATGCTGCAAATGGATTCAGGTCCCTAAAGTTGAAGAGACCAAAAAATGGAAGGTGTGACCAGTCAGCTGACACTAACACTCGTCAAGTTGTGTTGTGATGCCTCCTCAAGTGTCTTTGTCCTCACTCTGTCACCTCTCAAGGCTTTCACATTAGAAAATCAATTGCGTCTTGATCTACCGGGTCATAAATTGAAGGAACTGATTATTGATCTGCGCTGGCTACTGCAAACTCAAAAGGATTAGCAGATGGGCCTCAGCAGTATTTAGAGGTCATACCCTGAAATTGCGCCACACTATGCAAACAACTATAAGGCTTTTAACAACCTTAAACTTCGAGGACCATCTTAATGGATTTTTTGCTGGAGACCTTGTGTTTTAAATTTTTGTAACATTGCCTGAACTTTACTTTAATCTTACACGTTTGATCTTTTATAAGCATTATTTCAGTTGTCATTTCTTAATATACGTTTCATCATAATCACTTAATGTCTGTTGAAATATAAGGACGCATATCTTCTTTCACAGGATGACTATATTCCCTACCCACGGATAGAAGATGTGAGTATCTCATTCTTTAATGTGAAGGCTAGTGCAGAATTACATTAAGTCGATCAGAATTTGGTCATGATTTTTTGGTTGTTCTACCGCCATTCCAAGGTCCTAGAGAAAGGGGGCCCATATCCACAGGTAATCTTGCCACAGTTTGGTGGCTTCTGGATTGAGGATGTGGAGGCACCAGCTGGGACACCCTCCTCTTCAGAGTCCAGTTTCTGTGAAGAGGAGGATGGAGAAGATGGTATGAGTCCTGGCGAGGGACACAACTACCGTTTGGAGTGCAACAGCACAGCCCGGGCCTACCGCAAACACTTTGTGGGCAAGGTGTGTGTTTGTTCTGCAAACATTTGAGGACAATAATAATGCCACAAATATCGGATTTGTTTGCAAACATTCTTTTGTACAGGAGCACATGAACTACTACTGCACTGGAAGCAGCATAGGGAACCTCATTATGTCCCTGAAGCATGAGGATGTTGAGGGCCAAGAATTATTGCGCATCATGCTCAGGTACAGAAGTTAATTGGGCTTAATGTACACCGACCAGCCACTACAAAATGACCACCACAGAGAGCCATAATCAACTATTCTGCCTTTAAAAAAAGTTGATGCTTTTAAATGAGGCAATCTGAGGCGTTACTTTAACAATATACAGTATTTAATGATTGAATTTTGTGGTTGCAGGGCTGAGAGCTGAGTAATATTTTAAGTCAAATGTACGATATAGACACGCATTTCAGACACGCTGACTGTGAATCAAAACTGAACATTATGAATATTTGTTACAGCTCTTGTCTCAGATATCATATTGTGCTGTTATAATCATGTTTTGTTTAGTCAGTGGTATTGTTGTAATTTGACAATGTTATAGAATTGCTGCTTAACAGTTGGTTCTTTCTGTGAAGCACAATTGCCGTCCAAACAAAGAACCTGTTGCCAACAAATGTTTTGACCCTCTATTTTCTCCATTTTATTTTTTTATTCAGAGCTGATCAAATTTCGCACTCATAGATTTTGATGTAGTTGTAGCTTAATGATGCAGAGGCTGCAATTAAGCTACAATAATTAGCTTCCCAATTCAGCATGGCTCTAATCATAATTTCAATTTACACTAGGCTGATGATGAATCAATAGCTCTAGTTTAAAACAACTTATGGGTCATTTGTTAATATAGTCTTCAAGCACCCATCCATCCGTTTTCTGAACCACTTACTCTTTTTATTAAATTAGTTTCTCGGAAGTGATTACACCTACACATTTCTCCAGATATTTAATTAGATTTGTTTTTATTTATTTTTTCATAAACACTGAAGAAATTACACTGACAGATTTAATATACCTGCTCCTATTTACACATGAAACCTTGTAAAACTAACTATGCACTTGACACTGGGGAGGGAAAATTAATAACTGCTCGGTTTGGACATTTTCACTTAGGGTGTACTCACTTTTGTTGCCAGTGATTTAGTCTTTACTGGCTGTATTTTGAGGAAAGCGTAAATGTAGTTACTGTATATAAGCTTTACACTGGCTACTCTTCACTACTTTTCATTGTCAAAGTGTAATTTCTTCAGTACAGTATCGTCCCATGAAAAGATATTATACGGAAAAATGTCGGGTTTACTGACTTCTGTAAGATGCTGTAAGTGCCTGCTAGTCTCCTTTTAAGTAGTATTTCTGTTGCAGGTCAAGGACCAAAACAGTCCATGATAGGATATCCTTAGCAGGCATTAACCAGCTTCCCAGTGTACCTCAGATCGCAAAAGTAAGATATACACACACATTCGTCTATAGTTTTAATCCCTAACACGTCATATATTTTAACTCTTCACAGGAAATTAATTTCTTTTCATGTTCTTCACGTTTCAGCTTCTGTGTGACGATGCCACAGGATTAAAGTTCAACCCAGCGCTTTACCCTCGAGTAAGTTTAATTAAGTGTCGCATCACAACCTTGCCATAGAATAAGATCAGGTGGGTGTTGATGCCAACGCTTTATATTGTATTATATGAATGCATCAAAGGCTTCCTAAATATACATGTCAGCCTTTTTATTCCTCTAAATCAGGGGTCAGCAACCTTTTGTCAAATGAGCCATTTTTGTCCAAATAAATAACAAAAACACTGTCCGGAGCCGCAAAGCCTTTCAACATTGTGATGAACAAAACTGTGTTAGTGTTAGTCTAATGCATTGAGGGCCCAAGAGCTAACATAACAGAAAATTTGCAGCATCCAATACTTTGTGATACGTTTTTGTGCTACCCTTCATCTTCCTTTTTTTATCATTTATAAATGTATTTATTTTTTCCAGACTTTTTTTTTTTTTTAATACATTTTGAGACTTTTCTGACTTTCTGTCAAATTTCTGGCATTTTTGGCAGTTTTATGGACATTGGGTAATTTTCTGCCTTGCTTTTCCGTTTTTGGACATTTTATGGTTGATTTTTTTTTTTTCTGCCTTTTTTATACCAATTGTCTATTTGTGGCAATTCTGTGGACATTTTATGGTAATTTTGGAGATTTCTTGTTTCTGGAAATTTTATCGTATTTTTTTATTTTCTGCCATTTTTAGGATAAGTTAATAACTTTTTATTTTTATTTTTTTTTTTAAGACTGTGGCAATTTTGTGTACATTACATGGTCATTTTCGGGATTTCTTTTGTTTTTGGACATTTTATAGTTATTTTTTGAACATTTTCAGCTTTTTTGGAGGGGGGGATTTGTGTACATTATAATTATGGTAATTTTCTGCTTTTCATCTTCCTTTTTGGACATTTTATGGTCACTTTTTGGACATTTTTAAGTACCTTTCTTTTTAAACTTTTTCATCTAGCTTTTAGTCTCACTTTTTGACACTTTACACATTTTGGACTCTGACTTTATTTATTTATTTTTTTAAACATTAATTCATTTAAAGAATATATTATGTATAAAATAATTTACCTATTTAAAAAAAATAATAATTAGACATTATTTTTTTTTTTTTTTTTTTTTTTTTTTTAACTAAAGACTAATGAGCGACAAAGGCAGCACCTTTCATTAGCTTTTCATTGCGCTCTGGTCTAAGCAGAGGGTAAAAGTGCAGGCAGTGCCTTTCCATAATATATCCCTCATAAACCTCATACCTAGCTAACATCTGCCACTCCCAATGAGTGCAATATTCCTATAGATTGATGGTCCAACAAAAAATGGACACGGATTGGTTTCATTATTCTGTGAGTCTCATGGAGGGCTATGATGGCTCTTGCCTTTGGCCAGCGCCTCAGGGAGGGAAGCATACCATCTGCGTCTTGATACGCAAGAGGCTGTGATGAGAGCGCTGCTCTCGCTGGGGGGCTGTGAGAGTTTTCATGTCAGCCTGACGCAACAAGAGCCAACTAAAGCTGCCCTTGAGACATGTTAGGGAAGACGACAACCTGTTTTCTACAGCGATGAGTAACGGTTTTGTTGTTGCGCAGGGATCTCAGTTGATCGTAGCTTTTGATGAGCATGAGGTCAACAACACCTTCAAATTTGGAGTGATCTACCAGAAATTTGGACAGGTGAGTGATTGTATTGATAGCACAGCTTCATTTGGTGTTATGCTGCGCTGTGTTACTGATGCTCCTCTTTCAACTCAGACATCTGAAGAAGAGTTGTTTGGGAACAATGAAGAGACTCCAGCTTTCAGGGAGTTTCTCAATATACTGGGTGACAACATTGAACTTCAGGACTTTAAGGGGTGAGATGTGATAGAAAACACTTGAACATGAGACAAGAGCCTAGCAAATAAGGACTAATGTGTCTATAAAGCTTAAATATCTAATAAACAAGTAACATGATAGCAAAAAATGTAGGACTTGATTGCAGTACAGAAAACAGGATTTATGAGCTGTAACCATCAAAGTGCTATTTTGGCCTCTGTAAGATAATCATGAAAAACTATGTAGTAAAATAAATCCTTTGGGGGAAAAGTGACTGTCAGAGCAATGTGAATGTCATGGCATTCATAATAGTTATAATAAACATACAATCATTTTACTGTAATAAAACGACCGTATTTTCCGCACTATAAGGCGCACCGCATTATAAGGCACACCTTCAATGAATGACATATTTTAAAACTTTTTCCATATAAAGTCGCTACAGTAGAGGCTGGGGTTACATTATTCATCCATTAGATGGTGCTGCGCTAAAGGTATTGTCAACAAAACGGTCAGATAGGTCGGTCAAACTTTATTAAGAAATTACAAACCAGCTTTCTGACAACTCCATTCACTCCCAAAATGAATAAACAGCTGTTTTATTATTTTCTCTGAGGTAAAGTATTAGTATTAGCTAGCGATCCAAGATGGCGGGGGGATCTGCGCATGCACGTCACCGATCGTGCAGGGTCACCGATAGCGTCTTGACAGCGAGACCTGTTGCGGCTCAATATTGATCCATATATAAGGCACATTGGATTATAAGGCGCATGGTCAGCTTTTGAAAAAATTGAAGGCTTTTAGGTGCGCCTTATAGTGCGGAAAATATGGTACATTATGGCAAACATCTCCTGGGAAAATTTTCTCCAAGCTTTTGCAGCTTTATTTATTTTTAATTTACCTGGATTGGCTGGCAACCAGTTCAGGGTGTACTCCGCCTACTGCACGAAGCCAGCTGGGATAGGCTCCAGCACCCCGTGACCCTTGTGAGGAGTAAGCAGTTAAGAAAATGGATGTATTTATTTATTTATTTATTGAAATTAATCAAGGAAGAGGATTTGCTGCTGTCAAGAGTTGCTGGGGTTGAAAAAGATGCTCACAACATTTCTTTATGTACTGGGACTAAGTCATTCTGAAACAGAAAAGGGCTTTAGCTGTTCACGCAGTTGGAAGCGCATGCTTTGTAAAACAGCCTGACTATGCTGTTGCAGATTTCGCGGCGGGCTGGACGTTTCCCATGGACAGACGGGGACTGAATCCGTCTACACAGTTTTCAGACAAAGGGAGATTATGTTCCATGTGTCAACCAAACTTCCTTTCACTGATGGCGACGTTCAGCAGGTACTTGGCCTAATCTCAATGTATGACCTTTACACATCAGTCTGTTTGAGAACCAACGTTTCAACCTTTTGCCTCCTCAGCTTCAGAGGAAAAGACACATAGGAAACGACATTGTGGCAGCGGTTTTTCAAGAAGAGTCGACACCCTTTGTTCCTGACATAATTGCCTCCAACTTTCTGCACGCGTATGTGCTGGTCCAGGTTGAGGACCCATGTACGGAGAACACGACTTACAAGGTATAAACTATGTTTTCAAATAATAACTTCATGTTTTAAATTTGCCCTACCGATTCAGCCTATTATTAATCATCTCAACAGGTATCTGTCACTGCTAGGGAGGATGTACCTCCCTTTGGACCTCCCCTCCCGAACCCAGCTGTCTTTAAAAAGGTGGGAAAAAAACAAATCTGAATTAATGTTGTCTTCTCAAACGTATTAAGCATACAGTATATAAAGTAGACATAAATGAATGATAACCGGTTGATTTATTAGAACGTGAATCAAAAGGCCATTTGCCAAGATGGCAATGTGTACCTGCTTGATAATCAGTTTGATAGCTTAACAGCCTAAGTCTTGGAAAAGCGCTTACAAAGCTTTTTGGCTTTTAGTTAGAGGAACATGGGCTGCATGCAAAAATGATTTTGGACAAGGTATTAATTGCCTATGTATACTTATCGATGAAGACCTTCAAAAACAAAACTGTTACACTTATCTGTAAGCTTTAATGTACAGCATTTTAATTATATACCAAAAGATTCAGTTTTGTAGCTTGACTTTTGTTCATTTTAATGCACATGGGCAAAAGAGATAACAGAAATTGTTTCCCTAACATTTTCCTTTTCACTGTCTTCCCTCTCCAGAGCCCAGAGTTCCGAGACTTCCTGTTGACAAAGCTGATCAATGCGGAAAATGCCTGCTACAAATCTGACAAGTTTGCCAAACTAGAGGTGACACATGAGGGCACACTCCGAATATCAGTGTCATAACTATCTTGCTGCACAAGTATTTAGATTGTATTTCATGTGTGCATGAATGTAAATTTATTCCAGGGTCGAACGCGAGCGGCATTGCTTGACAACCTCCACGATGAGCTTCACAGACAAAGTCAGGCCACTCTGGGTCTAAGCCAAGCAGAAGAGGAGGACAAGCTGGAGAATGGTGGACATGGAGGTCTGCTGGAGTCATTCAAGGTGAATGTGATGTCGGATGTGTAATCTTTGGCTGTGACCTTTACGTTGACGCTGTCATTATTTACCTTTTATAGGGTAGGGTTTCATTACAGAATGTTTTTGAAAGGGTGTTGGCCAAGTAACTGTCACATAAATAACAAATCACAATTGGTCAGCAACACTATGGTCGGCTGTGGCTGTATGAAGGGGACCATAATATGCCAGATATCTACCACAACTACCAATCTGAACCACTGATGTAATAGATCTAAGCTTTTATGTTTTGCACATCCCATTCAAACCCTGCCATGCAATTCATCAGACACGTCCTGTCTGATTTTTGTGAGTGCAGACTGCGGTAGCAATTTTCTGTTCTTAGCTGACAATAGGAGAGTTGCATCTGTGTAGCTTCTGATGAGGACTATTTTATTCACAATGGCTGTATGATACCAAATGGTTTTATCTTCAGAGGATCCTACTTTTGATTGTCTATAAATCGACAGGATCACTTAATATTTGAACACCATCAGTGAAACAAAGGCACGTTTGTGTACTGGTTAACTCATTCACTCCCAGACATTTTCACTGAAGTAACCCCCTTTGCTCCCGGCTGTTTTACTGGAATTTGATTGATTTTGCAAGGCCCACAGAATATTGTGTTCTATTGGTATAAAAACATGGAACCTACCAAAAGAAAGAAATAATCTTTCTGTTTCGCAGCAATTAGCACTAGAAGATAGCAAAGTTTCATCATTAGTCACAAATCTGTTTAAAATAATGGAGAAAAGAGCCTTTTGCAACGTGGCCCTGGCTGATCTCATACTATGCTGCCACCTGCTGGCCGTTTTTGTAATAACTACCATTGCATCAAGCATTCTCTTCAGTTCAGGGGCTGCATCAAATCCTTCTGTATGCTCTAGCATTAAAAAAAAAAAAAAAAAAGTATAAATACGTTGTTGGGAGCATGACAATATTTAAAATAGAACGTACTTATACGTTTTTGGGAGCAAATGAGTTAAAGTTGGTACTTTTTTTTTTTTTTTTTTTTTTTTTTTTTTTTTTTTTTTACATGTGATTGTGTGATAAACATTACTCTTATCTTAACAGGCACTCTGGACAGCCGCATTGCAATTTTTGGAGTCGCTTCCAGCATCCGCTTTTCTCATTGCTGCACTGGCAGTAGCCATATATTGTGTGTCGACAATTGAGCAGATGATTGCCTCATAATGAATAAACATGTTTAATGTGCTGCGTTTGTCATCTATCTATCCATCCATCCATATTCTATCACAGCTGTCTTTGGGTGAGTGTGCACCCTGGAATGGTTGCCAGCCCCAATTGCAGGTCATAACTAGGAAAGACATATTTATTTACACAGCACTTTCAAACAGCCGCAGCTGTCACAAAGTGCTGACAGAACACATAAGTAAACGTTCACATTTCATTTTAACCTGACATTCACGTTTTTGGAATGTGGAAGCATACAAATTCACACTCAAGACTGTCGAAACAGAGATTTGAACCTAAGACCTGTGAGGCAGACATGCAAACCACTATTTACTATATGATGTAAAAATAAAACATATTGCATAGAAGAGAGATTCATGCAATTTATATCATACATGCAACACAATTGAAATACAATTCTGTACATCAACTCATGAAAAGTTTTGTCTGAATTGCATCTAGAGTTTTGTAAACACATTTTCAATTATATCACTTATCGCACAGTAATTCCAAATCGGGGCTTTTATCATCAGCGGTGCTGTTGGAAAATATCCACTTTTACTTAATTTGTAAGAAATTGTTGCAAATGTGCCTTTGTTCATCAGCTGTATATGCCAGTGATGTATAGTGACAGAACAAGTACACTAAATAATTATCCTATTTGCGGAATGTACAATAAACATATACCCAACTGTTATTTGTGATAGAATAAGTCATGTTCATGGTCTCATCAGCGTTCTCCTGTCAACGTTGTGTTCAATTAATCTTAATTTCACACTGTCAATTTTTGTGGAGATTAAGATTATATGAACAGATTAAGAATATTTTTTGTAGCATTTTTATTTGGTGGTGCGCCGTGAGGTTTTTCAAGTGTTGTCAAATGGGTGCCTTGGCTTAAATAAAGCTGATTCTTTTCATGGGGAATTGCTCCCTCTAGCGATTGATTTGTGTAACTTCAATAACTAATGACAGGGTAATGCTATCTTTTTGCCACATCTTTGTGAATATATTGTTTTAAAGTAGCCACATCACATTAGATCTCACTGATTTATAATCCATGCCTACACTTTTTGTTGTTTAATATAACTATAGTTATCCAGTATGTATTCTGCCTGTTTGTAGAGGGCCATGCGCGTGAGGAGTCACTCAATGGAAACTGTAGTGGGGTCTAATCGCCTAAGAAGCCCCGGTGGTGGAGGGGGTGTGCCAGCCAGTTTAAGTGGAGGAGCAATGCCACAGAGCACCACTGAATGTACAAAAAGCACCTACAATGTGAGTAAATGGTAAATGGACTAGATGCGTGTAATGGTGGGGTTAAGTCATGTCCTTATTAAATATATATATTTTTTTTTAATTAAGAACATCGATTTTAAGACCTTTTGAAGACTGAAGTTGTTATTTTTCATTTTCAAGCCTCCAGCATTGTCAACCAAATCTTCCTTAAAGAGTCCAGTAAAACGGCGATCTGGACTCTTCCCTCGTCTCCACTCCAGCATCGAAACTCAGTCCGAAAAATGTACTCGAAGGTTGGTCTTTTTTTGCCAGACACCAGTACTGTGTCTAACATTCAACAGGTGGTGTTCTTGACTGATAATTTCATTAATTCTTTATTTGTTTTGCTTTTGTATGTAGTGACCAAAAGCCTACAGAGATCTGTCCAATGTCCCAGGAAGTGAGGTCAGAAACATTATCCAACCCCAGCTCACCTGAGATCTGCCCTAATAAAGAAAGGTGAAATGCGCCCAATTTTAATAAACAAAAAGCATGCCGTAGTGATTAACATGTATGCCTCATGGTAAAGATCTTACATTACCTCTCCTGTGTGGAGTTTGTATAGAGTGGGTTTTTCAAATAGTTCCAAGGTGTGAGTGGGAATAGTTGGGATAGGCTCCAGTTCACCCACGACCCTAACAAGGACAAGCAATGCGGAAATTAGGTGGAAGTTATAAGAAGCCATTTGTTTCCTCTTACAGACCTTTCATTAAACTGAAGGACAGCGCGGGCAGCAGGCCGAACATCTCCCGGTCTTCATCAAGCACCAGCAGTTTCAGCAGCATTACAGGAGATCCAGAAGCTTTGGAAGACTTAGACACAGTAAGTGGGACCCTCAATACAGCTTCTCCTTGTGCTTCTTCTGGTTCCCTGTGACACTCCAGCTTTGTCCCACAGTCCCAAATCATGCAGGTTATGAGGAGGGGTGCAACTAGACTTCCTTACAACAAACAACACGTAATAAGTTCATTTTTACCTTTCTTCTTATTGAGTTATCCGTGAATGATTTACTGGTGATCAATAGAGGTGCCATGACTAGTGCTATGCAAGGATTATGTTTACTTTTATGACTCGGGTCATGCAAAGGTTATGCTTATACTGTCATGACTGGGGTCATGCAAGGGTTATGCTTACTGTTATGACTAGGGTCATGCAAGGGTTAGGTTCGGGTCACGACCATGAGGTCAAGTGTCTGTTTTGAACTGATGTAATCAGCATCTAGCTTCTAGCTTCAACTGGTAAGACGCTATGTGATGTCAGAAGCTATGTGATGTCAGTAATCTTTATCGGCATGTAACTATGTGATGTCAGGACTCTTTAATATCTTTATCTGGTCAACAGCCAATTAGATAATTCCATCTCAGTACTGTTACCCACATATCTAGCCACAACCAATCAGATCGATTCGTTTCTATATAAGCCTGTCTGAGAAGTGTTTTTTGGTCGGATTATTACCTCTGTTCCTCTGTGCAACTCTCGTTGTTTCTCATCTAGTCAAGTTTGTTCCACACCTCTTGATGTGAATAAATAGTTAGTCTTATTTGTCTCTGCGTTTTTGGGATCCAAACTCAGCACATAACAACAGGGCGTTGCCAACCTGGGCCAGCGATCACCCTCCACCTATTTGTATTATTTCATATTTAGGTGTTTTGCTTATATACAATTTTCTCCATGATTAATCTTTCTCCAACCAGGCTAGCCATCCATCCATAGCGTCATCCTCTGCCTTCAGTCCTTCAATCAGCATTGACAGTCCCGTGTCAGGAACTCCCATAATCATGTGCCGCAGTTCCACAGGTAATATCCATGCTACTGGAATTCTACCTGCTTTATAGCCTCTTGAACATTAGTCGTTCCATTCATCCTTTTCTTGTTTCCGTCTCTCTAGATGGGAAGAATAAGACGTCACCGAGGTCCAACTTGAAGTTCAAATTTGACAAAATCAGCCACTCTTCCACAAATGTAAGTTTTATATGAAACATTTATCAGAATAAATTAAGACTATAATTTGACAACTGTGAACAGTCTGAAGTGTTTGACCTTTTACACTACATGGAAAGTAGTTGGACACCCAGCCATGATAGCGTAGCCATGATTTCCAAGTTTATGGACCTTGATTTATGCATCTCGGGATGTATTTGTAATGGAACACCAAGGATTAACAGATTCAGCATTCTTTCAACCACTGACAATGTCTACATTTCTTTTTCAGTCGGAGTAACTTGATGACGAGACTTGTGAGGGCCTGTATAGCATGAATGGAGCCGTGCAAAACCACAACCACAATTTCACAACCAAATCGTTATTGAATGATGACCCTCAGCCACGGTTGAACCGGCACAATAGTCCCAAAAATAACTGGCAATACTGTGAGTGTATAGTGCAGAACTGCTTTTGTAGGGTTCTTTTTGACAGACATTTGGCAGACAGAAAGCTCCGTATATTTACGTGGTAAATTGTTCATATCACATTAACTAACCCTGACCAGGCTGTAATACTTTGAGTGTTGCGGTGAGCTAGACTCCGTCCAAAGCTTTTATCCAGTTAGTCTGTGTTAGCTTAACACTGTACCCTGGTTTAATAGGAAAATGAGCTGAAGTCTATTCAAAGGTTTTACTTTTTAGCTTGTCGGCTGCTGGCCAGTTAGGAGGTTTTGACCCGTTCACCATGTCTCTAAATGGTTTGGGAACACATGCTATTAAAATAAAACCATCATGTTGATCAATGAGTTATTGGAAATCTAATGTGTATTCGTGTTGGATTTGAGTTTGTCGTGTGTATGAAAATGTTATTTTGTATTACATAATTTTTTTGTTACCTTGCTAGCTGCTGCACTATGAATGCTGCTGGAATTCAGTCAACCTGTGTAATAGTGTTTTAGTCATGATGTCAAATTCCTGAATTCATGTGCTTGTTTTGCTGAAAAATGATGTGCAGTCAGTGGTAGGCCTACTGCATGAACATTTCACCAAGATTTTATTCTCATCTTAGCTGTGTATTATTTTATTGTGTCAGGATGAAATAAATGCAGATATAGGTTTTACACCCACATTTTTTAAAACTAATTTTGCACTTCACTATGTTAAAAAAGAAAAAATCACCCTCTGATAGTCCCATTGAGGCTTGTTAGCTCACCGTACCTGTGTACCATGTGCATATGATATATATTTTCCTGTCATGACTTGATGACTTGAAAAAGGCTGAATGAACCTTTAAACCAATTCTGGCAAGAAAAAAACATAAACACGCTGAATGTGAAGTTGAAGTTATTCTTTTTTTGTTGCTGCTTGTAGTTGCTTACATGCACAAGGCAAGACTATAGTTTAAAACCGTGCATGAATGGGCATCAATTTGACAAAAGGGAGCAAAGACAAAGACTGAAAATATCCTTAGGCCTACCTCCTTTGACTAAACACATTTTTCAGAAGGTAGCCTGTTATTCTTACTTTTGTGGAGAAATATTCTTTTGACAGAATTAATTTTCAAAAAAATATTTTTATTTATAACTGAGGGGAAGTGATGTCTTGATTATTTTGGAATAGTATTGTCATTGAGTTTGCAGCAGCCTAAATGCCTTGCAGCCTTTTCACTGTTAATATACTTAATTTATTAAAAGATAATTTTTTTTATCACTGTAAAAAAATAACTGAAAGGTACATAAGCAAATAAAATAACTTGATGAAAAGAAATATATGAATTTGAAAGTTGTCTAAATATGTAAATGTATATTTCGTTATGTAATGTGCCGCTGAAAATTTATTCAACAAATAAAGTGTATTTTGTGTGAGTTTTGTATTTGTCATTTTTCCATGTATATAACCTTTGTGACGTTTATTCATTATTTTTCTTCCTCGGCCTGTTCACGGTTACAGGTGAGCTAGAGCCTATATGATTAAGTGCAACAGGTGCACTCTATACTGGGTTTATTTAATTTATTCACATTGAAAACAGTTAACTTACATCTGAAGTAAAAAATAATCCTCAGAAATACAATTACAATGATCCGGCGAGTTTACTTTCAGGTTGAGCAGACAAGTTTTGAGAGAATGTCAAGTCAGGTCAAGTTTATTTATATAGCCCTTAATCACACAAAAGTCTCAAAGGGCTTCACATGCCCACAGTTGGCAAATAGCAACGACATCCCCTGATCAAACCACAAAAGGGCAAGGAAAAACTACAAAAAAAAAAAAAAAAAACACATCAGAATTTGCATCGCGCTATTTACACTGCGTGTCAGGATGGGGCGGGGAGCAATGTGGTCACAGACCACAGACCAGTTCCACAGACCCACACCTTAAACTCCGCCCATCTCCACGTCAAAGACTAAACCGACGGGGATGCACAAACGAGCGCACCCTGCCTTTTCGTTGACATTCTGACGGAGTCTGACGTCAACAACGAACCGGTGATTTTTATTACAGTATTATTATTTTTAAGCGCGAAACACACAAAACTCTCAAGGTCCAAGACGATATGGCAGGTAGGTTTGTTGCTGCTTTCTCACGTTTGCGTACCGGCGCGCTTCTTTGACAGGCTGTGCTTGACAGCTTGAGCATGACAACTGAGGAAGCTAGTCGGCTAAGTTAGCATTCCTTGAGCTAGCTTGCCTATCAAACACGGCGGCTTTGTCTATAAGTTCACAGCTTTGTATTGGGATGGTGAATTTACCATTTTAAAACCATCAGGCTTTAATGAGACGCAGTTGATGACAAGAACTGTTGAAATTAGCTAGGATTTGTTACTAGTGGAGTGGAGTTGTATCGCAGGTGCCATAGAAGCTGTACATCAGTATGAAATCAACAAAATTATTTCGGGTTTCGTGAAGGTTTACCTCAGACGTGCCAGACTTGTTCATACGTGAGAACACTTAAGTCATCGTTTGTTGTTGCTAATTTAACCACAGCAAACTAACTTGAGGTGGCTGTTTCAAAAATAAGTCATTTAATTTACTTATAGAAGTTTAAACTTCTATTTCAAAGCCCTTATAGATCATGTGGAGTTAAACTATGTTTTTTTTTTTTAATTGCTGTGCATCAAGGCTTCTTTCAGCCTGCATGGATGCATGCTAAGATCCCAGTGTTTAGGTGTAAATTTATTTATTATTGTATTTTTTTTTTTTTTTAGTGCTGGCTTGTCCACATTAGTGTGAGCTGCAGCACATATAGGTTGGGGGCATTCCGAATTGGTAAATAAAAACAAAGTAAATCTTACTTTCAGTTTGTATCATAAATTATCTAGCTAATAAGAAAGCAATGGCAAAACCTGTACTTGTGGAAGTTGCAAGTCACTTTGCAACACTGTGCTTAGCCTCTCACCATTGTAAAGAACTTGGACGTCAGTTCATAGTTATTATAAGATGCGGAGTGACAGTGCACGCTGAGATTGTGTTTCACATTTTGTCACTAGTCAGTAAAAGAATGCAGGTGGCAGGTGGACAACTGGACAAACCCTTGGCAGCATGCATGACTAGGCAATGTTCCCTTCCATGTTTAATTGCTTCACACAATGCGTATTTGTGCAACCCTCCTCCCTTTTTCACTGGCCATCTACTTGTAGGTGTTCTCCTAATAAAATAGAGCACTTTTTAATTATTATATACGCCCCTAAAACAGAATTGTATTACAATTATTCGGTTGTTACGCATCTGCTACAACAGTTTCACATTTTGCCAAGCCTGTGTTTCATTTTTAATTAAGTCTTCAGTGTATCTTTTAATAACCACCACAATCTCTGGATAGATGTAGGAGAGTAGAAATGCTGCATAGTAGTTGTAATACCTAATTAAGTAGTGGTGTTCATTTGCGACTATTGACTGGACATTTTCCATGTATTGTTACATCTGAGTGCCTGAGTGCTTCTAAACTAGACATTAACTGGAGAGTATGCATTCATTAAGTGCTAAGATGATTATGGGGTTTTTGAATATGGAGAAATTAGTATCGCCTCCCAATTAAACCACACTGTTGCAGCGTCTACTATAATCATTCTTTTAAAAAATATTTAGCTCATGGCCTTCATCACCTCCTTGCTGTTGCTTTTCCAGGTCTTTTCGTTGACATTCTGACGGAGTCTGACGTCAACAACGAACCGGTGATTTTTATTACAGTATTATTATTTTTAAGCGCGAAACACACAAAACTCTCAAGGTCCAAGACGATATGGCAGGTAGGTTTGTTGCTGCTTTCTCACGTTTGCGTACCGGCGCGCTTCTTTGACAGGCTGTGCTTGACAGCTTGAGCATGACAACTGAGGAAGCTAGTCGGCTAAGTTAGCATTCCTTGAGCTAGCTTGCCTATCAAACACGGCGGCTTTGTCTATAAGTTCACAGCTTTGTATTGGGATGGTGAATTTACCATTTTAAAACCATCAGGCTTTAATGAGACGCAGTTGATGACAAGAACTGTTGAAATTAGCTAGGATTTGTTACTAGTGGAGTGGAGTTGTATCGCAGGTGCCATAGAAGCTGTACATCAGTATGAAATCAACAAAATTATTTCGGGTTTCGTGAAGGTTTACCTCAGACGTGCCAGACTTGTTCATACGTGAGAACACTTAAGTCATCGTTTGTTGTTGCTAATTTAACCACAGCAAACTAACTTGAGGTGGCTGTTTCAAAAATAAGTCATTTAATTTACTTATAGAAGTTTAAACTTCTATTTCAAAGCCCTTATAGATCATGTGGAGTTAAACTATGTTTTTTTTTTTTAATTGCTGTGCATCAAGGCTTCTTTCAGCCTGCATGGATGCATGCTAAGATCCCAGTGTTTAGGTGTAAATTTATTTATTATTGTATTTTTTTTTTTTTTTAGTGCTGGCTTGTCCACATTAGTGTGAGCTGCAGCACATATAGGTTGGGGGCATTCCGAATTGGTAAATAAAAACAAAGTAAATCTTACTTTCAGTTTGTATCATAAATTATCTAGCTAATAAGAAAGCAATGGCAAAACCTGTACTTGTGGAAGTTGCAAGTCACTTTGCAACACTGTGCTTAGCCTCTCACCATTGTAAAGAACTTGGACGTCAGTTCATAGTTATTATAAGATGCGGAGTGACAGTGCACGCTGAGATTGTGTTTCACATTTTGTCACTAGTCAGTAAAAGAATGCAGGTGGCAGGTGGACAACTGGACAAACCCTTGGCAGCATGCATGACTAGGCAATGTTCCCTTCCATGTTTAATTGCTTCACACAATGCGTATTTGTGCAACCCTCCTCCCTTTTTCACTGGCCATCTACTTGTAGGTGTTCTCCTAATAAAATAGAGCACTTTTTAATTATTATATACGCCCCTAAAACAGAATTGTATTACAATTATTCGGTTGTTACGCATCTGCTACAACAGTTTCACATTTTGCCAAGCCTGTGTTTCATTTTTAATTAAGTCTTCAGTGTATCTTTTAATAACCACCACAATCTCTGGATAGATGTAGGAGAGTAGAAATGCTGCATAGTAGTTGTAATACCTAATTAAGTAGTGGTGTTCATTTGCGACTATTGACTGGACATTTTCCATGTATTGTTACATCTGAGTGCCTGAGTGCTTCTAAACTAGACATTAACTGGAGAGTATGCATTCATTAAGTGCTAAGATGATTATGGGGTTTTTGAATATGGAGAAATTAGTATCGCCTCCCAATTAAACCACACTGTTGCAGCGTCTACTATAATCATTCTTTTAAAAAATATTTAGCTCATGGCCTTCATCACCTCCTTGCTGTTGCTTTTCCAGGTCTCAGTCAAGAGAAGATTGCCAACTTCCTAAAGCGCCTACAGGCAGAGCCCCGCTACCTGTTAGCCCAGAACGTGTCCACCTGCATCGACCCGCTGGAAGTTTGCCTACACCGGCAGACTGTCCAGGATACGGTACACATCTTTCAGCATGCTATCCCCACAGAGGGCAAGCCTGTCACTAACCAAAAAAGCTCAGGTAGTTATTCCATTCTGTTCTTATCTGGAGTTTTTTGTACATGGATAACTTGAGATAATGGACGTTAAAGTAATCTTTTCCAATTTCCAGGTAAAACCTTTGACCTGTGTTAAAGCTTTATTAACTAAGCATGAAATGTTTTGCGTAATATTGCAACTTTATTGCCATGGTGAGTGTGGGAAAAGAATTAACCACAATCATAAAACTGAAACTCATTAACTTGTATAGTCTCACTTAACTTTGTTAGCGCATATCATATAGGAATGTGCAGCAGAATGATTACTGAAGCATGCATCATGCTTTCTAACATTATAATCATACAGCTGTGTTAAAAAAAAACTTTCTGTTGTGTAATAACAAAAGTTGTGTACTCACCTCTAAGTTGAACGCATAACGGAGATTACAATTTGTCTTTTTTTTTTTTTTCTTCTAGTGGTGAGTTAGCCATGCTGTATTGAGTACACGCGCTAGAGTTGTATCCCATTTTTGCCAGTATGCCCCCACAACATCGCAAGAAGATCCATTTCCATTAGTATGGTCATCATCACATTTTTCCTCTTTCCCATTTTCAGTACGTATCTTTGGTGGTATCACAAAAATCAGCCCCCACGTCAAGAATCTCGATTTCATGATATGTGGCCATTTAACGTTCGACGCTTGACTGAATTTTCTCTGTAATTCTATAATTTATTATAGGAATACATAATGCTGTGTAGAACTCAGTTCATTTTTTGCGTGTCACTTTTGTGTTCCACTTCTGTGCAGGAGTCATACCCAAACTAACATGCCTGTCTACGTTCTTCTTCATCAGGAAGATGTTGGATCTTTTCATGTCTCAATGTCATACGACTTCCCTTCATGAAGAAGTTTAACATAGAGGAGTTTGAATTTAGTCAAACCTATCTCTTCTTCTGGGATAAGGTGAGATTTTGCAGTGCATGCACTTTCAGTTTCTCCACATTATGACAGGATAATGCATTCTGGGTAAGCTTTCTTTCAATTATTACTATTTTGTGTGTGTGTGTGTGTGTGTGTGTGTGTGTGTTCTCGACAGATTGAGCGGTCTTACTTCTTCCTTCATGCCTATGTGGAGACAGCACAGAGGAAGGAGCCGATGGATGGACGCCTGCTACAATTCCTTCTTTCCAATCCAGCCAATGATGGAGGACAGTGGGATATGTTGGTCAATCTCATTGGTTAGTTGTAGTTCGGAATCTGCTATTGGTGAATTGTATCTTGTGTGTCATTTGTAATTTTGCTAAATTATTCAGCAAAATACATTTATTTTATGAAATTAACTGGACTCATTATGACTGTAGATCTTCCAAACATTTATTAAAAAATATTTTTTAAACAACCTGCATAATATAATGAGATGCAATACAACTTTATAGAAATTGGACCTTTACAGATCCTAAGGAGCCATCCCTCTGCCAATATCATTGTTTTCAGTTACACATCACAGGCACATTAATGCATGTAACATGGTAGATATGGCCAGCCAACTGTCATATGAAAAAACATCCAAACAAAGATTTGTTTAGGTTTGAGTCACCACTTTACTCCGCTTTCCCATTGTGCGTAATTCAATTCAGTTCCATCCTTCCGTTATCTGCATCTTCTGCTCTAAATCTATAAGTCTTCCCTCACTACATTCTAAAATGTCCTCTTTGGTTTTCATCTTTGCCACCTACCCAGCAGCTCAGTTTCCAGCATACTTTTACCAATATATTTATTGTGCGTTCTCTGCACATGTCAAACCATCTCAGTTTGTCCTCTCTAGTTTTGTCTCAGAACTCATTCTTGCTCCTGTCCATCCTTGTCACTCCCAGACAGAACCAGTCACACAGCTGTACTAAAATTCTCTCATATTGTCTTTTGTTCAGAAAAGTATGGTGTCATACCAAAGAAATGCTTCCCAGAGGCACACAGCTCAGAGGCCTCCCGCAGAATGAATGGCATTCTCAATCACAAGGTGTGTATGTATTCTGTTGAAGACACCCAACAACTCCTAAAATTGCCCTTGGAATTGATGACTTTTTGTGACTTTGTCCAATTGTGTCACACAGCTGAGAGAATACTGCTTGAAACTGAGGAGCATGATAGAGAGTGACAAAACTCAATCGGAAATCTCCGACGCCATCAATACCATGATAGAGGAGGTAATTTATGAATCTGTTTTTATAGGAAACATTTATTTTAACGTACAATATAAGAAGGATGATTCTAAAGTCTCCAGAATATTTCCAGGAGTCTTTTAGGACAGAGAAATAACACTGCAGAAAGTTACTAGTTTCTTGCTCGTGTCTGTAGCAGAAGCTACACTACACCTTTTTTCTAGTCCATCTGACTGAGCCGGGATTTTTTTTCCAACTATTTGAGGAAAAGCTCAGTGATTGAATGTTGGTTATTTTTAAGCCTTATTGTTTCCATTTTTGGGTTTGTTGGTTGATCAGAATTATGTAATACAACAAAATTAGGGTGGAAGTTGAATCCTTATTAATGTAGCAGACCATAAGTAACTCTAGGCTCAATTCCCACACTCATCACAATTTTCCTGTGATTATAACCTTGCGTAGTTCACACTTCACCCGCACAGATCCTACTGTATCCCTGAACAGGGTAAACGGAAAAGATTAGATGGATGGATGGAATGGACAATTAACTATTGCTGATCTTTCTTTTGTATTCAAAACAGCCAACGTAGTAGACCTTGTATCGAGTGTGAAGAGAGCATCCCATTATTGCCCGAGTGCCCATGAGTCTCTTTCTTTCATGATTCATAGAGCAATCAGTCATGATGAACGCATGTGCTCAAGAAAGGAGCCAAGTACCACCACAGTAATGTTCCATGTGAACCAGAAGAGGGGGCTGTTAAATAACAGTTTACTGAGAGAAGGGTCGTTGGCAGTCTACAAGGCTTAAAAATACCTTCATTAATAAAACAATAATTATCTGAAATATTAAAGATCTCCTGATATGAGCTTTGCAGCAATTACACCAACCATCCTCTGAACGCCCTAATACTGTATCAAAAGAACACAAAATTGTACCTTGTTGTAGAGTTGCAGCCTCCATGAGGAAGGTTTACACTTAACCTAGCATCAAACGAGCGGATTTTGGTGAGCGTGGCCAAGGCTCACCAGACTTCCGTGTGTTTTTGACTACAAAATGAGTTGGGTGTGACCAAGTCTCATCTTTTCAGTGTGCTCCTGTTTACAAACAATCTTCACATCTGCACCTGAAGTAATATTGGCTCATTAGTTTCTTTTTTTTTTTTTTTTTTTTTTTTTTTTTTTTTTTTACATTTTCTTTTTGTGAGCGACCAGCGGGGCCTCACCCAACCCGGCGGGTGTAGGTGGCACGCCCGCCCCCCACCCCACCCATCTGGCACCACGATAGGCGGACAGGGCCAGCGCAGCAGGGCTACTGGACAGCCCACCGGCCACTGGAGCCCGCCCGGGGCGCCAGGAGTACTACCGGAGTGGGGCAGGCCTCAAACCCCCGCCCGGCCCCCGGAGCCCGACGCCCGGGCCAGGGAGGGAGCCCCAGGCCCAGGGAGAGGGAGGGGGCGGGGGGCAGACAGGGAAGGGGGGAGGGGGAAGCGGGGAGGAGACGACAAGAAGGCGAAAGGGCGGCTGCAGGGCAGGAGGGGGGGGAGGGAGGGCGACAAGGGAAAAGGGACCGGGAGGCAGAGGAGGATGGGCGGGGGGAGGCGAGGAGGGAGAGGCGACGGGGGGGAGGAAGGAGGAGGGGAGAGGTAACCACGGGGCACACCAGAGGCCCACCCGCCCCGAACCGCGCCGCCGGGCACGGAGCAGCGGACCGCGCCGGGACGGCACCGCCCCGGGCACCAGGGAAAGCACCCCGACACCGCACCCCACAGGGGGCCCAGGGAGCGGCCAAGGCGCAACCGCTACCGAGCAGACAACGGGGGGGGCGGAGCTACCCCCGCCCGACCACGGGGGACGGCGTCAAGCAAATTGACTAATTAGCATGCAGTAACACCAAGTGTTGATGCTTAGTGCCCACTAGAAATAAATCTTAAGGAGTTAGTGAGTATAGTGTCGTATAGTGTGGTATGCTCGAGCCCACTAGCAGCAACTAGGTTCCTGACTATATAAAAATAAAAACAATCAGATACAAAATACCAAATACAGAAGCAGCGAAAACAGAAGTTGTAACGATGTGGTGGCTCTCGTTAACAGGCAGAATCTAGGCAGGATTAAGTTGCCAAATTAACTCATTCACTGCCAGTCATTATAGAAAATTTTTACATTTCCAATACTCACGTGATATTCCATTCAATAATTATATATAAACCGAATCTACCAAATAACAGAATAGACTCCCTACTTTTTGTCCCGTCCCGTTCTTTTATAATTGACAGCAGAAAAATGTAGGTTTGCCAAAATACAGCCATTTCTCCCATGGACTCTTGAAACTGTGTTTATTTCCTATAAAATGGGGCTATGATGTCATCTACCGGTGGTTGGGCATCAGTAAAGTTGTTTCCAAGTTTTATATTTACAGTGGAGCATGCTCAGATTCGCCCCCATTTAGCACCGCTCTAAAAAATACAATTGACAAGTATACTTGTCAAAGGCAGTGAATGAGTTAAGATTAAAATATTCTATGTACATAGACCACGTTTGTTTAAATCTTGATACTTGATTTTTATTTAAGGCAGAGATTTTTTCCATTGAGATATAATGTATTAGTAAGTTTAACCAGTGGTCGATATTTAGAGATTGTTTATTTTTCCAATTGACAAGGATTATTTTTTTAGCAATAGTAAGGGCTATAAGTATAGATTGAGATTGTTTACATGGTAGCTCAGTTATTATTAAGTCACCTAGTAAACACAATCTTGGAGATAAAGGAAGCCTACAGTTTAATATATCAGCGAGCTTTTCCAAGATTTTAGTCCAGAAATACAGCACTGGAGTACATGACCATAAAGCATGAAGATAAGTATCGGCAGTGTTTTGTGAGCACTGGAGACAAATGTCGGAGTCAGAGAGTCCCATTTTTTTCATCATATATTGTGTAATATATGTTCTATGAAGTATCTTATATTGGATAAGTTGCAAATTTGTCTGTTTGGTCATTTTAAATACATTTTCACAGATTTGGGTCCAAAAGTCTGGTTCCGGAACTATAGACATAGGCCGTGGGGTGAACCCCCAAAAAGTGCCTAGAAAATGAGTTTCGCTCCACTGTCTGGGCACTACTTGTTCAATGCATTTTTTGATAGATAATACCCTTCTGAACTTTGGGTTAAAAGTTCACCCAATGTTTTCCTGCCCCAATTTTGTCACAAGCCAGAAATGCATATATAGGTAAATAACAAAAAACGAAAAATTTTTGCTGCAGTTTTTGGTTTTAAAACGTCTTACATTAAATTTGGCAACAGAATATCATTCCCAGATGTTATAAATACATGTACCTAACATCAGAAACAAGTATTGGTGGTTTGGTGCAATCATGTGAATTTAGATCATTAAATTTGTGCCAAAAAAAAACAAAAAACGCTTCAACTGGAAGTGACACCAGCACACGAATGTTACATTTAGCAATGTTTATGTTTCATATATGAAAACAATTTACAACCTACTACGTCATGAAAGGTACACAAGAAGCAGCATACATTGGCCAAAAATACTACAATGCACCACCAACCTGGAACAAGGCAAAATGGACTAGATGAAAATAGATGCATTCAGAGCCCAGATTATTATAACATATAGAATATTTATTAAAGTATCAGATTATGTCATCACAGCATGTTATTTATGCCCGACACACAATAAAATATTAATTAAAAAAATTTAAAAAATCAAATAAAAATCAATTGTGCATTCACAATAAAACCATGGAACTTCAATGGAACAGCTTTGTTTTGGGCATTTTTTTGTGGAAAATGGAATACAGACATTTTTATTTTTGCTTGAAAAGTGTTAAAATGGAGAGTTAACATCTTGATAATGAAACAAACAAAATGGCAGATTTTACATAGATTTTACAGCCCTGCACTGTAAAGTGTCCTCGTATGCCCTGTAATTTTCCAACCTGATGTTGTACCAGCTATGTGTTAGTGTCATTTTCTTGGCTTACGTCAGTAGACTCAGTAGTTGATGTATCTGATGAGTGAGGTACCCTGTGTAAAAGTTTGTCAGTTGTTGATAATGTCTCTACAAAAACCATTTCAGAGTTGTTGCTGGAAAGGGGTGTGAAAAACCAGCTGGGGGAAATCACGCCTGAATCTTCGTTTCAGTATATCCTGCCTGAAATAGAAAATTAAAGGGAAAGATGAGCACAAGATACACATATTCACATCACACTAGGGCTGCTCTATTATGGAAAAAAATACTCATCACAATTATTTTGGTAATAATTGAAATCAAGATTATTCAAAACAATTATATTTGTTCAAATCAAGAAAATATTTAAACATTTGAAAATAAGACAATTACAATCATATAATATATAATTATGTAAGTTGCTTTTGGATCCAACAAAATTCATAATATATTATTATTATTATTATTATTATTATTGTTGTTGTTGTTGTTATTATTATTATGTTAGCAAAAATTTGAAGTTGGGGTGCAGTGTGTGCAGTAAGCTAGTTTTGACACAGGTGTGTGGTAAAATAACTCGTGTGGGCGTGCCACAACTCAAAATTAGTATTATTAGTGCTGCAGCTATCGAATATTTTGGTATTCGGATATCCTACTGAAAATTCTAGTGAATAATCGTATATTTGGATAGAAATAAAAATACACCTATAGGCCTATATACTTTCTTGGTCAAAGAACAATTATAAATACAGAAGACAAAAAAAAAACCACATTTGCATGTAATAATTAACAACCAACTGTTTTTCATTTTTAGAGAATCAATTTTATTTATTTATTTTTCATCATCTCATCTGCCTGCAGCAACCCGCCTTTACACAAAAAAGAATTACATTATAAGTGTTATTGTCACATCACCTCTTTACAGTATATGCATATCACAGATTTAAGTAAAGTAAAGTGTTTGTTGAGGTTGGTGAGAGAGAGTTTGGGGGAAAGGGAGGGTGTAGCTGTGCCTCTCTATTATGACTGATGGGCACAGGTAACCCGAGTTTGGTAACCACTGTTGGATTCACTCGATAAATCATTCAGCAGCTCGCGTTTTTACTAAACTATAGCCTTAAAACTTAACCTAGCAACAAATTATTTTCAACCCTATACTAAATATCGGTCACATTAATAACAGAAATGGGCACGCGTGTGGGTAGCACATACCTGCTGACAATGTTTCTGCTTTGGCGAGATGATCCCTCTTCCGTGTTCCTTCCGATCCCAGACGAGTATAGTTTGAAATTTATTTTTACAAATGATGCAGATGGCTGGAAGGACGGGGCCAGCTGAAGCGATGGGCAAACCTGAACGGGAACGAAGTTTTTTCCCCACTTTCTTTTTAACTTTTTTCTCCTTTCGCTCTTCTTCGCTCGCCGACGTTGTGGTCGCCATTTTTGATATGCGGTTGCTATGGTGAGGAGAACGCAGCAGCTACCTGATTGGCTCATGTGACCTAAATCACACCGCTACCGACCTAATGGCACTACGCCCACACCAGAGATCACTGCGCCTCATCGCAAAATAGTGCCGGGGTTTCACCACCGAAAACACAAAATTGGCGGGTTTTCACAGGGTGAACTCCACGGATTCTTACTTACTACTGATAAATCTATTTTATGAAGTAAAGATTATTTAGTGCCCCTGGTAGTGGAGCGAAACAGAACGAAAACGTGTCTGACCTGACGGCCTAACAAGTCTTTTTCCCATTTTAAAGTCGGTAAATACGTTTTATTTGTGTATAAAAATAACTTATATATTTTTGATATTTTCTTTATTGTTGTTGGAGAAAGCTTTATAATATCTTTAGCTAAGACAGGCAGTTGGAGCGTATATCATCGGCATATAGATTAATTTTATGTTCTATTGTCCCGGAGTGGATTCCTTGGATCCGTCTATCCTGACGTATAGCTAATGCAAGCGGCTCAATAAATATAGCAAATAATAAAGGAGACATTGGGCACCCTTGTCTTGTACCCCTTTGTAGAGTAAAACTCTGTGATGTAATCCCATTAGTAGTAACTGTAGCTTTAGGAGAATCATATAATATTGAGACCCATTGAATGAATGACTCCCCGAAGCCGAATTTATTTAAGACAGCAAAGAGGAAGGACCAGTTAACTTTATCGAAGGCTTTTTCCGCATCCAGCGAAATAACAACTGCCTTTTTATCATACCGCTGTGACATACTAATCAAGTTAAAGAGCCTCCTAATATTATTAGTAGAATGACGACCTTTAATAAAACCTGTTTGATCGCTATGAATAATTGTCGAGATTACTGTCTCTAGTCGAGATGCCAAGGCCTTAGCGATAATTTTAATATCGGTATTAATTAGTGATATCGGTCGGTAACTTGGTGGGAGGGTGGGGTCTTTTTCTGGCTTTAATAAAAGTTTAATTGCTGCTATATTCATATCTTGACGTATATCACCCTTACTTTTAATTTCAGTTACTACTCTTACTCTTGGCTCATTAGTTTCAATAGTCGGTATTGATCCCAGGGTAAGTGAAGATGTTCTGCTAATCCACGTTTGTATTGTCCCAAATTCCTGACGCAGTCGGCAGTTAAATGTTTGCCACAAACTGTCAGGGCTTCTAACCCTCTTCACATTTTCCGGGTACAGCTACTGGGATTGACACCCCCGTACTGGTCGAACCATAAATCCTACGGGGAAAATGAACACATCCCCGGAACCGGGTCGACCTTGGCTTTCCAACGGCATCGGTGCCGGCCCTCCACGACCCTCCAGGCCGGAGATATGGGGCGCGAAATCGGCCACCCCACTCGCGGGAACTAACATGTTTTGGGATTTGCTTGGGCATATTTAATGCATAAACACAGTCCAACCACAAGCCTTTCTGTGGCACAAGAAAAATGTTTTTCTTGTCCTCTGTACAATCTGGTTCAGAGCAGTTGCTATGGGGTTGTTTTGCTGCCATGCTGTCCTCCTCCTGCTGCTGCTGCTGTTTGTTTGCTCCGGCGGGGGGGTTGAAAATTGTGAGGGTGGAGTTCACACTGAGCTAGTGACGTGTAAAACCGAAAAGGGTGGGGTTAGTGACGTGTAAAACCGACCTGCTGAAACAGCCCATTTGAGAGTGCTGTTTGAGCTAATGTGATACAAAAAAAAAAAAAAAAAGGTAAACATTTCATATGAGGGGACCTTTAAAATGCAATGCTAGAAACTTAGCTAATAATTGCTAAACAATAATATGCTCTTGCTAGAATGAATAGAATCAATTTGAATTCATGTACAGACTAAATAGTCCTTAGGTGTGACTGTGAGTATGAATAGTTGTTTGTCTACATCAGAGGTGCCCAAGTCAAGTCCTCGAGAGCCCCTATCCAGCCTGTTTTCCCTCCAACACAGCTGAAACCAATGATCAGCTCATCAGCAAGCTTTGCAGAAGCCTGATTATGATCCTGATCATGAATCAAGTGTGTTTGTGGAGAGAAACATGGAAAGCAGGCGGTATAGGGGCTCTCGAGGACTGGACTTGGGCAGCTCTGGTCAACATATGCCCTGTGGTTATTGTACAATGCCACTTGACCAAAGTCAGCAGCTCCAACATACTCACCAGGCCGAATAAGGACAACTGCAATAGAAAATGAATGGACATACTGTAATGTGTATAGAGTAATGGAAACATCCACCCAGTTGTTGCAAGTGGTAGCACATGTACATTTGTATATCTGAACGAGTGGACCACACTGACCACAAAGCTTATCAGAATCATTTGCACATTAACATCTAACTCACAAAGTTGAAAATGGTGGTTCAAGCTGAATAAAAAAAAAAAAAATCATTGTGTGATTGCTGAAACCTCTTTATGTGCAAGTGTGTGTTTTCATATGAGAGAGTCAGTCGATCAATCTCCAACTGAGACGTGTTCCCCAACACAGCATCGTGTTAAGCAGCCTTTGTTGATGCCTGTTTTGTTGTATTCTGCTGTTGGCTTGTTTGTTTAAACACACACGCACACTTTTTGTAACTGCAAAAGTTGCAGACACAGTGTTGCGTGTCTGCTGAGGTGGGCCTGATGGTAGTCAGTGTTTGTTTGTCCACCTGGAAGTGGTTTGTTTTGTGAAACACTCTTCACTCAAGGCCAGCTGCAAAGGAGAATTTGCTCATGTTAAAAGAATGAGTTGGATAGCATGTGTGTCGTGCAAGTACATTTGATTAGTATCATAAAAAAAAAAAAAAGTATATAAACCGATGTTAATAAGCATCAGTACTGTACATGTTTTGCCATTTGTAGTCAGCCTTCATTTTGCATTACTGAGTATACTCCTAGTTTAAGATTTATTGAGTGAAATTTATCCACTCCAGTGTAGTTTTTTCTTATCGTGCGGATGTTATTCAAGGATCGCTTGTTTGGTTTGTAAACATTCTCTTTTACATGTGTGTGGATAAGGGGCGGTGTCATGTGCGTATGCATCAGTGGGTGTGCATGTCTCTCAGCATCAAAGCGCCCCGTCAGTCCTACTTTGCAAAGTGTTGTAGTGACATTGACATTGACACCCTTCTGATCTCGTGTCTGTGGCTGTACCTGGTCTTCATCCTGTCTTCATTACGTGTGCATGACAAGCAGATGGGGTACATGTGTGTTGTTTCTAACTTTGATGACACCAAATGCGCCATATGTATCTAATTAGCAGCAACACCCACGTTAAAACCCAAAAGCAGAAATTGACAAACACAATATTTTCATTGAATTCACTATTTCAGCAGTTCTCCACCTTTTGTCCGTGTTGAGCTGTGTTCTTTCATGCAGTCAGACTCGCTACACATATGGACTGATTTAAAAAATAATTAAACCATGGACAATTGGGCATGATGTTATAGGCTGTATGATATTGTCATTAAACAGTCAGCATTCGTCCATGTTTCCATATTTTAAGTTGGTAAGTTATCTATGATAGGCTGTGAACAGGATATGCAATTTGGATTGGATGGATGGATATTACACTTTGACTGTAATAATAATAATAATCTCCTAAATCATGTTTTCAGATGTTTCAGGAATCACAATGAATTGAACCATTTGCATCATGAGATGATTTTTGGGAAAATTTTATTTTATTTTATTTATTTTTATTATTTTTTTGCAAAAAAATAAGGACTTAGGCATTTATTTTAAGTGGGTACCGAAATGAATCCTGCTTAGTTTGTACTATTGCATTAAGTACAGTAGGTCTAGTTTTTTAAATGCTAAAATAATGTGTTTAATATGTTCTGGAAATACTGAATGTGATTTTATAGGAGCAAAAATTTAAAAATAAATTGAATAAATTACGAGTTACTTGTTAGAAGACTATTGAAAGTTTACGAAAATTATTTTAAAATAAATAAATAAATTTAAGGCGGCACGGTAGTCGAGTGGTTAGCACGTCCGCTTCCCAGTTCTGAGGTCTCCGGTTCGAGTCCAGGCTCGGACCTTCCTGGGTGGAGTTTGCATGTTCTCCCCGTGCCCGCGTGGGTCTTCTCCGGGTACTCCGGTCTCCTCCCACATTCCAAAGACATGCATGGCAGGTTAATTGGGCGCTCCGAATTGTCCCTAGGTGTGCGTGTGAGTGTGGATGGTTGTTCGTCTCTGTGTGCCCTGCGATTGGTTGGCAACCAGTCCAGGGTGTCCCCCGCCTACTGCCCAGAGCCAGCTGAGATAGGCGCCAGCAGCCCCCGCGACCCTTGTGAGGAATAAGCGGTCAAGAAAATGGATGGATGGATAAATAAATTTATACAGTGTAAATATTACTTGCGGTGATTCATTGTTGTTCTGATTTTTTTTTTTTATATATAAACAAGTGAACAGAAAACACGGATTTTAAGAAGTGTTGTTTTTAATTCAAATAGCATGCAGTTAGCATGTTCTCCCCGTGCCCGCGTGGGTCTTCTCCGGCTACTCCGGTCTCCTCCCACATTCCAAAGACATGCATGGCAGGTTAATTGGGCGCTCCGAATTTTCCCTCGGTGTGCTTGTGAGTGTGGGTGGTTGTTTGTCTCTGTGTGCCCTGCGATTGGCTGGCAACCAGTCCAGGGTGTTCCCCGCCTACTGCCCAGAGCCAGCTGAGATAGGCGCCAGCAGCCCCCGCGACCCTTGTGATGAATAAGCGGCCAAGAAAATGGATGGATGGATGGATAGCATGCAGTTAAGTAGGAATAATATTGTTTACAGCAAGAAATGTACAGTTTACTTGGGGTCACAGGACACTCTAAAAAGTATTGAGTAAGAAATAACCCAATTAACTCATTCACTGCCTTTGACAAGTATACTTGTCAATTGTATTTTTTAGAGCGGTGCTAAATGGGGGCGAATCTGAGCATGCTCCACTGTAAATATCAAACTTGGAAACAACTTTACTGATGCCCAACCACCGGTAGATGACATCATTGCCCCATTTTATAGGAAATAAACACAGTTTCAGAGTCCATGGGAGAAATGGCTGTATTTTGGCAAACCTACATTTTTCTGCTGTCAATTATAAAAGAACGGGACGGGACAAAAAGTAGGGAGTCTATTCTGTTATTTGGTAGATTCGGTTTATATATAATTATTGAATGTAATATCACGTGAGTATTGGAAATGTAAAAATTTTCTATAATGACTGGCAGTGAATGAGTTGGTCAAAAATGGGACTGATCCACTACTTGGGTTAATTTGACCCAACTTTTTTAATTGTTTCGTACAAAACCACCCATTTTATTTTTAAACAGGTTCCCCGCCAATTGCAATGCAAGAATCGTTCACCATCTACCAAACTGCTGCTTAACGTGAAGTTTGCTGCCACCATCCAACACTCATAACTCCAATTTGTGCTTGAAACTCAAGATAAAATAATTGTCCAAGAAATGGGTTGCATTTTAAAAAAAAAGCATGAGTCGAGGAATGACTGTTGACAGCTTAGCTTCATCTTTTCGTTTCTGCCACCGATGGAATGCTAGATGGCTTCTTAATTGTTCAGTCTCTTTTTTTTTTATTATTCAGGATGTCAGTTGGATATATTCAGTCCGGTTGGCGGAGAAAAACAGGACGGGAGAGGTGCAAAGCATGACGGGAAATTCCTGAGAGCTTCAGCAGAGGTTAGAAGGGCCAGATTAACAGACGGCCTAGTCCAAACAGTCCTATTTAGCCCACAGGAAATCATTCTTTTGGCCAGCAGGAGGACGCACATGAAGAAATGTGAGGTACAAAAAGGGAAATGAGAGAAATGGTTGTTGGTTGGGAAGTGTTGTCGAAAGAAAAGGAGCTAAACTGGGCAGGATTAGTAGCAGCAATGGTTGTAGTATCAAATATGCAGGTACATTCGGCGTTTTGCTGATTTAAAATATGATTGAAAGGGATTCGAAAACATCCTACTTTGAATGTGTTTTACTTTACTGCACTTTGCTACGATGGCTCAATTGACTGCCCAACTTATGTGTTTGCCCTGCAGGTGTTCCGGGTGACTAGCGTTTGTCTCGGCAGCCCGCCTGAAACCATCTGTTGGGAGTACAGGGACAAGGATAAGAACTTCCATCGTGTGGGACCCCTCACCCCCCAAGAGTTTTACAGGGTGCATGTCAAACCCCTATACAACATTCAGGAAAAAGTATGTGCGACCATAATACTACTACCGTTTTTTTTTACCGTTTCTAATTTTGGGAGCAGTTCACTCTCTAAATTAAATTCTTTGTTGATGTCAGATATGCCTTGTGAATGACCCTCGACCCCAAAACCCCTATGGGAAGCTGTACAGTGTGGAGTTCCTCGGTAACATGGTTGAAGGTCGCCAGACGCTTTACAACAATCAGCCCATCGAGCTTCTCAAAAAGGCTGCTGCAGAGTCCATAAAGGAGGGAGAGGTAGGTTGAAACCAAGCCATAAGGTCTACAGCAAATGGCTTCGTTTTAAACATTGCCCCCGTTTCTCTATTAGGCTGTATGGTTCGGCTGTGATGTTGACAAACATTTCCATGGCAAGCTGGGCATTAACGACATGAATGTGTAAGTTTTACTTCTACTAAGTAATGCATGTTGATAATATTTCTGAATAACCTCCTTATTCCAGGGTACGGGTACAGAGTGCAGATAAATGGGAACCGTTTATTGGTTTTGACAGTTGAACTTTGTCAAAATCAACAGCCATGTAATGACAGGAAAATCTGGTATAACAGTAAACCAGCCTATTTCAATTTGACAAACATGGGAGTGTTTGTATAACGTCACTGTAGCAGCTTTGCATGACAAGACCAGACCTAATTCTTCCTGTGTGAGGCATCTGTCTTTCCACAGCAGAACAATTCTGATCCTTGCCCTTCAGGTGCCCCACCATTTGTCTGAGTTACTGGCGCCATGCTAAAATCTACCCAATGAACCGAGCCAGCTTTGTGCTAAATTTCTGATGCAGTCGATCAGTTTTCATTGCAGTGGCTGTTAATAACATTTGACAAGTCAGTCAAAAACTGAAAACAATAATCTGTGAATTTGTGTGCAGTGTGAATATGCTTGTTTTCTTTACTATATTTGACCAGGAAGTCCTATTTATTTCACTAACATAGCCATAATTACAGTAAATATTTATATGAAAGGCAATTGTAGGCCATAAATATAAAGTGATCAAATAAAAAATAGCAGTGTGAAAATTGAGGGTGCCATTTTTGCCATGCGACAATATATTCTTATAGTTTGAAGTGTTCTATAAAGGTCACAATTATAAAATGAAGAGTCTTATATATAGTAGTCCCTGGTATTTGTGAGTGCTTGGGACCAAGCCCTGCTACAACTAGCAAAATTGTGAAATTGACATCCCCCTAATAAGGTATATAATTGCCTATGAATGATAGAAGATTGTGGCAAAGCACTATTTGCAAGCAATATTTTATTTCTTTGACCAAGTGCAAAGATGGGAAATAAGTGAATTTTTCAGCAAATTACAGAGGCTAGTTTAAAAAAAAAAAATGTGTGTGTGAATTTTCAAATGCTGATCTGCACTTACATGGGGTTCACAGTATTGATGATTGTTAGTGTCAAGGGAAATGGCCCAGTAAAGCAAGTATTTTCTTGTGAGCATTCTAGGACATCATTCTTAAATTAGTGTTTGTGTATGTACAGCTTCAACCACGAGCTGGTGTTTGGACTTTCAGTAAAGAACCTCACAAAGGCAGAGCGTCTACTATGTGGAGATTCTCTCATGACCCACGCCATGATCCTCACTGCTGTCACGGACAAGGTAGGCACACAAACGTATACAGTACTTGAGGGTTAGGGATATCCATATTGATACTGCTTGGCATTGCCAAAAGGAACTGCAAAAAGGCAGATTCATTTACCTAGGCCAGTGTTTATTGCATTCAACTCATGCTATCACTATCAAATATTTTTAGAATCGATTATTCAATCGACTAATCAGATTCATTTTAATTTTGTAATAAAATGTATTTAAAAAAAAAAAATCCCCCTGTTTACTGTATATATTAACCAATGATTGGTGTTTATTCCGTACTTCATATTCGTATAGGGATTTTAAGGGATAACATCACGGTATTTTAAGCCCTTCCATAGTTAACTATAGGCATATAATGATTAAATCTTACTGGGATTTTAAGACAGACAATTGTCATTGCACTTTGGCATTACAAATGTGAAAGATAATTGATTGCTTTGAATTGATTTGGACAGAATGTTTACTGATAAAGGCTACTTTTGTCACTATCCCATGGAGATTTAAGAGAAAGTGGGCGTGCATTTAGTCCACAGAGGCGGACCGGTGGTGAGTCCACACGTTATGACGTCACAAAGTGACAACAGGTCGTTTTCTCAGGTTGGGTGGGGCTGGTGCTTGGAGAGCAGAATGACTGAATGGAGGAAAACGATTACTTGATTATTAAAATAGTTTAAATAGTTTCGATTAATTTGATAATTGATTACTTGTCGATTAATCAATTAACTGTGACAGTTATACATCAATCTTTATCCTTTCTTAACTGGCTGAAGTGATTCATGATGCTGTCAATTAAGTGACACCAGTTGTAAGGACACTTGCTTCCATGTGCCCCCTGCATAGCTCTAATCTCTTCATTGTCCTTTGTTTTGGATTCTCTCAGGATGGAAAAGAGGGCTATGAAAAGTGGAGGGTGGAAAATTCCTGGGGAGATGACCGTGGGAACAAAGGTAACCAAGAGTCATACTTTTTTTAAGATGTAGGTCTCTAACTCCAGTCCTCGAGGGCCGCAGTCCTGCATGCTTTAGAGGTTCCCCCCCTCAAACACACCTGATTCATCAGCAAGCTCTGCAGGAACCTGATAATGATCCTCATTATATGATTCAGCTGTATTTGAGGAGAGAAACCTCTAAAACATGCAGGACTACGGCCCTCGAGGACTGGAGTTTGACCTGTGATTTAAGACAAATATAGACTTCTTTCAAAATGTCAGCAAAACAATACAATTTGAATATTGTAATTATATAAATGAATAGACAATGTTGTTCACAATGGAGGTAACTGCTGAGCCTATTTGATCTTGGTTGCTAACCAAAATAGCAGCACCTAACCCTTAACACCCACTTTTTTCAGAGTGCCCCACAAGATATTAATTCTAAAGCTTTTAATTCAGTATTGGTCACGCTACTAACCAGAGATATAATGCAACATGATCAGATATCGATATGGATTTTATATATATGAGGCCGTACAAATCCGATGCTTCTTACCACCACCGCACCACACTTCAGTATCTTGCTGTTGTTATTCTTTCATCCCTGTGGTTTATCTTCCTGTGAACCCGTCATCCGCTTTGTCTCTCAGCTCAGCATTCCACTGCAAATTTGTAGGAGCTTGTCGGTTCATGCGTCATCAGGAAACACACACATACAGTACAGTACAGCACTATATACAGACGAGATAGTGTGAAAGATGCTTTCATAATATTTGTTTGAACCCACAAAGTGACTGGGAAAACATGAAATTTCATAAAAAAGACAAGAGTTCCAGCCTTTCGGCAGCCAAATTAATAAAGATTTGACAACAAATGTTTGAGTGAAAGCGTTCTCTTGGGAACCTGGGGGCCTGCCTTGCTGATAAAAGCTAAGGCGGAAACAGATGTAGGGAGGTTTCGGTTCTGACCATGAAAGATAAAGACATGAGATGGACCAGTACTGGCCACCCTATACAGGTACAGCTAGCCTCCATTGAGGGGATATGAAAAGCAAAGCCATGTACCGGTAGATGAGAGCTAATTTTGGAAGCGAGTCATGGCGTATGTTTACAAGGTTGACATCTCCCTTGAGGCCTTTTAATAATCTGTCTAAGCTTGAAGAGTCTCCCAGGAGAAGTTTAACTTTGTGTGTCTTCCATACGAAAGCTCTCACATCTGCAATTGCTCATATTTTCACATACTTTTGGACCAAAGCTTGGCAACGCATTGTGTTTTTCATGATCATTTTTAATTTGATGGGACATTAGCCTCAGGTAGGCTCTGTAATGCCATAAATTAGACATTTTGGAGAAGAAAAAACATAACAATACTGCCTTCTGATATCATAAGTCGAACGATGTGAACTTGATACCTGATCCTTTCACCTACAAAAACTGAAAATAGTGCCAAATATGAATTATGTTCTTAGCTTCAGCAGCATCTGGCCTGTTGGGAAGGTTGTCATTGTACATTGTATCTATGTACATTGTATCAATTTACCAGTATGTTACGTTCATAACTCAAAAAACTATTCCATGAAGCCGACAATATATTTTAGTACAGATGCAGGTGTTTGTGGCCATTTAACATTGTGGAAACATTGTTGATGCAATGGAAATGGAAAATGGCAAACATTCTAATTTTTCACAACCTACCGGACATTTTTGTACGACATGGCATATCCACCATCTGATATTACAAAGAAAAAGAAAAGGTAACCGTTAGCTGCCCCTGTTGTACAATATTTTGCTCTCCACACTTTCATTTCCTTTCCACCTCTAATTTAAACTTGTTGATGCACATATTGTTGGGGGTCAAACCGTCTACAGAAGTATTACTTCTTTAATTAATATGGTCATTTAACAAAAACACTATTCACATCTAACAACAGAATAGAAGCAACTTAAAGAATTGGAAAAAGGAGATTTGGTGCAAGACTAAGTGATGTGACTTCATGCATTGCACTTTTTAAATGTCATACGAAGACGTTAAAGGATTTTAGCCAGTTGTTACGGTACATCTGCATTCTTCATTTTCCTTGACATGTTTCTTGTTGTGAGGTAAGCAAGATGGATGCCATAGCCCTGCCGCTGCTGTGAGAGTCGACAGTCGGCCTTTCCCTCAAAACAAACAATGACATCGAGTACTATTACGATTCCGATTTGCGTACTTGGATGAACACTCTGCCGAAACGCGCACACACACACACCATCATAATACATTGTTTTGAACTTCCATGTCCTTGCATTCACCAATGTCTTTGATAACTCCACTGTGTGTGGGATTCTCTCTAAGCATGAGAGGAAAGGGGAACGAGAGAAAACAAATTGAACGCTGCGTAAGGTCTCGGTGTTCAGAGCAAAACCTCTACATCAAAGGGATATATCTAGCTTTAATTTAAAACAGTTCCCAGGTTTATTGATAAAGGGTGTTTTAGTCAAAATACACATAATCATTTCAGCAATGTTGTCACAATCTGGTTCGAGTCACACCAGCAATGAGTACGGCTTTTCGCGATGACCAGTGGCAGAGCTCACCAACCTAAACCAGTAAGTGCACGAGTAACAGTACAGTAGTAATTAATTACTGTACTACCTACTTTATCACTTGTTTCATGTTGAAGACATTTATGTTGAACTGAGAATTGACTGTGACTTGTGACTTCCTTGTTTCAGATTTCAGAAACTTCTGTTGCAAAGCTCACCAATTTCTGTAACATTTGTTAAGACTTAAACCTCAGTAGAAGTAAAGTTGAAGCTATTTTCTTCTCTGATAAGACATAATGTATCAGAGAACAACTCTGACAAAAGGTCAAGAGATCCATCGAAGAGGCCCAACTGATAATTAAACAGGTGTGCTATTTTGATCATTTGTATCTGTGTCCCTGCAGGTTACCTCATCATGACAGATGATTGGTTCTCAGAGTATGTGTACGAAGTGGTGGTCGACAAAAAGTTCCTCCCCCCGGATGTCCTGGAAGTAATGAGTCAAGAGCCTGTTGTACTTCCTGCCTGGGACCCAATGGGCTCCCTGGCCTAAGTGTGGACGCCCATCTTTTTACCTCAACCTCTGGTTTCTTTGACTCCACCCTTTTGCGGCTATATTTTCACCTTGGATGGATCGGCTATAAAAAAAAAAAAAAAAAAAGTCTACAAATCCCTGTTTAAATGCCACATTTTTGTTATATAAATATAACTTTTTAAGACCTTTTCCACGATTAATGTGACCCATAGCCTGAAATCTGAATGTTTAAAATGTCTTTTCATTTGGAAGTAAAAATAATCAACTGAGATAAAATGGTTGCACGTGTGCACACCTTGTAACTGGGAATGTGACTGTTTTCAGAATTAACCAATCACATAGTAGTTTTGATTATGTGCAAAATAAAGTTCCACTCACACAGAAGGTTTTTGTTTTCTAGCTGAAACCTGAAATTTTTGTTAGTGTTGATTTTCCACCAAGCATAATATGTTTGGAATTGTGGCCAAAAAAAAAAAAAAAAAAGAGATTTCAAGTGTGTTTTTGTAAAATGTGGCCAAGCTTGGTTGTTTTTAAGATGAGTCTTGCCACCTTACCCCCAATTCCTAGACAAATGAAGAAGGAAAAAAAAAAAAAAGGTATTTAAACAGGGGAGTGTAGAGTTTTTAAATCTACTATATGTCCCCCATGTTTCTTTGATAACATGGAAATGTTCTAGATAAGAATAAATGTTTTGTTTTTTTAGCACACTTCTTGAGTCATGTCTTTTCCTTTGAAAATTATTAAGTCCTCACCAAAGTCAAAATGTGTTTGAAGAGTTCACAAAATTCAATCAGAGATGTGGTACTGTATATGCAAAACTGTTTTTAATCCTCATTGAAATTTGCATAATCTTCCCTCGATAACTGTACCAAGGCCAAAATAATAACTAGCTAAATGAGTGCATGTGCAAATTGTAATGTTTTCTCCCAAAAGCAGGAAACACGTTTCGGTCCCAACATATGTATTTCAATTCATTTTGTGTCAGGTGCCATTGCAGAGCCCCACTGTTCATTCTCCTGCTAGCATGTGACTGCACTCAACAGTGCATGACCTCTGAACTTCCATCGACCTTTAGATGGGCAGATTAATCCCGTGAGGGAAATTAACTCTTTTACTGCCACACGTTATAAAAAAAACAAAACAAAAAACAAAAAAAACTTTAATATGACAAAGGCTTTGATCATTTCTGTCATCCTTGAAAACGTTCTATTTCATTAGATTTCGTCATGTTTCATTGTAATTTCATACACATTGAGCTCATTCAAAAGAGATCCAATGCTGCCATCTGCTGGCCATACGTAGTGCGTGTTTTTGATTCCACAACTCATTGACCAGGCAGCGCGCGCTGCACTTAGGCGATGAACTGCCCACTGATAATAAAAAAAAAAACAAAACAAAAAAACGTAGTTGACATCATTTAACGTTTATGGCGGCATACATTGTGATTTTACTAATCGTTATTAAACGTTTTTGGCGGTCAAAGAGTTAATCGTTTTAGATTTTTCCAGATCAAAAGTATAACGTTTTTAATGCATGAAATTATTATTTTTAATGGGCTATTCTGTTTATTACACTTTGTCTTACTTTGTCTTTGTTGGTGCTGTTAAATGGTTGGAGACGTGAATAGATTGAGAAAGCCTTGCCTTTACTGTAAATACAACTACTAATAGTAAGTGTGGACTCACTTTACTCCGCAGTAGGTCACATTCTCTTATCCCATGACCTATTGTGGTATAAAATTTTATAGTGTTGACATAAATTATTAACCCATTTCTAAACTCTTCAAAATGGTATCCATAATTGTAAATAAATGTAAGTGGTACTTATTTTACTCTGAAGAAAAAGTAGTGTGCTGTCTGTAACTATATACGGTAACTTCATGGCTCGCTGTATTTTCAACACTCAAAATGACTTCATGCTTTTTGGAACACAGTCAGATGACTGTAACATGGTTGGGGTCCTGCTGTGGCCCAGCTTGGAATTGTATGTTAACTTGTTGCTGGATCAGCCCTCTTGGGGTCGCTGTTCAGATCCCTCACTCTGACATTCTACTCTCACTGTACATTTATAGGCGATACGCTGGCTCCATGTATGTAGCATCTTTAATACCACCAATAATCAGAGATTCAATTATGCCCTGGGGATAATAAAAAGGAGTTTCTAGTTGAAACGTTTCTGTTTCAAACTGATAGAGACAAAGAAAAAAAGTCCAATGTTGAACAATAGATAGTATAATTTTTCAATACATTTAGCGGTAGTCTTTTTGTGCCCTTTGCATTTGCTTCCTTTCCTCTTCTGTTTTGTGTGTGTGTGTGTGTGTGTGTTTGGATTTGTGTGCATTGCAATGAGGATTAACCTAGTGCCTCAGCTGATGCTGATTGGAATGACGTTCAACACATTTGCGAAGGCTGCATTTAAAAGAGAAGGCGAGACTGGTAAGTGGACACACTTTTATTTGATATCAACATCTAGGCTGCCCTCTTTTACGTCACATCTGCCGCCGTAGACACCCACACACGTGCGCGCGCGCAAGCAGTAAACAAGGCCAAGTAGACTGATTGCACTCATGTACCTGGCATAGTGCCTTTTGGCTCAGTCGGTTGCAGGTGTCTGTAAATGGGTTAGTTAGGTAAGGACACAGACAACCAGTGACTTATAAGCTGTTGTTGGCCAGCACACTCTTTACAATGTTCTATCATGCTGATTTGTGACATGTCTACATCCACTCTTGTTTCTTGTAGGTCCTTTCTATAAATATGCATCAGAAAGTTTTGGATCAGGAGCGCAGTGTAGATGGGGAAGAGGGCACTTGCATGCTCGCAAGTGTATTTACGCCTGAAGCCAAGCGCACCACAATGACGTGTGATTGGGTTCAGACTGGGTGTTGATAAGGCGACATCTTGGACGTGAGATGACCACGTTTTACGTCCTGCTCAACACACCAAGGTAAGAACACGGAACAGTTATTTATTTATTTATTTATTTAACTACCACCTTCATCTGTGCAGATGAAATAATATTACAATGTGTGAACTTCCCTCTAAATACGTGTACATCCAATAATATTTGTTTTTAATCTTATGATCAAAGTAGAAACTTCTACATTTAGTCATTCATTTTGTTATAATTCATGATTACTCTGCGAGTAATTCAGTTTGTGTGGTTGTTTCCTCTAAATTTCTGTTTCGTGTAATTGGGGACTGCATATATAACTCCCACAGTTCCTCTGAGCTTCTAAAAAAGTTGGCAGAGGGCCAATCCATTTTTACGCAATCCCAAAGTAATTAACTCATTGAATGCCAGCCATTTGCAGCGCTGCCATCCCCTCAGTGCCAGCCATTTTACAAGATTTTAACCCATTTTTTACGGCCTACAGAATATTGTGTTGTATCGTTATATAAACATGGGACCCACTAAAAGAAACCCTCATCTTTCATCAGGAAAAAAACAAACAAAACGATTCTCTCTAGCATTTGTCATTCCTGAGTAATCAGCAGTAGAAGAGAGGCAAGTTTCACCGAAAATCCAGTTTTGACAAAAATAACGGAGAAATCGAGGGTTTTGTGAAAAGATGCATTTTGTGTAAAAATTCAACTTTCAACTGATCCGACCAGTACTTACGTGCGTATCTATGATCTTGTTCTTATGGTCACTCTGGCCCTACAGGTGAGCATCTGCCTCCCTTGCTGCAATAAAAATTCCAACGTATCAATCATTTGTAAGAAATGCTTGTGAGTTTCCAAATATATTAATCAATCATAAGGACAGCATAATCTGCTTGATGCATCAGTGCTCAGATCCTAGAATAATGCTTGTAAAGATACCAGATTATGAATACTGTACGTTACTTACAATGCAGTTTAATTGGTTTGACATGTCACCTGTCATGATTGTCAAGACGGTTGTATACTATAGTTAAAGGGTCCATGACTTTATTAAATATTTAGTGTACACAAAGCAGGACAACTCGATGTCAATAAAATAATAAATTGAATGTTTTGACAACAGACCATAAATTTCTTCTTTTACATATTCATTGAAACAACATCCGGTTTCTAATCAAGTCACGCCTCGGGCACTGACATCAATATCAAACTATTTTCCTTCCTCTGAACTTTTTCTTTGAGGCCTTGTACTCTTCACCCACAGCAGCCTTTGTGGTCTTTGTCTGTATAGTGTACTTGCAAAGAGATTACATGAAGAAGAAAATAAAAGTTGACCATTCAGGATGGCAGACTAAGTGTTGTTTTTGTTTGCATGTGTTCTGAATGCAGGCATTGAGCCTAAGGATTGTTGAGCAGGCACCCTATGTGGATGTGGCAAACTCTTCTGCTCTCCACAGTGGTCTTTTACTGTTCGCTCTCCTATTTGAAGCATATATCGTAACTGCTACAAATAACCTTGTGATGTTCAAATGTATTGTGTCTCTGTGAGAACATACTGTAAATTGTGTGCGTTTGACGTTAAACATTGTCTTTCTTTTTACCATACAGACTTGTGGTATGCATTATATTTTTATTTTATTTTTATTTTTTTCAACTTCCCATAGATTGGCAATCATTCACTTCAAACTGTGGAATGACAGACATTTTGTCATGCAGTCAAAACCGCCACCGTCTTCACGCAGGAGGGCTTAGGTTCTTTGCACATGCAGCAAGATCCTTCTTCTGATGTAACATATGTCAAGGGCAAATGGGAAGCACAGGGTGGGCGTATTTTTTATTTTTTTTTCGGTATCGGTATCAGTGAGTACTCACAAGTAACATGCCGATACCATTAATTCCAACGCTAATATAGGATTTTGAATGCAGCATCTTGTCTTGTTGGTGCACAACATTCACTGATATGTAACATGTTCACTGCATGCCGATCTAAGATATCCTATTGGCCCTTGAATGCTCTGGACCAATAGCAGGACAGCTTTTTCATGTTGAGGAAAAAAAAACCTTAAGTATCGGTATGGTATCGGTATCGGCCGATACTGCAAAGCTGTATCGGGGGCCAAAAAACGGTATCGGAACAATACTAATAATAAGAAACATTAACCATGAGTGCCTGGCAGAGTTTAGGGATTTTCCATTATTATTCTATTTGTTTTTTTTTTGTTTTTTTAATGTATTTAGTTTTAATTAGTTTTCAGAGCAGGTTTATTTGTCATTATTTTTAGTTTTTCTTTAATGCTTGGTTTTTAGGTTAGTTTGCGTTTTAAGGTATTTTTAATGCTTGGGTTTTAGGTTAGTTTTTATTAGTTTTAGTATTAGTTTAAAAAATGTGTGCAAGATTTTAAATAAAACACCACAGTAAGTATTGTGCAGCAAAGAATCAACAAAAAATATTTTAAATTTCGAAAACAACCATCCAGAAATCAAATACAAGTACTTCATAACAGTCCACAGACTTTAAATTACAAGTATTGCGCATAATACTGCTTCTAAATGTAGATGTATCACAACCCTAATATCTAAACTACGTCTTGTTTTCCATCCCTTGGTTGTCAATAGATAGTTCCCGTGTGACGTCATCATGTTGTTTCCACCATATTTCTTTGGTTTTCCTAGCAGTAGGCATGGTGCGTGATTGTAAATGTCAGCAAACGAGTGTTTCTTTTTCATATCCAATATGTTTCGTGTTGGGTACATGGTTATGCTAAGAAAGCTGACAGAACCTGTACATTGGAATTGTATTCCATTCCATAGATCCAAGCACATGGGCAATCAAATCAAATCATTTCACTAAATTCACTCAGTGATCACGTCGCAGACTGTGGTTAGTCAGTGTCAACAGAAAAAAAGGAACCCACAAAATACTAATACTAAAATAATAATAAGATCTGCTCAGGTCACTTTATCACAGCTTAATTAGTTTTCCTTTTAACATTTTTTTTTTCTAAGTATGTTTACATTGTGCTCATTGTCTTAGTCCGTTCCTGTCCACCACAACACATCTGGTTGATCATCTCCATTGTTTTATATTCCTTTAGTTGTTCAAAGGTATACGCACTCTTCACATTTTATAAGGTAGTTCACGGTGTCCATGTATGTGACCGCTGGCTGGTGTTTAGCACCGTTCACCAGATCTTCCTTCTTCAATCTATAGGGATCCCGGCGATCAGTCCAATTTTTGTAACGTACCGCTGCCGTTCTTTTGCCTGTAAGCTTTCCCGGTACAATGTGGACTTTTGCGTACTCATTCCAGACAATTTAGTCATTTTATAAGCATTGTTTTATACAGTGTTCCCTCGTTTTCCGCTAGGGTTAGGTTCCAAAAAATACCCGCAATAAATGAAATCCGCGAAGTAGTTAGTTTTTATGTTTTACAACTCTTATAAATGTTTTAAGTCTCTAAAATCCCCGACCGCACAATTTATACACTTTTCTCATTGAGGCATTTACATGTTCTCACATTTCTCTCTTGTTCAAACATTGACAATGTTCAAACCTTCATAAATTTTATAAAATGGGTATATTACTGTAAAAAAAAATATGCAAAATTGCACTTAAAAAAAATCCGCGATACAGCGAGACCGCGAAAAGTGAACCGCGTTATAACGAGGGAAGACTGTACTTTGGTTCAGGCTTCGAACCACGACATTCCAAGCAATATGGTGGTAGGAAGCTAGACACACGCCGACCGGCTGACTTCGTGGGAACTATCTATTTGCAAGGTGGATTTGTGGCTTGTGTGGAGAGCACTTTTTACCTATATCATCGCCTTTCAGGCTGAGTCACCGCTACTCCAAACACACAAGCTTGGCTGTCAACTAAGAATTACGCCATCCGGTGACAGTTTTTTTTTTTTTTTATATATATTGGCTGCTGCCATGTGACGTCACTTCTCGGCAACATGTTATTAAAAGCAACACAACTCCCTGATGACTGTTTGATCTTCCTTCTTCTGGTTAAAAGTCATGCTATAATACTGAAATAAATACATTTAAAATCAACACCAGATTCTCATGCATTTTATTCTTCTTCTTCTTATTATTATTATTATTATTATTATTATTATTATACATTACATTTTAAGCTTGTGAATGTCACATGATCAAAGTCAGAAAAAAGATGAGCCGTGATTGGTGATTACCCGGGCAACTGTGATGTAATTTTCAGTTGACAGCAAGTGACAAAGTGGCCGCCCCTGCTGATGGATAAAAATGGGTGGATTTTGTTGCTTAATTTATATTCTACAAACACAATGATAGTCATAATACCATGTTTAGACTAGTGGGGGCCCATATAGAACATATAAGTGCAAAGAACATTTTTGGCCCCATTTGGCGGGCCTACAAATTGCTCAGACAACTAAAAATTTGTTACTAGGCAGAATTCATAGAGTTCATCCTTCACACTGTAGCCTCATGCGTAAAGGAGAAATATTGATATTTGCCAACTGCACCAACTATGCTGTTTGAATGGCAGACTGCACATTTAATCATAACTCTGTATTGAATATAAAATGCTTGAAACTGAAGACGGTGCAGACTGATGGATTTGGTGGGTGGGGCATTCTCTTGCTTGATGCCAATACAAACTAAACCCATTTGACAACCGGTAACCATTTTCTAAACCGCTTGTTTTCTTTAAGGCTGCGGGTGAGCACACACCTTGGACTGGGCTCCCAGCCAATCACAGGGCACATGTGAGTACCTTAATGTTCATGTGTGGAATGTGCAGGATAAAATCCAAATAACTCTAGTTCTAAATTATGGGTAACATGTTTCAAGTTCAAATAATCTGATCTTTCTATGCAAGGCATGAAAAAAAATGTGCCGACTTGCTAACATGAAAGCGTAATTCAAGGCAAAAAGGAGCTAAGCAAGCGAGACAATACCACCTGTTATTGTTTGTCTATCTGTACTAATAATGCAGTGTGTAAAAGTAAACCACAATCCAGTTCTTTATGTGTGCATAATCTCTAGATTCCACATGAGAATAGCGCCCAGCATGCACAATCTTTATTCAATATCAATTGTTCATACATGCATCATCACTGCATATGACTGTGCGTCTCTCTGCATGTGTGACAGCGTGTGTGTGCGTGAGTTGGTGAGGGAGGGGGAGAGACAGAGAAACAAGAGAGGTTCGAGAGCTCAATGGGCAGTTGGCTGTCCACATGTACTAGTCTTACGTTGTTGACTTCCTTGGCAAGGATTTTCCCATTTTTCTATTTGCTGCTGCTGTCTTCGAACAAACTCACTCAACAGGTAATGTCTATGTACTTAGCATAGTTAAATATTAGTGGAATTCTGGTAGTGGAGAAAGTTTCATTGTTGCCGGAAAAAAAAAAAAAGGGTTGAACATAAGGTTACACTGTATTGTATCACACATTTGGAAACTGAATAAGTACAGTAAGTGCGGTAGCGACATATTGCATAGAACATTCATGTTTTCTTTACGTTGTGCTTTCCACATTGAAATGCTTTATTTTGCTCAAAAGTTTTTGTGTATTTAGCAGAAATTAGATAATTGTTGAGATAAGTTTTCAACTGTTTTGACCCGAGTTCACATAGTATATTGGGGTGACTAGAAAGATTCAAATTGAGTCTGGCTAATTGAATTAGCTTACCTTTAAATAATTCAATTAAGATCCATTATTCAATCTGAGTATTTCTCTTCCATTGTTTCTTTTATTATTCAGTTTATATTTCAGCAACTTTCAATACTTGCACATTTTCAATAATGCATGTTTAATTTAAATCTAGATTCATTTAAATAAAACTTGCTTTTTAAAAATGACTATTTGTGATAAATTTAGAGGACATCTGTATCCGTTTAGTCATTGGGAATTTAATTTAAATTCGTGCTTGTTTCTCTTTCTCATAATGTTTATCTTTCATTTCAACCCTTTCTCTGTGCCTGCGTCCGTTTAGGCCTCACCACACGGAACAAACAAATTATGCCGATTCAATCTTTTAGACTTATTGATTAGAGAAGTTTTATGAGCATGTGTTGTTTGCATGTTTCAAGCGCTTATTCCTGTTCTCTTCTGACTATTCGCTTTTGATCAGATAAGAATTGGGGGGGGGAAGTTATGCAACTGATTCATTCCACATGAAACTGGATACACGAGGAAATAAGTGAAGCAATGTGTCTTTTCTCAATTTCTAGCTGTACTGCATGTATTTTTATTGTATTTTCTTAGGAATGTTTTTAAAATGAAGAACTAGTGTGAAAGTTCAAACTTGAACCTAGAGTGCACTGTTGTTTCAATCATTCATTTTTATCGATGTTCTTATGTCAATAGTTGTTTTCATTTCCTGCTTTTTTTTCTTTTCACAGAGGGCCTTCGATAACTAACAAGCAGTTAAAGGAGAAGAGCAAAAATACTTTTGTCTGCACTTAATATTTCTTTCATACAGTCTATTTTCAATCTCCTCATCCTTGCCTTGTCTGTCCAAGAAGGACACAGACACTTGTTTCTTAAACGCATCATCTCTCCTCGCACTTCTGTTCAACCATATTTGTTCCCCTAATGGGCACCATATCAGGCACCAAGACCATTTTCCGTTCACCGACCTTTTCCCAGCCATAACTACCTCACCAAAACCTAAACACAACTCCCAGCACGACCCAATGGAGACAAAAGATCTGATGATGACGAGCATGTTGACAAAAGACGAACGTGAGAGCGAGGCCGAGCGAGACAAAGAGAGTGAGGAGGTGAAGGCAGAAGAGGACGGCACGCAGGATGAAAACTGTCGACTGATGCTGGCTGACGGTCTTGCGGAGAGAGGACCCAAGAGTCCGGCTTCGGGCCAGCAGGTGTCTAATGGCTTCACTACTACGTCCGGCCCTCAGAGCTCCAAGGAGGGAGCGGGGCTTTCGGCAGCGTACTCTGCAGGTTCCACCTCGGGGCCCACAGGTGGCTCCGGGCCCGCCGCCGCTCCGCTGGGAGGTCTCAGGACTCTGGTGGTCCAACAAACCAGCTTGGACCGACCCAGAGAAACTTGGAGCAAGAAGGTGGACTTCTTGCTGTCTGTGATTGGCTACGCAGTGGATCTGGGGAATGTGTGGCGGTTCCCCTACATCTGCTACCAAAACGGAGGAGGTGAGGCATTAGTTGATAGTTAACTTTTTTTTTTTTCCCCAATAAAAATTTAAGTATAAAAATTTGATAATCCACAGTAAATTGATTGCGAACTCCAAAAATGTGTTTTCTGAAGTAGCTCAAGAATGTGTGCATCAATTTAAAAAAGATGTTTTCCCCAATCTTTTTCAGCTAAAAACACAAATTAAGAATTAGTTTCATCTGCAGGATCCAAATGTAATGTTTATGCCCCAAAAAAATAAATTGATGAGACGCTAATAAAAAATGTTATTTTTAATACTGAAATAGAAATATTATTATCCATGAATTTTCAATGTAGTTTTATAAAAAAAAGGAAAAAATAATTACATTATTTCTGAATTAACAAATTAAATGCCAAATTTTTCCCAGATCCATCACAATTGTGCCAAATTAGTTATTTATCTTCATTCCAGTGATCATTTCGTCGATGAAAAATTTTAGTCATAATTTTTGTCACGATTTTTTTTTTCCAGACGAAAATTAAACGAAAACTAAAATACAAGCCATTCATTGAGACTATCACGATAATTAAAATTGACTGACAATTTCGTCAAGAACTAAAACGAAAATTAAAATGAAACAGTGACGAAAATTCACACAATACAATCAGAAGGAATTAAACGCCGGTGGGAGAAAAGAACCACTCAGAATTTCAATGTTCACTGCACTTTATTTAATGTTCAAAAATGTTTACATTCATTATGCAGCTGTACGATTAATCTCAAGCAATTATGCACCTTTTTTTTTTTTTTTTATTTAGGTGAAAACTAAGTTCTATTATTGTCAGTATATGTTTCGTTGAAATAATACACTTGTATTAAATCTGACTTGCGTGTTAAACTACAGTTACAAATGGGTGTGTTATAATTTTCTGTATGAAATTTGAAATGTGTGCTGTAGGAAAATATCAACTAAACTGTTAATTTAGTCGACTAAAATTGCTCTTTATTTTCGTCGACTAAAAATTGATTAAAACTAAAATACAATCAGATGACTAAATTATGACTAAAACTAATTTTAGTCAGACTATAAAACTAAATAAAAAAATTTGTCAAAATTAACACCGCTTCATTCTCAAATTTAGAAAAAAATGTTTTAATTGTTGAATATTATGCTTGATTCAGCAATAGCCCAGCAATGTACTCAAATTGTGCTCCAGAAAGCTAAATTCAATTTGAAATACCTCATTATCATGTTGCAAGTCCTAACGAAAGCATCTCATGCTGCCGAATGGTCTCTATGGTCAAACTGTATTTACACAATCTCGGTAGTAAAAATTAAACGTTTCTGCCTGTGTCACAAAATCCTTAGCTCCCACAAAACACAACCTCCCTTTCCACTTTTATTGAATCTGCAATAATAAAATCCATGCAATTTCCTGTGTTGCGTGTGAGTGTGTGTATGTATGAAGCAGAGATGGGCTGAAGGAAACACTTGATAGAGGCGACAGTATTAATTGTGAGGGTTTTGTTTTATTGGAACGGCCTCACTGCCCTTCTTGCTTAATAACCTGTTGCTTGGGTAGGCGGTCAATCAAATCTTATCTTGACAAAAAGAAAAAATAGACACATCCACACACAAATAAGCGCGCGATCCGTTCAGATAGGCGGGAAAGGAGAGATGTGATATCAGTAGCTGCATGTTGCAGTCTAATTTTGTCTTTAATTCTACTTACATTTTCATCCATCCATGTATTTTCTATAGAATATGCTTTAAGTTCATAGATAAGCTGGAGCTTTTCCCAGCTGACTTTGGACAAGAGGCAGGTTACACATTCTTATAACAATTTGTATTCACACGACTCCTGCCAGTGATGTTAATTCGTTTTCTGTCTATTTTTTTAATGGATAAATCCTGCACACTCTAAATCAGTGGTGTCCAAACTACGGCCTTGGGGGCCATTTGCGGCCCGCCGTCCATTTTTCAGTGGCTCGCCACATATGCTAAAAATGGCATTTGACTCAGTTCAATGTTTGGAGATGGTCAAAGTAAGAAGGGAGGGTATAGAAAAACAGGTGCCATTCAAGGCTATTTTAGTTAACTAAAACTAATGAAAAAACTAAAACTAAAATTCAAAAAACAATATTGCTACCAAAATAAAATAAAAACGAAAATGCTTTTTAAAATAACGAAAACTAACTGAAACTAAATTTTATGTTTACAAAGTTAAAACTAACTATAATTATAGCAAACGTCCTTCGTTTTAGTCTTTGGTAATTAATTTAATGCATGAGCCTTTGGCGATGATTTTAAATATGATTTTTGATATAAACCGGAATAATGATGTTGCTCACATGGTGTTTTTTAAGATATTGAGAACAAGTAATACACATTTTTAAAAAAAAAACAACAAAAACTAATACTGAAACTAACAAACTAAACTAAAACTAAGCATTTTTTAAAGAACTAAGCTAATAAAAACTAACAGAACCACCCTGAAAACTAATAAAAACTAAAATGAAAAGAAAAATTCCAAAACTATAATAACCCTACTGCCACATTACAAATAAATTGGTTTATAGACTGTAGCATTTTTCTAAATATACAAAAGCACAAATAAAGTATGTGTACAATTTTTAGGACTAAACACAATTTCTCTTCATAACATTATGTGGCCCTTGCGTCCTTCTGATTTTCTGTATGTGGCCCTCAAATGGAAAAGTTTGGACACCCCTGCTCTAAATTGTGGGCCAGTCCAAAATGTTGGCCCACCTTTCATCTGCCCGGTATATTAGATGGCCAGTCCAGCCCTGATCGCAGGGAACTTAAAGACAAAAAACCTACAGCCTAAAATTATCTTACTCTGCATGTTTTTAATTCAAAATGCAGATTTGGCTGTGCTGGTTTTCTTTGTTTTCTGAGTAAAAGTGGCTTTTATGTCACTGTTATCTACTATCCCATCAGATCATCAATCTCTGTAACCCTTTGTCCTCCATCTCGTCACCTCAGGTGCCTTTTTAATTCCCTACCTGTTGATGGCGGTGTTTGGTGGTGTGCCGCTCTTCTACATGGAGCTGGCTCTGGGCCAGTTTCACCGCAATGGCTGCATCTCCATCTGGAAACACATCTGCCCCATCTTCAAAGGTAGGAGCAGGTGGAAAAATTAGTTGAGCAATTGCTTGAAAAGGAGGTGAGCTGATGCCAACATGAAAGAATTGGCGGAAAGAGAACAAAAAAAAAAAAAAAGAAGAAAAGGAAATTCATTTCACCTGCTGAGTCCAGCAGCTCTGACTCCTCCTTGAACATTGACAGTGATGTAGTGACTGTGTTATGGAAATTGTCACATTTCCATGCCAAATGCCAGGTGTTTGTAAATTGAGACTGTGAAATGTCAACTTGAGCATGAGTTTGAAGGCGTCACTGATTTGTGGAGAATAAGTGATAAACAAATAATCCCTTAGAAATGGCAAAGTATTGCATACAGTATGCGTTGACCAGTGTTGAGTATTCTGTCTAACAATCATTTGGTTCCTTCATCCAGGTATAGGCTTTGCTATCTGCATCATAGCCCTCTACATTGCCTTCTATTACAACACCATCATGGCCTGGGCCTTGTACTACCTGTTGTCGTCGTTCCAGTCCACCCTTCCCTGGACCACCTGCTCCAACAGCTGGAACACGGGCAACTGTCACAGCTACATGTCCACCGACGAAAATATTTTGTGGTCCAACTCCTCCACCTCGCCTGCCGAGGAGTTCTATACGTAAGTGCATGTAAGTGGGATGTGGAGGCAGAGAGGGGATTTTACAGGAGGAGCGAATATCAAATTGTTTTCATTGCGTCAACTAAAAATATCATTGATTTATTGTAAAATAAAAGTGACTGTGTACTGTGATTTATTTTGAAAAGTGTTATTTTGATTTTGGAAAAAATACTCATGGAGTTCACATTGGAGCTATACTGCTATCATTTTGTTTTTATTATAAGAAATAGTGATGGGCGAGTACTGATACCAGGTATATTACAATATATTTTATGTCTTGAAAAAATGCCATCAAGAACAGAATCTCATAATGTGTAGCCATCTATATTGCATAATATACTGTAGTGCAGGGGTGTCAACTATACGGCCTGCGGGCCGGATCAGGCCCGCAAAGGGATTTAATCCGGCCCGCGAGATGATTTTGTAAAGTAAAAAAAAAAAAAAAATTTAAATGTAATGTTGGACTATTTAGTCAGCCAGCCACAATCAAAACATATAAATTTGTAATTTCACAAACAGCCCTCAGATGAGCAATGCAACTTGTATGGGGAATCGTCGTCCTGAATGTCATTATTTTACACAAAGTACGGTTTGTTTAATTATTTTTTTTGTCATCATACACTGACATAAACGTGTAAAATACGACACAAATTCAATTACTGGTAACACAAATAGATATGACAAGGATTAACGTCCTTATAAAATCATTAACTGCGCCACGCAATGCATTCTGGGAACAATATACATGCAAAACAGGTTGATTTAACACGTCCGGAACGTATACCAGCAAAGTGTTGCCACGTTCCATTTGCATTCGTGTTATTTTTCGGAACAATATGATGACAGTTGAGCTCCGTAATTTAGGACTGGTCCACAAAAATCTGCATATAAATGACGGCAATCGTTTTTAAGTTATATACAGTTATTTTCCCGATGCAGCCCACTTGATAATATATTTTCCTCCATGCGGCCCCTGAGCTAAAATGAGTTAGCTAACAGTGTAGTGTATTTCCTTAACATTGACTGAGATTGGATGAAAAGTTGTTAAGTCACTTCATTGGTCACCCCCCCACCACCGTTGTAACATTGTTTTGTTGACCAAACATGCGGGTCTAATGGCCTTCAACCTATTTTTGGAGATGTCATTATCTGTCCAAGGTGCTTGATTACAGTTCAAAAGTTGTAAATTCCGCAAGGCATTCTGCCACCAGAATTTCCTGTTGTCATCATAAATCATTTTATCAACTGAGCTTTGCCACTGGATAATATCCTCACTTTCCACTTCAACCTCTTTTTGTTGGCCATTGTTTTCTCCTGATCCACTTAACTACACCTGGAATGCAGCACAGAAAGTGTGATGTAGTCCATTTGTTAAAATGTCACAATATGACAGTCACAAAAATGAATAAAATTACCTTTATACTTCTTTGGCACTAGCAAAGCTGAGCGGCATTCTTTTTGTAAAGGCATCATATTTGATATAGTTTTTGTGTTAGATCTTCTCAGTCGGATGTGGCATACAAAATGTAGCAGCTGGTCAGTGCAACCTACTGTATCTCTACTTTGCATGTAAGCAAACTCGTGTAGCAACACAAAGGTCAAAGCAAAGGCGTGTCAAAAACATCATTTGTTTTTCCCCCAAGTATAAAAGTCTACAGTTCATTTATTGCAGTGTTTTGTGTTTTATACAACCACAAATGGAGAATATGAAGTCAACCCACTATTTTTCTTTACATTATGTAATATGTTCTGTGCAGCCCAGGTGGTCAAAACACAGCCTTCTGATTAATACTGCACATGTGGAATATATAAAGCAGCAGAAATGCACCTGTTTTTATCCATTTCCTGTTTTTTATCCATCTCATTTGTCACGTGCTTTTTGACTGAAAATGACATCACAGTTGCTCAGGGCTCAGGTAACAACCAATCGCGGATCAGCTTGCAAATGTCACATGACCAAACTCAGACAACAGGTGAGCCGTGATTGGTCGTTACCAGAGCCCCGTACTGTGATGTCATCTTCAGTTGACAGCAAGTGACAAAATGGCCGCCCCCTGAGATGGATAAAAAACGGCTGGATTTTGCTGCTTTAATTCATATTTCACAAATGCAATATTAATCAGAATGCTGTGTTTAGACTATAGAAGATAGCTTGATCACCTTTTGTCTCATGAAAACATCCTCACCTTGCCTCCTTTCTCCAGTCGACATGTGCTGCAGGTTCACCTCTCTTCAGGTCTGCACCAGCTGGGTTCCGTCAGCTGGCAGCTCGCCCTTTGTTTGCTCTTCATCTTCATCATCGTCTACTTCAGCATCTGGAAGGGAGTCAAAACATCTGGAAAGGTAACACCAGTATGGCTAATCGGTGGATGGTGTCACTGAATGGATGGATGGTCATCATGTATCACACTCATGATCAGTCATCATTGCTGTTGGACACATTGGTTAGCGTGGACTCTTCTGTGGCTCACCAGTTAAGCCAATGAGACCACAAGCCAGACCTGAGTATTTTTTTTTAGCAGCTTAATTTGATTAAATTTCACCGAAAGAAAAAGATGTGTGATGACATCACACTACTCGCATGCTCATCAACATACACGTCAAAACAATAACAGCATTTCATCCAAAGGCAACATCAACATCAACTCAAGTTAATGTATGTACCGTTTAAGGTGGTCTGGGTGACGGCAACCTTTCCTTATCTGGTGCTCGTGGTGCTCCTCATCCGTGGTGCCACTCTACCTGGGGCCTGGAGGGGTGTGGTCTTCTATCTCAAACCTGATTGGGAGAAGCTGCTCAGCACTACAGTAAGAAAAGTATTCTTTTCTGTCACCACAGAGGTTGGGAATGGCGTAAACTTGATTCATTGTTTTTTCTGTCCTGTACATGTTGTAATTTTTTTTTTCTACCACCAACAATTTGTCCCTTATGTTGTGTTCAAGGTGTGGATCGATGCAGCAGCTCAGATCTTCTTCTCGCTCGGTCCAGGTTTTGGGGTTCTCCTTGCCTTTGCCAGCTACAACCCTTTTCACAACAATTGCTACAAGTGAGTTTAACAGTCGTCTTCACTTGGGTTCGAGTGAACCCGAGGGGTTCAGTGAGTCAGTCTCAGGTGTTTGACGGAGGTCAAGACACACACCTGACTCAAATGATTCGTAATAATATGCAACATTTTGCCATCATTGACTGCATTGTTTATATGGCCTAACTTTGCTGCACGGAATTTAGCGGAGTAGTCGACTTGTGACTGTTGTGATGGTACGTCATGTGATTTTGTTATTATTGTAATCCCTTCATACTAATCATATTGAGCAAAAAAGGAAAGTTTCCCGACGTATATGTGCAATATGAATACACATGTATAACGGAACGTATGGTGTTCCACAGGGTTAAATTCTGGGACCTCTACTGTTTTCATTCTATCTAGCTGGGTTCCATATTAATAAAACAGCATTGGTTGTTAAAGTGCTCTATAAATAATATATAGTTTAATTGAGTGTTGGGAGTCAGTGTCTTAACTGCATGAGCTGCAATGTACCTGATCGGACAAGCCAAAATAACATTACAATAACATTCTACGATAAAAGACCCCAAATTATCACACGAACACGCCTCTTTTCTGCACCTTTACAGAGATGCTTTGGTGACCAGCTCGGTGAACTGCCTCACCAGCTTTCTGTCCGGCTTTGTGATATTTACTGTGCTGGGCTACATGGCTGAGATGAGGCAGCAGGATGTGGATGCTGTTGCCAAGGATGCTGGTACGAAACTACACTGACCAGCTCTGGTCAATATCGCACCTTCTCACAATGACTTGAATTTGTCCCTAAATTGATTTTGTGTAAGGTCAGAAGATAATTTCAGAACATTGCACATTGTACCTAGATGATATCTTCTTGAACCTGCTTGTCTTTCTTTTCTCTCTAGGACCCAGTCTGCTTTTCATCATTTACGCAGAAGCTATTGCGAACATGCCAGCTGCAACTTTCTTTGCCATTATCTTCTTCCTCATGATCATTATGTTGGGTCTGGATAGCACAGTAAGCTAACTCATTGTGCTCATAAGTCAATGTTCTGTGTGATGATGAATGTGTCGGTCCCGTGTTTCTCCTCTATAAAACCACACAGCATATTTCATCGATGCAATTTCGATTTCGTCTTCTCTCTGACTTGTTAGGTCATGCCACACTCCTGCTCACGTTTAATAGTAAACAAAATGTGACAGTGCCCTTATATCAGTGCAGTGATCTTTTCCCAATAAACCTGTGTTCATCTTTGTCCAAGCAGCCAGCTTTAGAGACCTGTGAAGCTCTTATTGCATACTGATAATCAGTGTTGAATCAACATCAGGGATGCTTTGGTCCCCCCTTTTCATGACTGAGGATATTACTGCACAATACCTTGCGTCACTCATGTCTTCAATAGTAAGGCATCTTGTACTTTTTAAATTATTGTTTAGCCACCAAATGAGCGATATGCGGACTGTTAACGGCATGTTGGTGTTGAGCAATGCAGAGAGGATTAAATAATTACTGCAAATTAATATGGGGAAATTAATTGCTCATTAAATGAAGAAGCAGTTGAGAGTGGAGCAGTAGAGGATGAGGAAGATCACTTTATTTCAAATCCTTGAGTTATAATGACTGTGCAAGTAGAGAATCATCTCCATCCTTTGAATCGGGGGTCAACAACATTATTACAATATTTTAAATCAGGGATGAGTAACTGGCAGCCTGCAGTCTGAGTGGTCCACTGATTAATTACAAAAAAAATAAAATACAAGAATAAACGCTTTCTCCCCTTTTTTTCCATTTTCATTAAAAAATAAATAAAATAAAAATCTTTAAATATGCTGATAAACTCGTGTTTTCCACAAAAGACCGGGAGGAAGAAATACCGGAAAATGTCGAGGGGAGGCAACAAAATAATAAAAATATTGAGAAAAAAAATGAAGGGGGAGATCTGTGAATATGCAAATTTGTGAATCCCATACTGTGAATATGACATTTTTTTATGTTGTAATATCACCATTCAACACTAGATGGCAGACATGAATTAGTTATGCTTACTGCCCAATACTAAATGTGTAGGCCTAATAATTTTTGTTTGTGTATTTGGAATGAAATGCAGGACTAACATACCTCAGTAATATTAATATGTTGTGTGTGTATGCAAAATGCATATTTTTTTTTTTGTGCTTTAATGTTCGTTTGCTGTTCAGCAGTTTTGTGTTGTCCTTGAATGGTCATTTTTATGCAAGAGAAAAGAGCCATTTGCACTGGGAGGTGGGGGGTCGGGGTCAACAATATATCGTGTTCATATTTAATACATGCATGGAGAAATGTATTATGAAAAATTATATATATATATATATATATATATATATATATATATATATATATTTATATATATATTATTAATTTTTTATTTTTTATTTTATTTTATTTTTTTTTTATTTTTTATTTTTTATTTATGCTGGAAGTGCATTGTCCTGTGTGGCCCCCAAGTAGCACTGATGACAAAATGTGGCCCCTTCTAACATTTAAGTGGCCTAAAATGTCCATTGATGTGCATGGTTGTCTATATGTGTCCCGTTATCCTGGGAACAAGTCCTGAATGTACCCTCTCTCTCTCCCAAAGTCAGCTGGGATAGGCTCCAGCTCACCAAGTGAGGACCGGTGCTATGAAAAATGGATGGAAATAATGTAATGCATAAAGTGGAAATAAGCAGTCAGTTCAGTTTTAATGTGCTCGTATCTTCTTCCCCTTTCAAGTTTGCCGGTTTGGAGGGGGTAGTAACAGCCATGCTTGATGAGTTCCCCACTGTCCTGGTTAAGCGACGAGAGCGATTTGTCTTTGGCCTCGTTTGCGTCTGCTACCTCGGGGCGCTCTCCACCCTCACATATGTAAGTCACATGAACTCTTTTACAGTATTAGGAAAATAATATCTTAAACCTGCAGCACAATTGGAGTTTTTATTTTCTTGTCTGAAAAAAATTGTTTCCAACATTTTTGAAGCTCAAAGACACATCACAGTATTACCTGTCAGTACTTACATGCTAAGCATCCAATTAAATTACTCCCATTTCATCTATATGCCTCCTATTGGGGAAAGATGCTGTAATCTATCAACTACTACTATAGTCCTCAGTTCATTCCATTTAGATCTGTTTTTGTTTTTTTTTATCATTTCTAAGAATATACTGTAAATATGCTTGTGTTGCAGCTTCGTTTAGCTTATATAATTAGCTGCAATTTACAATTACATGGAAATCAGATTAAAGTAGTAATTGCTTTATCTCCAGCCCTCAATTAAGGTAAGAGAGTAATTAACGGCTACGCTCTCCACATGCAACATGCTATCATCATCACGTGTGGACAAGGCCTGTTGTCAAGAATTTTTTGTTCTTTTTTTTTTCTGAGACTCTTGTTTTTCTTCTTGGATCAGGGAGGAGCTTTTGTGGTGAAGTTGTTTGAGGAGTACGCCACAGGCCCCGCAGTTATCACAGTGGTGCTGCTTGAAGTCATTGCGGTTTCCTGGTTCTACGGTTAGTTTGGACCTCGTATCAAGAAATGAAGAGATATCATTTCAATGGGCAATTAATCCCAAATGATTTTGTGCACTGATTGAAGATGAAGGTATTGAGAATGTGCGTGTATTTCAGGCACCACCCGATTCTGCAACGACATCCAGGTCATGCTCGGTTTCTACCCGGGATACTTCTGGAGGATCTGCTGGGTCGCCATCTGCCCCACTTTTCTCCTGGTCAGACACTGATATCATTTATCACCTCTTCTACAGTACTTTTGCCCCATCCCTGTAGTAGAGCCCTTTCTGTAAATACCTCACAACCCAAGGACACTGCTACACTACAATGAAAGTTTCAGAATAGCTCTTGTATTCATTCACATTATTATCTTTTGTCCACACACCCTGCATTCAACTTGTTTCTATTTACAGTTCATCATTATCAGCTTCCTGGCCTTCCCGCCTGAGGTCAAATTGTTTGACTACGAGTATCCACCTTGGACCACAGCTCTTGGCTACAGTATCGGGGTGTCCTCATTAATCTGCGTGCCTGCTTACATGATCTACCACCTAATCAATGCCAAGGGCACATTTAAACAGGTTCGTGCTTCCTGTGCATATTTTTGGGGGATCTTTTTTTACCACTTTAAAATTAGTGACTGAGCTCTGATTCCATTCTCACTGTGTACACAACTACAAGTTATCATCAAAGGAAAAAAAGATTAGCTTGGGGGGGGAAAAAACACTCGCACGTAATGCAAGTTGGCTGTCACCTGACTACACTGACTGGAAAGTGGGAAGTCCTTTCATTCAGGCTTATTGAACGCTCGCTCAATGCTTTGTACAATCACACACCTGCGAGAACAACAACAAAAAAACTTTCCTCTCACCATCAACATCATCATTATAACATTGTGATAAGATGTAGTGAGCCCATATTGTCCGGTATTGACACAACTGCCATGACACTGACACACACTGTCAGCATGCTGCAGTGCAATTATATAACCGTACATAACAAACATGTTAACTCATTCACTCCCAGCCATTTTAACTGAAGCAACCCACTTTGCCCCCCAGCTGTTTTACTGGATTTTGACTGATTAGCAAGGTCCACAGAATATTGTGTTCTACTGCTATAAAAACATGGACTGACCAAAAGAAAGATTAGAATTTCTTCATTCACCAGGAAGAAAAGAAAAGTATATTTGTATCTGTTTCAGGTTTGGAGAAATTAGCATTAAAATATAACTAGATTTCACCAATATTCACATTCCTGGTGAAAACGCTGACAAAAAGAGCTTGTTGCTACGTTGCCCTGGCTGATCTCTTATACTCTGCTGCCACCTGCTGGCCATTTTTTAATAAACTACCATTGCTTTAAGCCACCTTTTTGTGTCAGAAGCTGCAACAAAGTCTTCTATATGCTCTGTATTTTCTATTTTTCCCTCCTTTACCCACTAAAATACATAACCAACCCCCCCCCCCCCCCCCCCCCCCAAAAAAAAAGGAAAGATGCATATGAACAATATGGCCCATTTGTTTGTTTTCATTCAGAGGGCTGTGTGTGTCTGGCATTGAAATCATAACCTTTTCTTTCCAGCATCACAGCTTTAATTCAAAATAACTCCAATGTTTTGGAAATACAGTATCGATAATTTTGTGCCAAATGTATTCAACAAAAATATAAACACAACACTTGTTTTTGCTTCCATTTTTTTTTACAAGATGACCTCAAATAGTTAAAAACTTCTTCCACATGCACAATATCACCATTCCTCTCATATTGTTCACAAACCAGTCTAAATATGTGACAGTGAGCACTTCTCTTTTTCCGAGATAATTTATCCCACCTCAAAAGTGTGCCATATCAAGATGCTGATTAGATGCCATTATTAGTGCACAGGTCGTAGTAGCACTGACTGCTTTTCTGGGTCCCCAGATTCACCCTCGCCCCTTACGGCAATAAAACAAAACGGCACCTTTCAGGGTAGGTTTTTATTGTGAGCAGTCTAAGGTACACATATCGCCATATCTCAGAGGAAAAAACTTACTATCACAGATTTAGACGGGTTTGTGAACAATATTTGAGAGAAATTGTGATATTGTATACATGGAAGAAGTTTTATATCTTGTCTTGTCTCATAAAAAATGGGAGCAAGAAAAAATAGTGGTGTTTATATTTTTATCGTGTATGTATTTCTCAGAAATTGGGGTTCTATATGAACAGATAAGTAGTGCTGCTTTTTTTTTTCTCTGTATCTTTGCTATTTGAAATGTATTAATCCTGTTTAACGTGTACTTGTGTATTTGGTTGCAGCGTTTATCAAAGAGCATCACTCCGGAGCCCAGCAATGACCAACACAGAGGCTTCATTGTGACCAACGCAGTCTAACCGGAGCCTCCTGTGCCAATTCCAGCTACTTACAGTGCCATCTTCTGGATCCCTCGCAACACTACAAAACCTGGAGGCTACCTTTCGCCACATCTGCCTCTTCTTCTTCATACATCTCTTGCACCCTATGTCTTTGTGAACCCGAAATCTGCAAGTGTCGGTGGATGTAATGTAGGTGAAGACAGTTTACATCAATGGTGTTTCACTTGGTTGAGTTTGTGAGCAGGTTTTACATGCACAATGTCTTTCCATTTCTCCAATGTGCACCACTGCCTTTCAACAGGTAACAACTTTTTTTGTACAATGATTTTGATGCAGTCATGTAGGTTATATACCTTGCATTTAAAAAGACTTTTAATTAGACAGTGCCCACGTGATTATTTATCGCTTCCTTCCCTTTCATACAATATTAATAAGTTATGCATTCTAATGTAGCAAAATTCAGGTATTGTCATCATTGAAGCCAAATATGATATTTGTTCATGCAATGTGAGAGTATTGTCATTCCCTCTATGTTGGAATATAAGGAGAGATTTGCTAGGAACTCCAAACACTGTCAAGTGTGCATGGCATGAATTTGTCATGTATGTGTGTGTGCGTGTCTGACATTAAAACTGTTACAGTGGCGCCTAGAAAATGTTTTCCTACTATAAGTGCAAAACAAAATGTGCATTTTATCAAGTGTCTGCATTCTGTCACTTTAAACGTCCATGTTTTCCATATCTTCATGTTACATACTGATAACGCTTATTCGGTCACCTTTTGAGCTTGTAGTAATTGTTGCAGACCCATCAGTAATAAAAACCAAATATGGACTTAATACCATCGCAAAGGTCAGCGTCAAAGTCGAGAGAAATCTCAACTTGAGATTTCAAATATGGTAAGTATTGTACATCCACATGTGCGTTTCCTTGTCAGTGTGGTACTGGTGTAATCTATCCTGTGAATACCTGTTCCCTGCCCCTCATGATTGTGTGAATATGTGTGGTGATGATGATGATGATGATGCGTGTGTTTGAGTCTATGGGTAGGTAGGGATGGTCAGCCTTTACGTGTGCATGCCGTGATGTGTGCGTATAATGTACTCAAGGCGCGTGTGTGTGTATGTGCGTGAGCGAGAGAGAAGATGTGCGTATGTACAATTTGGTCTCTTGTCAACTGACAAATTAACTAATGAAGGATGTAACTCCCTCTAGTACCTCTCAAGCTCATAGATCTATGTACTATGTCTACAAAAGAGTGTATTGACAACCCTACCTGTATAGAATAAAGCTATAGAAATATATGACAAACATCAGATAATAAAGATATAAGGAGAAAAAAAAGTGGCTTGAGTAATTTTTTTTTTTTTTTACATTTGTATGGAGGTACCAATGTTTTTTTTGTTTTTTTGTTTGTTTGTTTTTTAATTCTAAATATGTGGTTCTTATGAGGCGTTCGATCGAACCCCATGAGTCAGTCTTGGGTTGGGTGAAGGACAACACTGTCAAACTTATGTATTTCAAAAGGAGATGATAGTAAGCTCCCGTGGATATAAAGTATCGACACACCCCTGTTCTGCACTGCAGATTGCACAATTCTCACATGAACTCAAATACCTGATATATCTGATATAACAAGTTTGTGGTAAACAGAGATTTACTGTGAATAAAGACAAATGGGCTCTTGGCAAAGGACATGTTTCTGGTTTATTTTTATTTGTACACGTGTATGCACGTTTTTATGTATACAACCACACCAATACTAGCAAGAGAAAAAAAAATACAATACAAATTTGTATTCATTTATTTTTATCTTGCCGAATACATGTTTTATTAGTGTGCGCGGTAGTTTGGTAACTTTTCCCTGCACCCTCTGGATCTGGAGTTCTAAAACGAACAACAAAACAGAATAAGAAAGAATATTCTCTCTCCCTCGCTCTCTCTATCTGTTAATGTGTCTGTTAAACTTATGAGCTCATGCATTGACATCACTCGGGGTTTGTAAACTTACTAGTACAATACATATAATCTGTATAGATAGACAGATAGATAGATAGTAGTGCTGTCAAATTTAAAGTGAACTAATTAATCACAAAAAAATTCACATTAATCATGAGTTCCTAAAGACTCTGGATGTTGTGGGGCTGTCATGGTTGACACGCCTCTACAGCATCGCGTGGACATCGGGGACAGTGCCTCTGGATTGGCAGACCGGGGTGGTGGTCCCCCTTTTTAAGAAGGGGGACCGGAGAGTGTGTTCCAACTATAGAGGGATCACACTCCTCAGCCTCCCTGGTAAGGTCTATTCAGGGGTGCTGGAGAGGAGGGTCCGTCGGGAAGTCGAATCTCGGATTCAGGAGGAGCAGTGTGGTTTTCGTCCTGGCCATGGAACAGTGGACCAGCTCTACACTCTCAGCAGGATCCTCGAGGGTGCGTGGGCCCAACCAGTCCACGTGTTTTGTGGATTTGGAGAAGGCGTTCGACCGTGTCCCTCGGGGAGTCCTGTGGGGGGTTGCTTCGGGAGTACGAGGTACCGGGCCCCCTGATACGGGCTGTTCGGTCCCTGTACGACCGTTGCCAGAGTCTGGTCCACCTTGCCGGCAGTGTCGGATTTGTTTCCAGTGAGGGTTGGACTCCGTCAATGTTGCCCTTTGTCACCGATTCTGTTCATAACTTTTATGGACAGAATTTCAAGGTGCAGCCGAGGTGTTGAGGGGGTCCGCTTTGGTGGCCTCAGCATTGCATCTCTGCTTTTTGCAGATGATGTGGTGCTGTTGGCTTTATCAAGCCGGGATCTCCACCTCTCGCTGGAGCGGTTCGCAGCTGATTGTGAAGCGGTTGGGCTGGAGATCAGCATCTCCAAATCCGAGACCATGGTCCGCAGTCGGAAAAGGGTGGAGTGCCCTCTCCGGGTCAGGGTTGAGATCCTGCCCCAAGTGGAGGAGTTCAAGTATCTTGGGGTCTTGTTCACAAGTGACGGCAGGATGGAGCGGGAGATCGACAGGCGGATCGGTGCAGCGTCTGCAGTGATGCAGACTCAGTATCGGTCCGTTGTGGTGAAGAAAAAACTGAGCCAAAAGGCAAAGCTCTCGATTTACCAGTCGATCTACGTTCCAACCCTCACCCTCACCCTCACCACGATCCACAGCTCGTGACCGAAAGAACAAGATCCCGGATACAAGCGGCCGAAATGAGTTTCCTCTGCAGGGTGTCCGGGTTCTCCCTTAGAGAGTGAGAAGCTCGGTCATCCGGGAGGGACTCAGAGTCGAGCCGCTGCTCCTCCGCGTTGAGAGGAGCCAGCTGAGGTGGCTCGGGCATCTGGTTCGGATGCCTCCTGGACGCCTCCCTGGAGAGGTGTTCTGGGCATGTCCTACCGGCGGGAAGCCCCGGGGAAGACCCAGGACACGCTGGAGAGACTATGTCTCTCGGCTGGCCTGGGAACGCCTTGGGATCCCGCCGGAGGAGCTGGTGGAAGTGGCTGGGGAGAGGGAGGTCTGGGTTTCCCTCCTAAAGCTGCTGCCCCCGCGACCCGACCTCGGATAAGCGGTAGAGGATGGATGGATGGATGGATGGAAATATACAGCAAGACCGCAAAAAGTGAACCATGTTATAATGAGGGAATACTGCACTGTATTTTGTATCACCAAACATTGTGTACTTGTCTTCAGTGTTTCTTGGAATCTCTTTTAAAGAATGAATATTTTCAATTTATAAATGTAAGGTACAATAATGTCATAAGGAGTGATTAGTGTTTGTCTAGCAGTATTTTACCAGTGGATGTCTATATATTTTTTAATCTGAAGTGCATGGCACAAATGGCGGTATTGCTTAGGTTACACAGTACAGGAGTCATTACTGTGTGTGACTTTATGGATTTAATGGAAGATTCACACTTTTGTTGTGTACATCGTCATATGCAGAGGTTTGTGTGTGAGTCTACCATATGTGTGCCCTTTATTGTGGCAATTTCCTCTGAGCTCCCTGCCACTGACTGACGGACACATCCTGTGTTCTCGGGCCCGGCTAATCGCTGCTGATCTATATTAAACAGTGGAGCGGCGCCAGCGTATCCCTCCTCCTCAGCTGTACCTGTCATCTCAGCATCTCCCTACCAGCCTGCCTCACTATCAGCTGAATATCAAGACCTCCAGTTCATTTCATCTCCCCATATATCGAAATCCTTCCCTTTCTGAATGCTGGCAGATCTCACTTCTCAAGCGCTGCCATTTTGGCTGCTTAGGTTTAGCCTCCTGCACCGAGATAACCCAAGTGGCTTGCTTTGACTGACTTTTACACACTGCAGCTCGGTTTGACATATCTTTGAACTCATTCTGTCCGACTGCTCTCAGTTTCAATCTGAAGAGGGACTTTTTCGGGCCAAGATATAAAATCCTGGCATTTACCTCTCTAACTTGCTCCGTCTGTCCTCTCAGGCGCTCTCCATTTCTTTCCACAACCGCGGCACTCGGCTGATGCTCCGATACCGCCGCTGTCTCTGAAGAACAGGAAATGAAAATCTTTTTTCCTGCCTCCAATCAGTTGCTCCAGTCCTTTATCATACAGGAACACTGAAACCCTGCAACGGTCGTCTTTCACTTCTCTAATGAACTCATTTTGCAAGAAGGGAGAATACCATCTTATCGATTCAGAGGAGGCCTTTTAGGCGCACACACTCTCTCACAAACACATGCACACACCTGGCTTTTTGGATCATTTCATTGTTCTTAACATATCAACAGAAGCATCAATGCGTTGTCCTTTCACTACAAGGAAAAAGATGAAAAAGGTGTATACCTGTATATTAATGAAAAATCAATAGTAATTGAAAGTGCAGAAAAGGAGTTTGGCTTTCAGTTACTGTACAACATCCATCCATCCATTTTCTTGACCGCTTATTCCTCACAAGGGTCGCGGGGGTTGCTGGAGCCTATCTCAGCTGGCTTTGGGCAGTAGGCGGGGTACACCCTGGACTGGTTGCCAGCCAATCGCAGGGCACACAGAGACGAACAACCATCCACACATTTTGCACAAGCACACCTAGAGACAATTCGGAGCGCCCAATTAACCTGCCATGCATGTCTTTGGAATGTGGGAGGAGACCAGGGTACCTGGACAGGTCCCACGCAGGCACGGGGAGAACGTGCAAACCACCCAGGAAGGTCGAAGTCTGGACTCAATCTTGCGTTCTCAGTAATGTACAACAGAAATCAACATTTTCCATTGATGTAAATTTGTGTGAATGGTTTGGTCTAAAAATTATTGCACTGTCCATATAGTTTTCTCCGGAGGGCCTTTATGAGTGACCCGCGTTATAGCTAGTTTAGACTTTTTTTGTTTTTTGTTTTCATTCATTTGGTTTTAATTAGTTTTTGAGCAAGTTTGTTCGTTTTTATTTGTTTTGATTTCTGTTAAGGGCTTCATTTTAGTTAAGTTATTTTAGTTTAGTTTGTTTAGTGTTTATTTTATTGTGGATTTTTTTATGCCTCATTTTATTTAAGTTCTTATTAAACGGCTTTAATTAATCATGTTTTCTTTCCTCTTTAATCATTATTTTTTATTATTTTAAACTTCCTTACGTTAAATGTTTTTAAAGTTTGCTGAATAATGTTTGAACATTGTCAATGTATGTTCTTTTAGTAAATTTTGTAACCTACTTTTATTTTATTCCTCTGAATGTTAACTATTGTGTTTGTTGATGCTTGTTTTGTCTTTCCTTGTGTAAAGCACATTGAGTCGCATTGTGTATGAAATGTACTATACAAATAAACTTGCCTTGCCTTGTCTATTAGTTTTAGTATTTGTTTTATTTTTTGATAACTATATGGAGAGTGCAAGGATGGAAAAAGTATTGTGTAATAAGTACAATACAATTTTCAAACAAGTGTTTGACCTTCCTTCTTCTGTACAAACTTAGAGCAATATCGAAACATTTTTTTTTTAATAAAATAAACTCTGAAAGCATGTCTAAAAGCAAATATCATATTGACAAAAAAATTAAACAAAGGACATTTTTTTTAATATTAGATGTCATTTTAATTAGTTTGACATTTTGCATTTTTTTTTGTTTTTGTTTTTATTTTCCATCCATTTTCTGAACCGCTTGCTCCTCACAAGGGTCGTGGGGGGTGCTGGAGCCTATCTCAGCTGGCTATAGGCAGTAGGCGGGGTACACGCTGGACTGGTTGCCAGGAAATCACAGTGTTTTTATTTTATTTTTAATAAATATATATAATTTTTTAGTTTTAATTTTTTTTTATTGTAATTTTTGGTACTAGAATAACCTTTCTTGAACCAAAATAAACATATGCACAACAAATTGATGAATAGCTGGATTTGAAATCAGAGCCCAGTAAAAACTGTTTGTTCCAATATTATTATATTTATTTTAAAAGGGGATTGGTAACAAAAAATGCTTGCAGTTTCTAAACAATTTGCAATTTTGGTATTTTAGCAAGAAACATGAAATCGATGTCCGAACACACTGCAGCTTGTGTGCAGCTTTTCACGCTAAAGTTTATGACACAAAGCTGATATACAGCATTTTATATATATATATTTACTACACATGCAGGAAGCACAATTAATTCTGATGTATGAATGACAGCAGTTGAATTTAATGTAACTTCTGCCATCTAATGGAGGAGCATTTAATTGTTCTCTATCATTAAACATCGCTGGAATACATGAATAAAGATGGCACAGGTGCGCTGCAAGATGCAGTCGCCCTGCTAAATGAATTTGTAGTTGCATGTTGTCTGCAATCAATTTTTTCTTAAATTTGACTCTACTAATTATCACCAAATTGAACATCAAACATCTCAGTCAGACATCATCAGCAGAAAGTGGAGAACTGTAAATTTCCAGTCTCCTTTACAGTCACGAAAAGATTCGAATGGGCTTGTGTCTCCCCCTGTTGGTACAAAAACATGCTGTTGTAATAGAAGCAACCTGTTTTGACCAACACTAACCACTGGGGAGGACTGAAGCTCCATGTAGAGATGAGATCAGGGTGTGACACTGACAACAGTGCTTTCATTTTGTTGTCAAAAACCCTTAATCTTCTATTGATTGGTACGTTTTGTCTGAAAATATGTGCTAATTATTCTGCTTTCTTTTACCACATACATACCAACAAGCACGCGCACACACACGCCCTCTTACCCAGACACACACATTAATCTGATGCAATCTCTAATACAGAGCACAGCTTTAATTATAAGAGGATCGTCGATCATCTATAGCTTCTGTGAGGACACTATAAAGTCCCAAAGTAGAATTAACCTCCGCTCTAATCCTAATCTTGTTTTCTACAGCACACTTTCATTCTTCGCCTCCTGTTTGCAAAGCGTCTTCGTCCAACCTTGGTCCATCGTCACCTTCATTTGGCCGCTCATTTGTCTTCCAAAGAGTCATAATGTGGCTCTCACATGGTTTGCATACTGAGTGATCCAGCAAGAAGAAGGCCAAAGATGGCCTCTATGCTTGAGCACTCACATTCATTGTAAAGGTGTATGTAGAAATATCTCTTCAGTCATTCTGACACTCTGCTTTTTACAACCATATCTGTGTTTATCTGTTTTTTTTTATTTTTTTTATATATATAATTAAACAATTTCCACTCAATTCATCTGCATAAAGTCCATGTGACTATATGATGAAATTATTTTTTAAGTCCCATAGCTTCCAATTTTCTTTATCATTATTGCAAGATCAATAAAAAGGAAATTGAGGATGGTTTGGGGATTGGGAGGAAGCAGTTAGGGGGGGGGGGGGGGGTTGGGTGAGTAGGCACTGGCATTGACCCAGATAATTTAATGAATCAGTTGCTTCATACAGACTCTGTTTCATTTTTGACCCCGCCTTGCATGTCTCTGTATTCAAATCTAAAGTAAAGAAGTCATCATCCTCTAATTAATTAAGATAAGACCATGACAATTTATTTTCTGTGTGATATGACTGATTGAGAACACACACGCGCATTAACACATTACCACCTGCTTTACCCCCACACCCACATGTCATATCCCAAGAGATCGCATGGGGTCAGGACCTCAGGTCATCTCCTGCAGCCGTTACAACAGACATGACCACACATGTTACATTCATCATAATCCTACACGTCCCCAGTCACAGAAAAACACTTCAACCCCATACAACCGGGCATCTGGCAGCCTTCACGCCCTTTTGACAGCTGGCCACTTCAACGCATGCGCATAACATCAGCAGCTGAGCCCAGAGAAAAAAATAATCAAGCCATTCGGAGGTTTATAAAGCGGCGGGAAATGGTACTTGAGTCCTCTTTCAAAATAAAACTTTATTTTCACAGAACTATTATGAAGAACCAGTTTGTTATAACTTTGATATATTTTATATAAAATGTAACACTTAATTAAATTGTATCATCTTGTAACTGCAGAAAGAAATAACAGTACGACAATTCGAAAACTTAATTTTACGTTGAACCTTGCATTGCCGGATGTCGTCACTGAATCTGTGTCGCTTTACTAACGCCGGGTACTAGCAGCGACCAGACTAACCTCCAGAGCTAACTCGAGTTTATGTCTTATGAAAATGTCCGGTATTCCGGCTTTTTACGCTTTTAGGTGACCGAGGTGTTAGTAGGTGTAGGCGGGATGGCGCTGGTCACCGTCCAGCGGTCACCGACACCGAGCACTACCTCCAGCCCCTGTGTGTCGGTGAGTATCGGTCAACTGTTTTGACATCTGGTGGAAGGCTCCTCCGTCTCTATCACTCGTTCTGCTCGCTTTTTTTCTTTCTTGCTGATTGTGTACATGTAGCGCTAACTTGGCAGCCAATTAGACGGTTGGCAGAGTTATTCAACGCATCAGTTGCTCAGTTTAAGTTTTAGAACGACCAACCTTTTGGGAATAATAATAATAATAATAATAATAATAATAATAATAATAAAACTACAAGCAATATCATTAGCAGTTTGCTAACTTACTTCCTCTTGAGTCAGGTCAGAAAGACGCGTGACTAATTGAATGTTTGAGAGTTTTTAAATGAGCCGGTTGTCGTTGGAGAATTACTGTCATGTCAGCATCCCTTCTGCTACACTGACCTCCATTTATGCGACTAGTGAGAGTGAATGAGGAGAAAGGAGGCTCCCTGAAAGCAGGTTAGTGTGCCAGGCATGTCAGACCCTTCTAGTGTCCTCTTATCTCCTTGTACGCCTCCGATATGGGGCCTTAAAACTGCTGACACACATTTTGGGACAGGCAGTGTTGGCCTGGCTTCCGTAGATAAAACTGTCGTTTAAGCCAACTGGCCAGTGTTGACTCAGGCCGGAAACGCAGCGGATATGTGTGTCAAGAGCCTTGTCTCTGGTTGGACTGCAAGTAGAGTTTAGCTCTTTGACTGCCAGCCATTTTCGGAAATGGTAACCCCTATACTGCCAGCTGATTTACAGAATTTTACCGATCTTTCAAGCTCCACAGAAAATGTTGTGTTAGGACTATGGAAACGCGGATGCTACCAAATGAAAGATTGAAGTCTCATCTTTCATCTAAAAAAAAAAGTTTGTTTCTACCTTATTCTGATCTTCACTAATCAACAATAGAAAACACCTTCGTTTCACCCAAATCCTCTATTTTCTTCCAAAATACGGAGAAATCAAGCTTTTTGTGAAACGATGTTATTTCATGCAGTCTAGTGAATTTGGCACTTTTTTTTTTTTTGCATGAGTGATTCTACAAACACCTAAACTTCTATAAAACACTACCCCAACAATAAAAAATGTTTTTTGATTGCAAAATAACAGTTTATTTACATGCAACAGTAGCAATCCGAACAAACAATTTGGAAAACTCTTTGCAAACTATTTACACGTGCGCAACAGTTTTTGTCAGTCTGCTTCTGCATGGACTGATTTGCGTAGAGGTTGGTATGATGAACGATGTGCTGGAGAAGTTCATCCGTGATGAAGAGCTCCAGGATGTCAGCTGGCAGGTGGGAATTCAGCTCTGCTGCAGCATCCCTTGGTCCTGGTTTTGCAGCAAAGGGGAAGATGGTTGGCTGCCAGCCAACTTCATCAACTTCAAGCCAGCCAGAATCTTTGGGATCTGCAAATATACATTTCAATATCATATATTATGTTAGAGCACTGTGATGCAATGTGTGTGTGTGTGTGTGTGTGTGTGTGTGTGTGTGTGGGGGGGGGGGGGGGGGTGCGTGTGTGTGTGTGTGTGTGTGTGTGTGTGTGTGTGTGTGCATGTTTACCTTTTTTTCTTCGATGTATTGGTTGATGCACATTCTGTAAATTATAGAAGACGTTTACCATCAAATATTTTATTAGAGCTGTGGAGAATCTTTTTTTTTTTCTTTTTACCTTTGTTCTTTCTGCTCACTGTGAGAAGGGTCACTTTGAGTAGGAGCTGAAAGAAACATATACAATTACAATACTATCGAAAGACTTAACTTTTATTGTTGCGGTGTATTGAAAACGTTGTTTTTTTTTTTTACCTTTCTTTGTCGTAGAACCAGCGGTCGGACGTTGCTGTGAGCACGATCTATAAAATATACATTCACGTTTGTATAGGTAATAGATGTTCTAGTGTATATCAGCACATTTACACACGCTGCTAGCAGATCGCCGAAAAGTTAGTAAAGTAATCTTACTAGCAATCTTTTAGCATGTTAGCGCTTACCTTCACGTTCTTTGGAAGACTGTCCAAGACTGTCTTGCATCGGACCCAAAGTAGTCGTCATCGTCCGATGAAACATCATCTGTGCAGACGTGCTCAGTTGTGCACCACTTTTCTCCGGTGTTAGCATCGCTAGCCGGTGCGGCCTTAGGACGTTATTAGCATCGCTAGCCGGTGGGGCCTTAGGACGTGGTCGAAACGGCCGCGTCACCGCTTCAACTATGACTTAACTCCGTCATCACTGTGCTCTTGAGCACTGGTCGATGCTTTTGAGCTTTGAAAATAAGGATCAAGCGTGAGCTGATTGCCATCTGTAGCCTTTTTGACTCCCTTAGCCAAGTTAGCCATTCTCTCCCCCTCAACACTCTAGCTCCGCCTCTCTTCTTCTACTGTTGTCTTCTACCCGATCTTGTCCAAAAGACTCATCACAGCCATCTAGTGGCCAGGAATACTCATTATAGTAACCCGATCGGCTTGATACTTGGAGCACAGCTGCCCAAGGCTTTCCTCCACCCGTTTCCATAAAAAAAACATAGTAGACGTCAATTAACGTCTATGGCGGCCAATTCTAGGTTTATACTGAACGTCTTTAAACGTTTATGGCGGTCAAAGAGTTCGTATCATCCATCCATACAGTTTTTGTATCTGTGTGTATTAAAGGTCTGAGCTGGGCTGGTATGATATGGGCTGGAGCCAGGGGTGGATTCTAGAAGATTTACTGGGTTGGCAGAAAGTTCGTTTGGACGATGCCGGTGGATGTTTTTTGCACGTCACGTGTAGCGCTGACAAAATTAATCGATTACCAAATAATCGATGACTATTGTAATAATTGAGTAATTATTTGGAGCCATCTTTTTATTTAAAATTGGCCAAATCCTCTGATTTCAACGTATCAACAGTAATTGTTGACTGATTTCTGTAGTCCTTGATGAAAGAAGACTGATTATCTTCTGTGTTTAATCAAAATAAGACATTTGCAAACATCTGTTTTTACTTCGGAAAACAATGCCCGAACCGGTAACTAGAGGTAAGATCTTTAAAATTCAGGTCGGCCCTAAAATGTCAATCATTACGTTCGGGTCGGGCCGGGCTTCTCTCTCGCTGACTTTTTTTTTTTTTTTTTAATAAATATATGTTTATAAAAATGTATACTAAAACGATGTGTGGATACTAAACTAAGGAATACTTGTTGTAAATAAATAATTTGGATAAAACAGAGAAGGCGGCGCTGTAAAGTAATTGCTATATAACTACTACTAAATAGGAGGCGCAGAGCAAGAGCACGCTTTGCGCACGGCTTTGCAGACGTTTCGTGAACGTAATCTTCCCTCCGCGAGTCCACATCTATTTTGACCAGGTATCCCTGATATGGAGCAACAAGAAATCAAGGATAAACTTAAGACAGGGAAACTGAAAAGGCAAACACGCAACGCCGGTAAGAGTGAAGTGTGTTCTGTGTTCCAGCGTTATTTCGTTGTGCAAATGTATTTATCATGATCATAAAAATATGTTGACTATTTTAACCTTAAAAAATCTTGCGTTTTTTTCTGCCAAAAATACTATGGGATAAATTGAAATTTCGGGTTTGCTTCGGGCTTGGGCCTGCAAATCAAGTTACAGTGTTCCCTCGTTTTCCACTGGGGTTAGGTTCCAAAAAATACCCGCAATAAATGAAATCCGCGAAGTAGTTAGCGTTATGTTTTACAACTCTTATAAATGTTTTAAGGCTCTAAAATCCCCGACCGCACAATTTATACACTTTTCTCATTGAGGCATTTACATGTTCTCACATTTCTCTCTTGTTCAAACATTGACAATGTTCAAACCTTCATAAATTTTATAAAATGGGTATATTACTGTAAAAAAATATGCAAAATTGCACTTAAAAAAAAAATCAGCGAGACCGCGAAAAGTGAACCGCGTTATAGCGAGGGAAGACTGTAATTGGTCGGGCTCGGGCTGGGTGGGGCTTTAATGCCTGCGGGCCTGGGTCGGGTCGGGCTGGATTTTTTAGGTTCGATCTTACCTCTGCCGGTAACATAGTACATTACATTAAAAATCACTATACTAATACCAAGTACGGAATAAATAACAATCACTGGTTGATAAACAGTAATCAGGGGGAAAGATGCTTTTGTAGTACACTTTAATGCAAAAATAAAATTAATCTGATTACTTGATTAATCGATTCTAAAAATATTTGATTGTGACAGCACTAGTCATGTAAATGACGTCTTAAAATTGACGACTAACCCAGTCCCTGTAGGCTATACAAAAACAGTTATCAAAAATTAGAATTTAAAGTTTTTATTAGAAAGATTTTAACATTATATATTTACAGGATTTCTTCCAGAAAAGTTGCTTGATGGTTGAGAAGACAACAGGCGACCCACATAAATAAACATTACAAATTTACAGGAATTTTTGAAATTATGATTATAAATCAAATTATAAACATTACTTAATCTTACAAAAAGGCACAATCTTGGAATATGGTTTTAACAAACACAAAAAAATACCATTAAAATAATATCAATTGGTTTCACAGAAGTAAAGACAGAACGTTTAGAATTAGATTACCATAATCAGATCACCGGTAATGTCAAAATTAACAGTCAGCACTCCAAATAAAAAAAATAACATTGCTGATAGATTGGATTGAAATTATTGCACTACTGACAATATTTCAGGTTTCTATTTTGTGCAATGTACAGGGTGACACAAAAAACAAACAAACTGGGAACTTTTTAACAATCCAATAAAACCAAGAGCGGTGGAAGAAGAATATTTAATCAAAACATTTAAACATGCCATTTAAGAAACAATGATGGATTTTTTTTTTTTTTTTTATTACGTCCTGTAGACGGTGTCCTCCCATACGAATGCATTCTTGAAATCTGCTGTTGAGATTACTCATTGACCGATGCAACATCTAAGATGGAATTCCATCATTGTCTGTTAAATGGCATGTTTGAAGGTTTAAATTATTTACTATAAATAAAATATTTGTCTTCCATCACTCTTGGTTTTATTGGATTGTTAAAAAGTTCCCGCTATACAGCACTGGGGTAATCCCTGATTTGCTGTCTGTCACACAGTCTAGATTTTTCAACTTTTGTCACATCCAAGTATATTCACAAATATCTTTAAGACAATTTAAGATAGCACTTATATTGGTGGCCAGCAAACCGTTGAACAAAAATATGTAGTTCTATAGTGCTTTTGCACACTTACTCTTATTACCGAGCATGCTAAATGTGATAACCGGTGCCATTCACTAAACATTAACTCCAGTCAGTGTTGTTTTTTTATGCAAGTTTTAATGTTGAGAAGCTGTGCTTACTCCCACCACTTTTTATGGTCAAAACATGCTTTTTTGTAATCTGAAAGAATAAATTAATCAAATATCAGACAACTTCTATCAGCAACTGCAGTATATTTTAAATACCGTAAGTATAAGACCAAACTATGAGTGACTGAGACTACGTTCTGTTAATTTTGCTATGCATAAGTGTGTTTGGCTTCCATAAAGAGTATGCATGGTGTGTTCCTTATATACAGTTCTGTAGAATGTACCTTGCAATGCGTGTATTATATTTGTGTTCATAATCAAACAAGTTAACTGTAATAATGATCACTGTTGTATCGCTTTGAAACTTGTTTGATTGTAAATTTCCTAATCTCCAGACCAGGCATAGTTTCTTTTTTGTTTTGTTTTTGTTTTGTTTGAACAGACTGGCACTCATCGTCGTCTTACGAACTACTGTACTAGCAACTTTCTAACCATACTATTACTTACAAACATGTTAAGCAGGTTTGTGAACTAGTTTGTGGATGTTTATTGTGTGCATTTCTTCAGTAAATGGAAAAGAGTTGTAGTATGTATTTGGTCTGACAACCCTTCCAGAGAGAGTTTTTGAAGCTACAGAATCAGAATCCTGATTCCCACAGAATATTTGTCCTTTTCTGTGGCAGCCACAGCACCAAACCAGACTGTAATGGAGGAACACAGGAAGGAAGGATTGATTCAATGACTGATGTACAGAAACCGTCTCAACAGCTCCTGTGGCATGCTGTGTTTCCTCAGCAGCCACACAGGAAGTACATCCTTCTGCTGGGCCTTTTTCAGGAAGGAGTTGATGTCAGTCTCCCACTTTAGGTCCTAGGAGACCGTAATTCTCAAGAACTTGAAGGTCTCGATGGTTGACACAGGGCCGTTAGACAGTGTGGGGGACAGATGTAACGCAGGATGATTCCTGAAGTCCACAGTCATCTCTACAGTCTTGAGTGTGTTCAGCTCCAAGTTTTATTGGCTGCACCAGCTGCCCCACAGTGGAGAGAACATAGTGTTGATGATGATGTCCCACCTACCTGGATGGCTTGGGGGGGAGAGAGAAAAAAAACACTTCACATTGTAAAATAATTTCTGTTTGCAGGACACATCTGGATCAGGCCCAGTGAGACACACCCATATGTACTATATACAGTATGTGGAGTGACAGCAGCAGTATAAAAAAATAAAATAAAATAAAAAAGCGCAATGTCCGACCGCCTGAAAAGCATAGCGCAATTCCTCATACTTTCCTCCCTAAGTTTCTAGCGTTTTGTCATTGAACATATCTTCGAAATTATTGCCGCAGCACAGCAAGTCATCCCAGCTCACGTTACTCGCATTCAGCGCAGCAGGGAGCGGCCACCCTCGTGTGCAGTAATCTGCCTCGCAGCCCACCAAATCTCCTCTTCTCATTGGCTATAATGCCATTCCCTGCACATGCATGCAACTGTCGTAACCAATGATGTGAAATACATCCCATTCATTTCATCTTATGGTATTGAAACATCATTACCAGGATATTATAATCACGTGCACAATAAAGTGATGTAGAATACAAGATCTACTATATCACACAGTCTGCCTTTACAAAGATGATAATGTAAAGTGGTAGAATATATTCAATATTATGGGTGTTAATTGCAGTGTGGTAACCCAAATATAGAAGCAGATGTGGCTGTCCGTCCGTCCCTTTGTCTGTTTGTCTTAAAGTGAGGCTATGGGATGGCTAATACTGAGAACATCCCTCAGCCTGGCAGCTGTCCACTCAATCTGTGGGATTGGACTGGGAGTAGTGGATCAATCTAACTGCGCCTCTTCTCACAATCTTCTGGCACCTGCGTCAACCTCCATCACAAACATTTGTCAGCATCCAATTGCATCTTAAATCAAGTTCTTATGCCGTTTCCATTTGCCTTCTCGTGTCTACATATTGTATCTTTGGCCCAAGAATTCACCAGGGCTGACAGATTGATGCCGAAGCGAAAGTTCCTGAGTTTTGGGAGGGATTAGCGCGGGGATTAAAATGTTTGTGTTTGTGGTAGACTGGTTCCTGTGATGGGGGAGGATGATTGCATTTTGGGAACGGGGGTGAGGGTGGGAGGGTGAAGAGCATAGAGTCTATTTAAGCTTTATCCCTTCTGTCTATTCTGAGGACTAGTGCCAGATATCACAAATGAAAAGTTACTTTTTTCACTTTTAATAAAGGGTTAATGGACTGCCTCAGCATTGTGATATGAGCAGCCAGTGTTCTGTCAGATCTCAGCTGAAGTCAACGGATGCTGGTATCAAATATGCTTTTTGTCTTTTCTCTAGGAGTCGGGCAGTGGCGAGGATGACTGTCGCTCCCAGCCCAGAAGGTGAGACCACATCCTGTTTAGTCAGTCACACACGCTCACTCACGTCATCCGCCTGGTATCTGTTCTTTTCTGAATACTGCAGCTTGTCACTTGCGCCACTAGGGGAGGTTGCATATCAATATTCTGACAGTTGCTACTGCACTTTCCAGCATATTAATGTTCTCCACATTTCATAACTTAACTTTGAACATACAGTAAAATAAAAGTAACACTCACTTGAATTAATGGCAGTTACATATTAACACCCGAGGCTACAATAAATTACCAAATTAAAATATATAAATAAATTGGCTTGGTAACTTTTTTTCTTTCTTTTTTTTGTTTTCATTCGTTTTTATTTTTGTTTCGGGCAATAACAAAGCACAACAATCGGTGTCAGGTTCCACAAAGAGAAAAACAAAAAGAGAGAGAGAGGAAAAACAAAACAAAAGATAAAGTCCAATTCTGCATGGAAGGGAGTGGGAAGAAGAAAACTAATTTAATCCCAAACCCATCTCCCATTGAAAATGTCAACCTACGCTGCTAATAACTTTAAAACTCAATAATAAACAAGTACCCAGAGAAAGGAAAAAAAGAGACAATAAAAGTGTTGTGATTTTTTTATAACACAAATACTCAAATGTAGGAAGTAAACAATAGCACTAGTAGAACAGCATATACCAGCAATGGTAATAAACAATATAGCAACAATAGTATTAAACGATATGCCGACAATGTTAAAGAAGGAACAAGCACATATTTACACAGACAGAAAGCACTGATGTCATCTTAACACAAAGTATTTTCAATGTATTGTGACCAGACCATTCATTTAAACAACAGTTTAAATCTATGAATACTTTTGCATTGTTTATCTTGTAGACAAAGATTATTCCATAGTTTAACACCACATAGATTGAATGAACTAATTATGCATGTGCTCCAGAAAACCAGAATGATGCGCAAAGCACGGTTCTGTAAAGTGACGACTGGATTCATTGTATACAGATATGTGTTTCCCCAAACTTCGATACAATATTTTAGGTATGGAAGAACCAAGGTGCAGTATAAAATACGAGTACATACTCAACAAGATATTGCTTTGCTTTATTTAAAATTGCTAGGGTTTTAGAGATTTTTGATGTTGCGGTACATGTCTGACATCGGATTTCCAAGACAATTTACTATCAATTATTACTCCCAAGAATTTATTTTCAATCTCACTTTCAATTGGCGCACCATCAATATTAATTTGTAGTCCAGAATCCATTTTTCAATTACCAAACAGCATCACTTTGATTTTGTTTATATTTAAGAATAATTTATGTCCATCCATTTTTTCAATATGCATAGTTCGTGGTTCATAGTAGTTATGAGCTCATTATAATTATCACTACTGTAAAAATATTGGTATCAGCAAAAACAATACATTTTAGTACTTGGGATACGCTAAAGATATAATTAATATACAAATTAAAAAAAGTTTTGGCCTCAGCACAGACCCTTGGGGCACCCTACAAGAAATGTAATTTTTTTTAGATGAATACTGCCCCACTTTTCTTAGTGGTTTTCTCATGGTGATTCCATTAGCTGTCAACATTTTTGTAAAAAAATAAAATAAAATAAAATACGGTAAGTTGGACAGTTGTTAAGTTGGAGCATTTAAGCATCAGTGGATTTTCACTACTTTGAATGCGTGAAGACTTTGTTCACTTGGCTATTTTAGAATATTTTTGTTCTCTTACTGTGTTTTCTTATGACACCCGTTGTTGAAACTGCTCCATGTTTTGAGAGAAAAAAAAAAGCACCCACACCCAGTTAATTCTTCAAGACAGACTGAACACTGTTCTCATGAGGTGCATTGAGGTCTTACACAGTATGCTGACATTTTCTGTAGTGTCATGCACGACACACAACTTAATCCTTTGGATATTATATAATAAATAAATGCGGTCAAATGAAAAGCCAAAGGGAAACACAAACTATAACTTTGTGTATGTTTTTTTTTTTTGTCTTAGAACACAGTGTTGCTTTTACATGTACAGCATTGGTTTTCTTGAGCAAATCTTGGTTAGCATTGTCGTCAGGATTTGGTCAGACTCCTGATTTCGTACTGTTTGTTGTGCAAGATGGTTGTGTGGCTTTTTGAGGTGTATTAAGTAATCTTGGTGTATTGTGGTTTAGTCACAGTGCTGAGACACTGGCCTCAACGGAACATGAACTGGGGATGGGTAAGAAAAAGAGGTTATGTGAGTTTTACGTGTTTTGTGATACTGTTGAATAATCAGCACAAGTTGCATTGTGTCTTTCTGTGGAGACTGCAGCACCTAGAAACTTAATTTGGATACAGCTTTTACTCTGTGAATTTCCGTTATTGACCACATTAGTAGTTCAGTGTAGTTTTGGGAAAAGGAAGGGAATAGAGAGATACTGTGGAACGTTCTTGTCAAAAATGTAAAGCATTTGTTTGAATAAGATAAAAATAGAATTTGATTGTAGTTTATTAAAAAAGAATCCTGTTGCTTTTGACTTAGATTCCCCCCTCTACAATGTTCAACCAGTCTACAAACTTTAAAAAATATCTCCAAGAACAGGTGTACATTTTTTTTTTTAAGATCACAGCTAATCTATTATCACTTATTATACTATATTACGTGCTTTGTTGCTTGGCTACAATAGAATCACTGTATCTTTTATACTGAATAATTCCGGGAATGTTCAACCTTTCAAGCGGCTGTTGGTCTCTTACACTGTTAAAACAATGTAAGGCGTTTGTCATAGATCCCAAACATAACAAATAAAGCATTCTTAAAGTCAAACAGCTCTCTGTACCATCTGCGTCATTTCCATTTTCTTCGTCACCCTCTGGCGTGGGCTCTGCTTGAGATTCCCTCATGAGAATCCAGTGTACTGGTTAATGCACACAATACTTTGAATTAATTTTCCATTGCAAACTGAGTCACGTACTAAATTATAGCCACAGTTGTTGGAATTACATTTGGGGGGAGTGCTCGCTTTGCTGGACCGCGGTTGACGGCTTCTTTCTTTGGTGGTGGTCCTTATGCATGCCAGATCCGTCGCACCAGCATCTACTGAAACTCAACAGAAGTACCCTCTCCCTCCCACAGCCCCTTGAATCAGTTGGTGCTGGTGTCTGTGGTTCTCACTTTGCTTTATCTATCCTTCCCTCCTTCCTCTCTTTAGTTTTTCCTCTGGTCACTTGAGATCTTAATTTATTAGAAGTATGAGGTTTCTGGGGTTGGCATAAGACTCTGGTTTTGTAACCACGCAGGAGGGGTCTTGTTGGTGCTGGACTTCACTTTGATGGATTGGATGTACTGGCTTCTATTGATCTCACTCTGCCTTATCGATCCTTCCCTCCTTCCTCTCTTTAGTTTTTCCTCTGGGCTCTTGAGATCTCGCTAAATTTGCTGGAATTTAGAGGCTTCCGGGGTTGGCGTAAGACTTTGATTTTGTAATCATGGGGAAGGCAGGATGTGTTTGGTCGGTGCTGGATGTCACTTTGATTTACCTTTCTTTTCTCTTTATTTCTTTTTTTTTCTGACCTTTTCTCTGGTCTCCTGACCATTTAAATCTCACGACTCTGGCAAGATTCTGAAGTACCTGGTTAAGGCGAAGGGTAATGGGATATTTATAAGGTTTTAGGTGAATGAATGAGTATAAATTTATACGTATTTGCGCGCACGCACGCAAACGCACGCAAACGCACGCACACACGCAAACGCACGCACGCACGCAAACGCACGCACGCAAACGCACGCACGCAAACGCACGCACGCAAACGCACGCACACATACACACACCAAAAAAAAAAAAAAAAAAAAAAAAAAGAGCAATGATGACAAGACGTTGAATCGGAATGAATACCGAATGAACAATTCTGAGCTCTTTAGAAAAAAAAAAAAAAAAAAAAAAAAAAAAGGAATTACATTTGCGATTTGCGCGTACCTGGGGGAAAAAGCATATTGGGCATTGGGTAGTGGGTCAGGGGGATCATAATTGAACTCATTCACACATTTGGTTAAATATAGGAGCACTTAGGCCTGAACAATGAAATAAAGACATTGTATTAGTGAACATAAGCACTGAGTCGGAAATTGCAGCGACATTGATGAATTGCATAGAAAATAATGGAAAGTTTGAAACAGAAAAAGGTTTTATTGCAGTTTGCCGTGTGCAGTTTTCAATTTGATCCCGATGTCAGATATGCGAGTGTGTTATAGCACACGTGTTTTTAAAACATGGGTGACATCACGCCTATGAACCTTGAACACCCCAATCGTGCCGAAAAGGACGTATGTTCTCCATTATTTGTTAGGTAATACACGAGCGATGCAGCAGCTGGTGAAGTCATCCCCACTGACAAGCACGGCACGTATTCCCTCCTGCATCATCAACGTCCTCTTTCACCATTTGGCTCATAGCGCACCATTTGTTCAGCGTTGCCAAATGCGCTAACATGCTGATTGGAGCCAGGGACCTTCTTGAGTGACCCCTAATGTGTATTACATAACAGCCGTGGTCCAATTAACTTTGCTGCCCACCCTGCATATGCTTCCAAGGAGCAGTGTGTTGTGGAGGAGACAGAAACTGAGGTGTACAACAATACTGTGTCTTTTCTTCTTCGCCAAGACTAACTTGCACCATTACACGAGATATTTCTGTTTTCTTCTTTTTTTCGTACCCATTTAAACAATCGGACCACCCTGCAAAACAAATGACCGTTGTTCTGCTATTGCAATCGAACAAAAGGGCTGCTCCTTCCCAGTGGTTATTTTATGACAGGACACATCAGTCAAAAGTCAAGATAAAAACATATGTCTCACAAACCCAATCCATGGCATTTTATTCTCTGCAGATGCAAAGATGATGGATGAAGTGAGCCAAATGGTAAAACAATGAGGTTATGGATCCTTTTTCCTTTTTCAAAGGTCACTAATCAAATTGCCAAAAAGGTTTCAGCTTTTAAACAGCCAGTATATAAGAATCTGGGTTTAGTTACTATGGAGAGGAAATCCCCAATGTCTTCATGACACTCGGAAACATTCGGCTACATTCATACTGCAGGGCTTCATGATAAATTGTGATTTAAAAAAAAATATTATTATTATTATTATTATTATTATTATTATTATTATTATTTGTTTACATTACATATTAATTTGGACCCTATTCTGTCTGGGGTGAACCAAATGCATCCCCAAAATGACACGCAAGCACAGAAAAAGAAATATTTTGGAGAGATGAGGTGAGGCTTTTTGATCTCATGGAGACGTCTAGTAAAGATGATGTCACAGCATTTCCGTGTGTAATAAATGCTTCATGTTTCAAGTGAGATTATATTAAAAGTAACATATAAAGTCAATGCTGTTACTCAAAACAACTTTGCAGATTTACGGACGATTGTCAGTAATCTCACAAGCACTCTGCCCCCGCCTACACTGAGCATATTTTGGGCTATAGATGACATGTAGGTCTGATAAATGCAACCTGTCCGTTCAGACTGAGGTCACATTGCAAAAAAATCCGATATTTAGCCGATCTAGGACTCAATAGGAAACTAACTCAGGTCGGATTTGAAAAAAATCGGAATCAAGACGTTAAGACTGTCATTAAATATTCCGTTAGCCTATGAGTCACAAAAAAACAAAAAAAGTTTTCAACTGTGCCTCGCATTGCCAAAATGGAAATTCCACACAAGTGATAAATGGTTCGAGTAATAAGAAAATCATCAACTAGAAGTACAATACAATTAGGGCTACAACAATTATATTGATTAAATCAATTGATAAATCAGATTAAAAAGTAAACAAGTTTTAATTGCAATCCCTATATTAAAAAAGAGGACATTACAGTGGACCCCAGCATACTCGCTACTCACGGCTTCACCCATTGGGTGATTTTTTTTTAATTTTATTTATTTTTTTAAACGAGATACAAATAGTGAGTTCCACTGTATTTCAGTTTGACAGTGCAGAACATGCTCTGCAAAAAAACAAATACTGTTTTGGTCTATAAAATGTCAGACAATTCCCAAAAATGATCATTATTTTTAAAAATAAAAGCAGATGTTTGTTTGATTCAGCATAAACAAGTCTGCTTTCATGGAGGGCTGCAGAGAATGTTTACCGTTGAAAGGCTCAAATTCAGAGTATTTGGACAATTTTAAAATAAGGCTGAAAAGAAAAATCTATTAATTTAACAATTGATTTGATGATGATTAATTGATTGATTGTTGCACCTCTAAATCCATTAGGACCTCACGTTCATGAACTTGTTTTTTCTCATCAACGAATCTGCCAAACCAAACTGCAAAGCCAGGTCAAAAACACGATTGTCATGTTTAGTTATTAAAGTAGTGTATTCCTTTCCATTTTTTCTAAAGTAATATGATTTAGGCTTTCAAATAGCAGTATTTCTTGCTTGTTTCACTTTGTCGGGAGCCATACTGAGGGCAAATAACATGGTCACAGAAATAACCAAACTTGAATTCTCACGTGCACTACTGTACTTGAAAATCTTTGAACGTGTTCAAAGAGTGTGGGTGGGAACTATTGTACCACTTTTGTTGCTAGATTATCTCTTAGTCGCAATTTCTTGGAAATGTTGTGGTATGTACATTTAACATCTCTTGCCGGGGTGTGTGCGTGATCATTTTGTTGATTGAAGTCTCAACATTTTCGGCTTAAGTAACCTGCTCTACTTGTAGCATCAATGTGACAGCTGACACACTCAAAGCTTGGATCCTGGAACTTGTAATGAGACTTATAACACGCGTGACGTGGACGGACCAAATGTCACAATGTATTTGTTTTATCTACAGTCTGTATTTCAGTGGGCCCTCTTTCCACTCTAATCCTGGACAGGAAATTAAAAAAGACAGAGGAAAGTGCTTCATCTTTTTAAGCCAAGCAAACAGTCTATATTTACAGAGGATATATAAAGACAACACTCCACAGTTGAAATACCGAAAGCTTGTGATCATAATAAATAAGATTGCTTAATTGTGATCACAAGCCCATCTAGAAATATAAAAGGGTACACATGACTATCAACTTGTATTACATACTATGCAACAACACTGAACAGTACAAAGAAAAGGACCTTCTATGTACGAAAACAAATAACCGGGATAGTGCTTTTCTTGCGCAGGTGTTTCCGCAACCTCAGTTTCTTTTGAAAAGTATGTTAATATAGTTAACCAAAACTGACCCACCCGGCAAGATAAATAAGAGCATAAAAGAGCAGACAAATAATGAAGTTCAATACAGTAGGATATGCTGAGTGCTTAAATAAGTACTTGAAACTCATGTACAGTAAGTACAGTGGGTACTGGCTCTTTAAATCTACTGTAATTATCCCTTGGGGATGAAGTCACTAATACATGTATTACACACAGTTTATATAATCGAAAGTTACGAATGTAACTACGGTTCTATGCAGCACCGCCACCTGGCGGTCGGGAGGGACGAAATAGAACTGCATATTAGCACAAAGTGATCCATGTACAAAAGGATGAAGCACAATGGGGACAATAATGTTATAGACAGTTTATTCTCTCAATTTTCCCCCACTTGTTTGTTAATTAAATCCTAGTTTTAGTTTGTCAAAAATCATCCTATTCATGCTCGTTTAGTAGGGTGGTTTTGTCAACAAGGAATTTGTTGACAAATGAAATTGAAAATTGACGTTGAAATTGACAAAGGGTGGAAAGTGTGCTACTTGTGCAACAGGGAAAAGGCGATTGGAAAATACAAAGAATAAAGAGCAGTATGGTGCCAGTACTTGGTGCAACACTGGACCGGCATCTTCATTTTGCCATCTTTCCAACTTTAACAAGTCTTCAATAACTGATGTGCCAGAGCAGTGTTCCTCAACCATCGGTCCGTGGGCCATTGATAAATCAGCAGCTCCCCATTAGTTTTTGATTGGGAATATAGGTCATTACCTCATGACTGCTCCCCAGGTCATGTCCATATAGCGTAGCTAGCCCTTGCAGAATGATCTGCCACGGACGGACCTGTACAACCTGACCTGATTATGGCATTCAAACTTCAGCTCATCTTTGACCTCCATGCGTCTGTTCCTTTTGCTCAGAGTCCAGTTATGTAACTTTTCCAGAGCTCAGCTCAACAACAAACATCCCTCTCATGTTACCAGCCTGCAATCCAGGTTCCCACCAAAGGCCAGTTAATTTGACCACACTAAACTGAACCTCATGACTAACGCATCAGAGCAGCTGTGTTTGGGTTGTGTGCTAACATGAGAACACTCTAGCTAAACGACTTTGTGACGCAGCAGTTGTAGATGGGAAGGTGAGTCGAGGTATGGTGTGTACCGTGAAGAAAGCAGAGCAGGTGCTGGTATGTTTGTGCCGTTTGTTTTGACTTGTCATGAGTTATGGTTGACATTTTATTGTTGTTGTTTTTTTTTCCCATTATGGCTATTGACAGCTTAGGATCGAAGAGACCATGATTGGACTTTGTCTATTTGTTGCATATATTGCACTGACTGGATAAATAATCAATTTTATGCTCCATGAACATGTGAGCAAAGTCTTTTTTTTTCCACAACAAAGTCAAGCAAGACTAATGCATAAAATGCTGGATTTTCATTAAAAAAAAAAAAAAAAGGCTATCAGTTTCAGAGAGATGACATAACAGCATTTACTTTGAGGAGGCCTCAATTGCACAATTGAGTTAAACAGTGTGTTGGCCAGAGAGTTTGGTTGGGAATGTGGAGACAGATGAAGCTTGCATGCAAGCTATTATTTGATCCACACAGTTCATGTCATTCATACACAAAACACATTATTCCCTTTATTACATAAACGGCTCCAAGAAATACTTCTTTTTAAAAGTATGCATGCAATAGGTCGACGAACATCTGCTTTTTAAATAGATAACAAAATACCAAACTATGTCCTTGTTGATAAGAGCCGACGCATTCATGTTAAATCCCTTACATCAGTTATCCGCTGTAGAAGTCTTCAAAGAAGTGTTTTAAGTTAACTTGGCATGAGCTGGTGTCAAATTTGACAAGGTGGGCGGGCAGTATTACATTGGTTTGAATTGTTGACAGGTTGTATATGGCTCTGGATGTTGTCATGGCAGCAGAATATAAAAGGTTTAAGAGGTCATAAAATAAGGTAAAACATCCTTCTTCTCACAACATGGAGTGGAATTGCTACAAGTAAAACTTTGTCCACCTCAAATTGATCTGAGAAGACAAGTGTGTGCACATCTCCACTTGGGTCACATTCCACTAAAGCAGCGGATGGCTCCTGCTGTCTCGTTCACATGTGGTTTGCTCCTTATGTAACGAGCACAAGATTTGGGTGTGGAGAGGGTACGTACAAGTCAACTTGAAGGCAAATCAAAAACTCATGCTGATTTATCTGCTTCGATTACATTAACTCACAAGACTTTTTTTTTTTTTTTTTTCTGAAACAAGAACAATGAACCTAAGAATAAAAGATTTGTTTTTTAATTTTGCAGCCTTTGGAGCATTTTAATTGGGAGGTACAGCTGCAAGTTATTGGAACATAATTCACATATGGCAATAAATAACTGTTATTCTGGACTTTATTGGGGACTTTATCTTGTATAGTGCTTCGAGGTTCTTGAAGCACTGTAACACTGGCTGCTCATTAGGGAGCAAGTATCTTGCTCAAGGACACTTTGACAGTATCACAGCTTCACAAGTGCTCAGAATGAAACTCACAAGTTCAACCTTTGGGTTGGGAGAAGACCACTTGACCAGCTAAGCCATACATTTGTATGTGAGTGAAAGTCATTTTGTTGACTTTCAAAACTCAAATTCAACAACATAATTTCCATAAATTATTATTACGATACCTTTCATCACGAGATGTTCGAAAATGACGTCATACTATGAGACGTGCCCTCATTCGAAGTCAGTTCGCTCACCGCTACACCTGCGGTCGATAATGTTTATTATAGTCTCACTCAACAGTAAACAAAAGTTCAGGTCATAGAATGCAGAAAACTCAAGCAAAACAAATTACATTAAGCAGTAGAGGTGGGAATCTTGGGGCACCTCACGATTCGATTGCGATTACGATTCAGAGGCGACGATTCGATTATAAAACGATTATTGATTTCCCCCCAGGCAGCAGAAAAAAAACAATGTATTTTGGCGCTTTTAATGTTTCGTACATTAGTTACAAAAATAGTACAAAAGTCCTCTCAGGCCTAAATAAACTACTATTTCAGTATCAAGTTAACAGTTCAAAACAGTAAATAAAATACTCAAGTCCTCATTCTGTAACAACAGCTTTTAAGTATATTCAGTCTTCAACAGAATAAAACATAGCATTGAGCAAAAATATATTATTTTTATCCACTCAAAAGTGCACTGAGGTATAAATGAAAGACAATGAGAACTACTACTTCAATACAAATGCCTTAAAAAAAAAAAAGTGCTTTCCTGCTTTTTAAGTTTTGTAAAGATGAACATGTAAACATTAAAGTTTCTCAGAGGTACAAAAAAAAAAACCCTCAAGTGCTTTTCTGCTTTTTAACTTGTGTAAACATGAAAGTGTAAACATTAATGGGATCGTTCGGCTTTTTTAACATGAATCTCAATTTGATCCTCACCTCCCGTGTGTGCGATCAGCGCTGACTTCGGCGTTGGACGAGAGGAAAATAGTCCAGCAAGCTGGCTGGGGTCTCGGAAATAAAGCGTTTTTCTTCTAAAAACTATTTGTTTTCAAAAGCGTGATACATTTCCACCACAATACTCTTTTCTGAATAAAGTCAGACGCCATTACCGCCAGCCACTACTTTTCTGTTCGTTCGTTCGTATCACTGCGCGGGGCCCTGTAGAACGCTAACCGACGCACTGCAGCCAGCTAGCTGATACTTCCGCCTGAAGTTGTTTGCCTTTTCGGAGCAGGTCTGATCTCACGAAGAGGTGGGTTGGTCAGCTCAGCCATGCTTGTTGTTGTTTTGAATCTCGAGGCGTGAGTTGTGGATGTGTACTCTCGGTTCGTCCCAAAAAGCGTCCCGAAGACCGCGCGCGCTACTGCGTTTCAGTTCCGCGTACTTTTCGCTCGTTTCGCTTCCCTTGGCATATTTATATAATCGGAATTTGGACATTTGTGAATCGTTCTCGATTGTTGCACGGCCGAATCGTGAATAATCTAAGAATCGGAAATTTTGCACACCTCTATTAAGCAGATGGAAGAGGAATGTTAAAGTACACAGAAAATGTCGGAATTTATAACCCTTGAGTCAGAATTTTAATCAACCCACTTCCTGAAGTCAGATCTCCAACTCAGTAAGGCAGATCAATCTTACAAGGCAGACATAAGAACCGAAAAAATAATCAGTTTTTTTTTTTTTTTCAAAAACAATCTAGTTTGCCCAGACGTGGCAGCTAATTGTTGAGAACAGTTGCAATAACCAAAGATTGACAATCTTCACGTAAAGACAAATAATAAACGGCATTTGCTCTTACCTGAATCAAGCGAAATGTAGACATTTTTTATGCTACACGCACTATAGAAAAATCCTAATAGCATTACTTATGTTACTTACAATATAAATTTCCTGTACATTTTACATAATCATTTTTATTTATGTAAATTTGTCATTCATAATTGATTCTTAACAAACAAATGTCGGTGGTGGCATGGTGTCGAAGTTTGAACCCCAATGAGTGTACAGTGCAGGCATGTTATCATGTGCACCCCCCCCCCCTTATTATTATTATTATTATTATTTTTTATAACTTTGAGTAACTGCCCCTCCATAGGTCACTGCACGCCCCTGTTCCCTAAATAGTTTGTCTTTTTGAGGTTAGTAAGGTCCCATCTGGCTATTAGGAGTTCCGAGACTCATGGCGTTAGACCTAGAGTATTATTTATAGCAAACCATGCGGTGGCTGGCCAGTCAAACACTAGAGCCAGTAAATACATGGATAAACAGGCCCAGGCAGAAGAAGAGCATGTAAACAGTGTGATCAGCTGCTTTGAATGGATGCAAGAAGTGGCTTTCGCATAGCTTGTCATTCCTCCCTCGTGCCCTCATCATTGGCTGCCCAGTTGAGCCCGCCTACCTTGTGCTGTCATTGGCTCCCTGTTTCGCCGGCCAGCCTTCTTCGTGTCATAATTGGCTCCCCATCTTGTCGTCCCGCCTGCTTCTAACTCATTGGCTGCCCTCGTAGCGCGAGCCCAGAGCACATGCCTAGCGATTCTCGCTCCTGTGACTGGAATGAGGTGAACCCTGTCAGTGGACTCAGTACTGTACTGTACAAACCGGTCGTTGTAGCACATCTGAATGGGAAAAACGTCATGTTTCAGAAACGGAACGATAGCGTTTTAGAAACCAAGACTTTGACACTACTGAGTTATAGTATTGTGTTCTAATCTCGGTCGTCCCTTTAGTCAGACGAGGGGAAAAACAAACTTCGCATCTACTTCAGCTGGCATTACTTTTCCCCCTCACGGAATACGACTGTATTGGTGAGACAAGTGGTTCGGACTGGAGCGTGTCTTTTATTTTTTATTTTTTGCCATGGCGGAGCACACGCGTGGGGCAGCGCAGTAAAAGTTTTCCGAAGAGCACCTGACATCCGCCCGCTCCCTCCTGCCTGGGCTCCACTTAACCTGCCGACATGACCCTCGGCGCGTTATCCGGCTCCGGCGACTCGTCGGCGGTCAGCTTCTGCTCGTGTTGCGGGGCCAAAATGGTGCCTTACTTCAACGACGACGCCTTGGTGTCAAATAATGAAATCAACCAACTGTAAGTGCTTAGAGCTTATAGTGCCTATAGCTGAGAATCGCCTTTCTTCCTTGTCCTACCAATTAATCACGCAATTTTGGTATACAGTAAATGTATTGTGTGTATATGTTCATATTTGGGGATTGTGACATTTTCTAAATGTTTTGCAATGTACTGCTAAATGTACTTCCTGTCGAGGGTCTTACTCATCATCATAATCGTCGTCGTCGTCATCATCATCACTGCTGTTTGACCTTATTCAGACATACAGTTTGGCTGTACAGAGCATGCCTTGTCTAGCCTTTTCACAAGTCCATACATGTCACATCACCTGAAATTATTGGGGAATTTGCCTACAGTGCATTGCACAATATATTTTATTTGTTGATAAATCGTACCAAATGTGTTTGTGTTTAAAACCCCAGTTCATAGATGTCGAAGTAGAAGTTTTTATTCCTCCCCTATGAAATAGGTCAGTTTTGAGTGTTAGTTAATTAATTAGAAAAAAAAAAAGTTGGGAGTCCACAGCTTTAGCATCTGTTGTAGCCTGCTCAGCATGAAGTTTAGACCAGATTTTAATAACAATAGGGAGCATGACATTCTGTAATTAATTTGTTAGACTATATGCAGTGGTTCACATAAATGGTGCATGCTGAAAGTATTCTTGTGCATGCAAGTCTCAAATTATTTTTTCTTCTTTGTGGAGCAGTTTTATCAGTGATTTCATTTAAGGCACAACTTTCAAATTTTGAGGTGTATTTTTTGCAGTTTAATATAGCCGTATTTTTTAAATATAAAATTCCCAGATCATTATTAGAGCAAATTACTCTCTTCCCTCTTCTATGTGGGAAATAAGATAGTTGCTAACATAAGACCACAATTGGTGTTGGCGCTGTTCTTTTTTTCTTTTTCTTTTTTTTTTTTTTTCTTAATAGTTGCTAGAATGTTTGAAATAGTCACAACATGAACATACACTGTCTTAAGTTCTTATTGGCAACACTGAAGGTGCTGCTCTTGTTCGCTTGCACTGCAACACACAAACAGGACATACTTGACATTTTATTTTGACTTCATATAGGCTGCAAGGGGGCGGTACGGTGATCGAGTGGTTAGCACGTCCGCCTCCCAGTACTGAGGACTCCAGTTCGAGTCCAGGCTCCGGCCTTCCTGGGTGGAGTTTGCATGTTCTCCCCGTGCCCGCGTGGGTCTTCTCCGGGTACTCCGGCCCCCTCCCACATTCCAAAGACATGCATGGCAGGTTAATTGGGCGCTCCGAATTGTCCCTAGGTGTGCTTGTGAGTGTGGATGGTTGTTCGTATCTGTGTGCCCTGCAATTGGCCGGCAACCAGTCCAGGGTGTCCCCTGCCTACTGCCCAGAGCCAGCTGAGATAGGCGCCAGCACCCCCCGCGACCCTTGTGAGGAATAAGCGGTCAAGAAAATGGATGGATGGACAGGCTGCAAGGGCTGGTCAGAGACTGTGGATGGACCAGATGTGGCCCGCTGGCCATACTTTGCCCAGATGTGCTGTAGTTTTTTAAGTTCATCTACGGTGGGTCGTGGGGAATAAACTGAGCTCCAAACAACAACCTTTGGTGATTATTTGAGAACCACAGCAAAATTGTGATGTGCATCGCGAACTATTTAAATTTTCTCTACTTCTACAGGACATTATAGTATTAGCGTACAAATTCTGATTAGACACAATCCATAATCAATAATGCTTTGAATTGGGAATTGTACCTAAACATATTTTGGTTACCTTATTTAAATTCCTAAGAAGGCAAAATAGGAAGTCATGAATGCATGCCCAAAGGGGATAATTTAAAAGCTCATTTGTCTACTCTAAACTAATGTGGACCAGATACAATCTTGTGAATGTGAAAAAAGGTTGAAAAAACTTGAATAATTGATTCTTGAGTGATTAAATCAACTTTATCAACTTTTCCAGAAAATCAATTCATGCGTCTTCACTGTCTGTGTTCTGTTGAGTGTTTCATAACATTCTTGTTCAGTCAGCAGTTGGCAGAGCTTTGCGTGAGAAATTGCCTTCTGTCATGGGTTTGGGGAAGTCAAGGGCAGCTCGAGTTTAGATTGCAGTGCTTTTTCACTGCTCTTACACATGAATGCACTCTGGCTTTATTGAGTACAAACTCAAGTGAGAGGCAGAGACTGCATGCAAAAAAAGGGAAAAAAAAGAAGAAGAAATAGTTCATATTCAAATTGCTTTCTATCAATAAATGCTTCTTACTGCTTTAGCCTTTGAGGTAAACAAGACCTTAGAAGACGTGCACGTTACGCCATATGCCCACGTCTTCGGTCTCTGCATATTTGTAATGCTAGGCCTGTGTTCACTACATTGTCCTCAAGGCTCTGTTTAATGTACAGTATCTTCAGTAATTTCAAGACTGAATTACATCAGTGGGGCTATGTAGTACGAAACACCAAAATTGGACACAGGTGAAACACTCTCTTCTGCTCGCCAAAGAAAACAGAGAGGAATTACACACTGAGGTGTGCTGTCAAACAGATGAATGTGCAAATCACCACATTGTATATCTTTGTAAGTAGATGGCGATGCCCTGTATCTAAAATCAAGTCTCTATTGTTGATGATAGGCAGTTTCTCACGGATGTACACCACTGACATGTTTGTAGGATCTTCTCAAGGTGTATTCCTTTTTTTTCCCCCCCATATGTCTTTTTGCGTCTTTCCTTGCCCAGTTTAGGGGTTTAGACCAGGTAATGTCACCAATCTTTATCAACTGTCAGCCAGTGAAGGCCTTGGAATCTTTGTGATTATCATCGTAATCTGTTTATCAAATTGAGTCAGTGTTTAAATAGACACTTATTTTATTTGAACATAAGATTCAACCAAATGTCTTCTTTAGGAATTAAGAATGTTTTTGTTCTATGCAGAAATAACATGCTATGTTCTCTTGTTCTCTGTAGCAGTAATTTAATAAATGATTTAATAAATGGAACATGCAGTGTGTGTGTGTATGTATATATATATATATATATATATATATATATATATATATATATATATATATATATATATATATATATATATATATATTACATACAGTATTGGGCCAAATTTGGACTTGTTCACTAAGGGGTGAACTCACTTTTTTTGCCAGTACTTTACACAGTAATCTTCTGTGTGTTGGGTTATTTTGAGGGGAAAGTAAATTTATAGTTATGCAGTCTTTACACTGACTACTTCGACATTGTCATTACTTGAGTGTTGAAGAAAATCCCTTCCCCAAAATGTTCCCACAAAGCATAGAATTGTTACCAAATGTAATAAAAGAATTAGAATTTCAGGAGGAACTTGGGCGTCCGGTCAAAACTTTGATTGTTTATTTCATGACAGGGGACATAATGGAAAAGCTTCCTATTTCCGAAAATGGGTCTGTGAGCAAGCCTTTCTTAATTTTACCTTTCTGTGATGTAGCAGTTGTGGCAAATTCACATAATACCACCTCGACAGTTTATCCGCCCAGCTAGGTTGGGCAAAGATCCACAATATGTTAGCTAACATCTTCAGCTTCTGAAAAGATGCACTTACTCGATTGGTCAGCCAAGTTGTGTGGTGTGGGGAGCAGGGATTGTATTTGGCGATGTGTCAGTTGCATGTGCCACATACACGGGTCAGATCACTGCTACCTCCATGAGTGAAAACAGAAAGTGCAAAGCATATCTCCTTTAATAAGTATATGCTATTGCAATACAATTCTCCATATAGCATACAAACAAAAGCATCAATATTAGTAGCTAAACATCTATCTTTAGAGTGGCCTGGTTTACAACTTTTCTGTTATCAGTCGTTTTAGCCTTTGCCTAGCAATCTGCCATCAGACTGGATTTAAACATTGGTGTTTTTGTGCAGATGGTCAACAGAGTGAGCTTCAGTGAACAGTTTTCACATCACTGTTGGATGCCTCCATTTGTTCGAAAAGCCTACTGAACTTCACTGTCCCTCAGCTTAAAGCACATTTTTGTTCACAGTGCAGCAAAGGCTACCTATGGCTATGCTCGTTCCCACAGGGTGCATGCAGCGTCAAGCCTTATGAGCCGTGCCCTGCATTGAGCACTGTCCTAAATTTATCCCACATCACAGTGACTAATATGGGCACAGGCTGGTTGGGGCGGGGTGGTCACTTACTGTATCTGCAGGCTATGTAGAGTGGTCCTTACATAGTGATGATTGTGTCTCTGACTGATGGACTGCTGCCTTGACTCTATTCTTCAATGGCTGAAAATCGACCCCACTCTCTTAGTTTGGCTCTTCCTACTTTAGTAAGCCTCCTCAGTAGCTTTTTCACCTCCCATGGTCAAGTCAGTTCTCTTTATACAGCAACAATTTACAACAGAATTTATCTTAAGATACTTCAACTGGTTGGTTGAGATAGAGAGCCAGAGCAGAGGAACAGGCGGCTGAAAAAGAGAGGCAACTCAATATTTCATTCATCCATTTCTAATTTTTCAACTTTTACTTCTATATCACTTACTGTTAGCTCCCACAAGCCACTTGTACTTATTGTTTCACCATTTTGAATTCAACCAAATTGTGATTTTGTAGGACTGAGTTGTTTGCCATTCTGTATTTCAACATAAGAAATGGCAGTTTAGGCCTAGGGTGTAGGTAGGCCTAGCATTTGCTAATTTTCATATGCAGGCGACCTGTCTGAACTTCTGCAGCGTGCAGTTATGTCATCTCAAACCCACAAAAGTTTTTGATGTACAGTAACTGACAGACACTGACTGAATACCATCTATCAATAGCTGACACTTTTAAAGGACTGGTCTGTTTTTAGCTACCGTCCTTAACATATAACCCCACAACCGCTCCAATTCTCAAGCTAAGGTTCCATTCGATGAGGTTTGAAACTGTGTGCACGTGCATAACCTTCCGTTTATGACTCTCAGTGAAGGTTGTATAATATTACTGATGATGGTATACTGTAGTACAGTTTTGCAAGGTCATCGCTGTGAAATTGAATATAGAACAAGTAGAAGACATAAGGAATGCGATATAGAGTATGTGATGAAGGGGGAGTGAGAGGAAACAGCTGGGTCAAAAGGGTGGCTAGGTTGTGGGAAATGAGCACTGCACATGGTTGTCGTTTTGTGTTTTTCTTTCTTGTGATTCTTGCCTGTCTGTCGCAGTTGCATGCTACACATCCGTGGGCTCAGCAAAACTCGGGAAGGAAGACTGAACGGCTGGCGGAATGAAGAGATTTAGTTATTGAGGGAAAAGGGATGCTGTCCTGTTTTGCACAAAAGGAAGTTAAAAACAAACAGACCAAATCAAGAAGCCTTCAAACTGTGCACATGAGGTTCTGTGAGTGTAGAGTAGAAACAAGAAAACATAATTTATAATCAAAATCATTAGTACCGGTCGTTAGTTGTGCTTTCTAAGAGTTTGCCTTTTCATGTTGACACATAAGTAAGTTTGGGTGTTTCAGCATGTTTCAGGTGTCAGTTGCTCATCTTCAGTTATAACCCCAGAGGGGATGAAACTGCCCTTATTCAGCTCAGTGGAACAGGTTTGCCAAGTCTCTCTGTATTGTCCGTATGGTCCTTTTTTTCTTCTATGAGCCACAAAATCAGTTTCTCGCATAATCCGACACCTATAGCACGAGCTCTACCAAGTCAAGTCAAAAGTATTTAAAATGTTTTGCCCCACCATTTTCTAACGTAATGAAACAAATGGCTATCAGGAGTAAGGACTGATGTGGTGCAAACAAAAACTGCAATTATAAGAAAACAAAAACGAAAGTGTTACTACTTCAATAAGTGTCATTTAAAACTAAGGTATATTGTTTGTTAGTTTTTTTTGTAAGTATTCACTCATTTTGAATTTTAACATGTTCCAAAAAAAGCTGGGACGGGCATAGTTACCCAGTGTTATGTCACCTTTTATTTAAATGTCACCTTTTCTTTCGCTTAATAAGCTTTTGGGAATTGATGGTGACATTTTTTTTTAACTATTCCCGCTTGATGTGCAACTACAGCAGTCCCGGGTCTCTGTTCTCATAATGCGCCAAACACTTTCAATGGGAGATAGGTCTGGACTGTTGGCAGGTCAATCTGACACTCACTTTCTTAAACAATGAAGCCACACTGTTGGAGACGCTTGAATGTGGCATGCCATTGTCTTGCTGAAATAACAAAACAAAAAAAATAAAAACTGAAAAAAGATGTTAGATGGCAGCATGTGGTGCTCCTAAACCTGTATGCACCTTTCAGTATCAATATCGCCTTCACAGGGGGGCAACATGGACTCCAACACTCCCCCATGCCATCACATATGCTGACTTTGGAACTTGATGCTGATAAAAAAAAAAAAATTATCGGCCGTTTTCCTCTTTGGCACCGAGGACATCACGTCCATGATTTCCATGAACAATTTGAAATGTGGACTCGTCAGACCACAACCCACTTTTCTTCTTTGCGTCAGCTCTTTGCTGGCTTTTCATTCATTGTTAGTGAATGTTTTTCTTCACACTGAAGAATAAAAAAACATGAAGCTTAAACCTAAATTTAACATTAAAGTGACTTGAGTGAATTTTTAGATCACTGTGCGAGAATTGGCTATTAGCTTAAATAAATAAAAGCCAGAACCAGATCAGACCTCATTAAAATGTACCAGATGTCATACTCTCCTGGATTGTTTATATTGTGTATGACACTTCTTTTATTTCTATAGATTTTTTTTAATCAGTATAAGCAACATTGGAGACTGGCATTGAAACTTCAACGGCCTTGTCACATTGTCTGATCCCTCCTTCTCTGCCCACATAAAACCCAATGCCTTTGTGTGTCATGAAAAGCATTATGATGATTAAAGTATCATGGTGTCTGTCTTATTATTGCGTGGCCTTTGGAGGACTCTTTACATCCTTGTTTTTCTTTGTTATATTATATTTCAGACATGTTCTTGACATCTCAGCTTTTAAAAGAAGCTCCGTATGATTGTATATCCAGTGATCACAATGCAACCTGGCGGACAGCTTTGTTGTATTGGCGGAGTTACCAGGACCAAATGTAAACATCATGTATTATTTTCTGCTTTGATCCTGACCAGATAATCATGTTATTAGTGCCTAAAAAGACAATGGAATTTATTTTGGCTTTGGATCCCTGCTGGCTAGTGGTAATGAGCGCTATGAGTTGTAGTTGTGGCCATTCTGCAATTTTGTATGCTCTCCTTATGGTGTGCAAATTGCTATTACATGTTTGATCACATGGTTGTTATACAAGTGCCACCTGAATGCTGGAGGGCCGTCACCTGCTGTGTCACTATCTTTAAGGATGTTTGCTGTTCCCTTGAATGTCATTCCACAGTCATTATAGGCCTCAGAATCTGTAAGGTTCGTAGTGCTTCACACGTCCACGCTACAACGGCTGAGAATAGTACACACCCTGAGTTCACTTTTATAATGTGTCATGCTCAATGCAATGACCTCAGTCATGCTTAATACGATTAAGTGTTCTAAAGGGGAACAGAAGATCACCTTTGGTCCAGATTTGGGTGCTGGCCAACGCTTATCCCTATCAAACATTGCGGAGGAGGGGGGCAGGCTCTATCTCCCCCCTCAGACCCTCTGTCCCCTCCCAGTCTCGCTGTCACTCTTTGCTCGCAGCTGCTACAGTGAATGCGTTCAGTGTGCGTAATCCAGCTGTGTGAAGGAGCACAGAACATTGTGTTCTGAGTTCACATTTAGGCTTGTTTTTGTTCTGATTTGCGGTGCCTCCTGCCAAGACGGCTTGAGTCGGGAACTGTGACAATGACATAATCCTGTGACCACACCACTTGCACTCGTGAGATAAATTCAATGTCGTAAGGTAATTAATTAGTCAACTTTCATTAGATATCTTCTTGGCTGTCTTTTTTTTTTTAGCGCTCCCATCTTATGGTTTCCCAAGGCTGGTTGAATATTTTAAAACTACAATTTTAGCAGCAAGTATCAACATGGGTGACAAAATATTTTGCTAGACGTGTATGAACCCTTTTATTCATTTCCTTACAGTATCAGCGAGAGCTTCCTCACAGTAAAAGGTGCGGCCCTTTTCCTCCCAAGAGGTAATAGTCCCACGCCAAATTCTGCACCTCATATCAGCCAGCGCTGGAACAAGCACACAGGTAAAAGATATACTGCACGTACACAGCATTATCCATTACATACATATAGGCATATTCTTCTCTTTAGCTCTCAGCCTTTTTCAGAACCTCAGGTGTTAGCAGAGGGGTTTTCCCAGTGGCGTTTCATGTTTACTGCTTTAAGAAATGCTGGATGATGAAAATCCATCTGCTACATAACATTCATAACATTTGCGTAGCCTGTGGTGAGACTGTAAATATAAAAAAAAGTTTCTAAAAATGGCACCAAGTTTTTAAACAAAGTGATGGACTAAATGAAGACAGCGTAGCCGAAACTTGCCAAAGGCGAAATGACACAGTATCTTGGTTCTAATGTTAAGGTTTAACTGCCAAGAATGTCCAAACACACCAAGACTAAATGTGTTTGGTTTTTGCTAGGGGATCTCCAGAAGCATCTTCAGACTATGTTCACTGTGCTGCGGCCAGAGGACACAATCCGACTGGTGAGTAACACCTCCTATTAGCAACGTGACAAGATTTCTGTCTGTCAAATTGCTGGGTCTGGTTGACCACTTGAAAATGGTTTGCTCTTTGACAATGCAATGTTGAACAAACATGATGAGGTATGAGGATTTCACCCGATGCCAGTGATTTGTATTTTTGTACATACACACACTGTATATACTTAACACCTTCAAATATTGCTGCGATTGGCTGGCAACCAGTCCAGGATGTACCCCGCCTACTGCCCAGAGCCAGCTATCGCAACCCTTGTGAGGAATAAGCAGTCAAGAAAATGAATTGATGGATGGACATTTAAATATATATTTTAAGATGATTTTAATTGAACAGCTAACATACGTAATATATTGGATTGAAGAGATCACAAACAATCTCTAACCAATTTGATCATCTGGGAAAAATCACTTTTAAGATGGTTTCTATGTTCCTACCTACAATCTTTGTGCTTCATGTCTCATTTTGAATTTTTCTTTCTTCCCCCCTCTTCACTGATCTGTCAGGCTGTGCGTCTGGAGAGTTCTTATGCTCAGGTAACCCGCTACATGGTGGTGGTCTCCACCAATGGTAGACAGGACACAGAAGAGTCCATCGTTCTTGGTATGGACTTCTATTCCTCTGACAGGTTAGTACTACAATAGAAACAGGTTCACCATCCCATTAGTATGGTGTGCCTGTCCTAAATTGACATCAATGACATGTTGAAACTCCCTACTAGCTGCTGCACTGTGGGCCTTGTTCTACCTCTGTGGAGTGACACTCTTATCCACTTGGATGGCGATGGGTACGTCCTGATTTATACCCATAACTGTGACTTGTGACTCGGTTTGTTTTGTTTGTTTGTTTTGTTTTTTTCTGAAAATGTACCTCTTTGCCTTTGCAGAGGTTTCAGCGTGTCAACTGTGAATCGAGTTCATGTTTTCAAGCCAGTCTCAGTCCAGGCAATGTGGTAAGAGACCTGTACACTTTCCAACTGCTACACTGTAGTCACTACATCTCCCTTGTAAGATGCTACCTAACGACCTTTTCAATGAGCTCCATAATGATTGAGAGTTCTCGTTTTTGTTGCCCCGTCAGGTCAGCTCTTCAGTCACTCCACAAAGCGTGCGACGTTGCCCGCTGCCACAATTACTACCCAGGCAGCCTGTTCCTGACATGGGTCAGCTATTATCAGAGCAGGATCTCCTCCAACCAGTTCTGCATCAACGAGTGGAACGCCATGCAGGATGTTGAGTCGCATCGTGCCAATTCACCTGTTCTCTTCACAGATTTGTG